>NC_134115.1:1364000-1705000 GCF_040939455.1 Microcebus murinus | reverse complement strand
CGGCGAAGTGTGGATCTGGCTGTGTCCACTCACCCATGGGAGACGGGCAGTGAGGGCGCAGTGTGGAGCTGGCTGTGTCCACTACCCACGAGAGAGGGGCAGGCAGGGCGCAGTGTGGATCTGGCTGTGTCCACTAAGCTACGGGTGATGGGCAGTGAGTGTGCTGTGTGGATCTAGCTGTGTCCACTCACCCACGGGAGACGAGCAGGCAATGTGCAGTGTGGATCTGGCTGTGTCCACTCACCCACGGGAGACGGGCAGTGACGGCGCAGTGTGGATCTGGCTGTGTCCACTACCCACGGGAGACGGGCAGTGAGGGCGCAGTGTGGATCTGGCTGTGACAATCATCCACGGGAGACGGGTAGTGTGAGCGCAGTGTGAACCTGGCTGTGTACACTCACCCACGGGAGACAGGCAGAGAGGGTGCTGTGTGGATCTGGCTGTGTCCACTCACCCACGGGAGACGGGCAGAGACAGTGCTGTGTGGATCAGGCTATGTCCACTGACCCACGGCAGACAGGCAGGCAGGGCGCAGTACGGATAAGGCTGTGTCCACTCACCCACGGCAGACGGTCAGGCAGGGCGCAGTGCGGATCTGGATGTGTCCACTCACCCACGGGAGACGGGCAGGCAGGGCGCAGTGCAGATCTGGCTGTGTCCACTCACCCACGGGAGACGGGCAGGCAGGGAGCAGTGCGGATCTGGCTGTGTCCACTCACCCACGGCAGACTGGCAGGCAGGGCGCAGTGCGGATATGGCTGTGTCCACTCACCAACGGGAGGTGGGCAGGCAAGGCACAGTGTGGATCTGGCTGTGTCCACTCACCCACGGGAGACGGGTAGAGAGGTGCTGTGTGGATCTGGCTATGTCCACTGACCCACGGCAGACGGGCAGGCAGGGTGCAGTGCGGATCTGTCTGTGTCGACTCACCCACGGCAGACGGTCAGGCAGCGCCCAGTGCGGATCTGGCTGTGTCCACTCACCCACGGGAGACGGGCAGGCAGGGCGCAGTGTGGATCTGGCTGTGTCCACTCACCCATGGGAGACGGGCAAGCAGGGCGCAGTGCAGATCTGGCTGTGTCCACTCACCCAGGGGAGACGGGCAGGCTAGGCGCAGTGTGGATCTGGCTGTGTCCACTCTCCCACAGGAGATGGGCAGAGAGGGTGCACTGTGGATCTGGCTATGTCCACTGACCCACGGCAGACGGGCAGGCAGGGCGCACTGCGGATCTGGCTGTGTCCACTCACCCACGGGAGACGGGCAGAGAGGGTGCTGTGTGGATCTGGCTGTGTCCACTCACCCACGGGAGACGGGCAGAGACGGTGCTGTGTGGATCTGGCTATGTCCACTGACCCACGGCACACGGGCAGGCAGGGCGCAGTACGGATCTGGCTGTGTCCACTCACCCACGGCAGGCAGTCAGGCAGGGCGCAGTGCGGATCTGGCTGTGTCCACTCACCCACGGGAGACGGGCAGGCAGGGCGCAGAGCTGATCTAGCTGTGTCCACTCACCCACGGGAGGCGGTCAGGCAGGGCGCAGTGTGGATCTGGCTGTGACCACTCACCCACGGGAGATGGGCAGAGAGGGTTCTGTGTGAATTTGGCTATGTCCACTGACCCACGGCAGACAGGCAGGCAGGGCGCAGTGCGGATCTGGCTGTGTCCACTCACCCACAGCAGACTGGCCGGCAGGGCGCAGTGTGGATCTGGCTGTGTCCACTCACCAACGGGAGGCGGGCAGGCAAGGCGCAGTGTTGATCTGGCTGTGTCCACTAACCCACGGGAGACGGGCAGAGAGGGTGCTGTGTGGATCTGGCTAAGTCCACTGACCCACGGAAGAGGGGCAGGCAGGGCGCAGTGCGGATCTGGCTGTGTCCACTCACCCAAGGCAGACGGCCAGGCAGGGTGCAGTGTGGATCTGGCTGTGTCCATTCACCCACGGGAGTCGGGCATCAGGGCGCAGTGCGGATCTGGCTGTGTCAACTCACCCACGGCAGACGGGCAGGCAGGGCGCAGTGCGGATCTGGTTGTGTCCACTCACCCACGGGAGACGGTCAGGCAAGGCGCAGTGCGGATCTGGCTGTGTCCACTCGCACACCGGAGGCGGTCAGGCAAGGCGCAGTGTGGATCTGGCTATGTCCACTGACAAACGGGAGATGGGCAGGCAGGGCGCAGTGCGGATCTGGCTGTGTCCACTCACCCAGGGGAGACGGGCAGGCAGGGAGCAGTGCGGATCTGGCTGTGTCCACTCACCCACGGCAGACGGGCATGCAGGGCGCAGTGCGGATCTGGCTTTGTCCACTCACCCACGACAGACGGTCAGGCAGGGTGCAGTGCGGATCTGGCTGTGTCCACTCACCCAAGGGAGACGGGCAGGAAGGGCGCAGAGCGGATCTGGCTGTGTCCACTCACCCACGGCAGATGGTCAGGCAGGGCGCAGTGCGGATCTGGCTGTGTCCACTCACCCACGGCAGACGGGCAGGCAGGGCGCAGTGCGGATCTGGCTGTCTCCACTCACCCACAGCAGGCGGTCAGGCAGGGCGCAGTGCGGATCTGGCTGTGTCCACTCACCCACGGCAGACGGTCAGGCAGGGCGCAGTGTGGATCTGGTAGTGTCCACTCACCCACGGAAGATGGGCAGGCAGGGCGCAGTGTGGATCTGGCTGTGTCCACTCACCCACGGCAGACGGTCAGGCAGGGCGCAGTGCGGATCTGGCTGTGTCCACTCACCCACGGCAGACGGGCAGGCAGGGCGCAGTGCGGATCTGGCTGTGTCCACTCGCCCACGGGAGACGGGCAGGCAGGGCGCAGTGCGTATCTGGCTGTGTCCACTCACCCACGGGAGACGGGCAGGCAGGGCCCAGTGAGGATCTGGCTGTGTCCACTCACCCAGGGGAGACGGGCAGGCAAGGCGCAGTGTGGATCTGGCTGTGTCCCCTCACCCAAGGGAGACGGGCAGAGAGGGTGCTGTGTGAATATGGCTAAGTCCACTGACCGACGGCAGATGGGCAGGCAGGGCGCAGAGGGGATCTGGCTGTGTCCACTCACCCACGGGAGACGAGCAGGTAGGGCGCAGTGCGGATCTGGCTGTGTCAACTCACCCACGTGAGACGGGCAGGCAAGGCGCAGTGCAGATCTGGCTGTGTCCACTCACCCACTGAGACGGGCAGGCAGGGAGCAGGGCGGATCTGGCTGTGTCCACTCACCCACGGGAGATGGGCAGAGACGGTGCTGTGTGGATCGGGCTATGTCCACTGACCCACGGCAGACTGCTATGCAGGGCGCAGTACCGATCTGGCTGTGTCCACTCACCCACGGGAGACGGGCAGGCAGGGCGCAGTGCGGATCTGGCTGTGTCCACTCACCCACGGGAGACGGGCAGGCAAGGCGCAGTGTGAATCTGGCTGTGTCCACTCACCCACGGGAGACGAGCAGAGAGGGTGCTGTGTGGATATGGCTATGTCCACTGACCCACGGAAGACGGGCAGGCAGCGCGCAGTGCGGATCCGGCTGTGTCCACTCACCCACGGGAGACGGGCAGGCAGGGCGCAGTGCGGATCTAGCTGTGTCCACTCACCCACGGGAGACGGGCAGGCAGGGCACAGTGCGGATCTGGCTGTGTCCACTCACCCACGGGAGACGGGCAGGCAGGGCGCAGTGCGGATCTGTCTGTGTCCACTCACCCAGGTGAGACGGGCAGGCAAGGCGCAGTGTGTATCTGGCTGTGTTCACTCACCCACGGGAGACGGGCAGAGAGGGTGCTGTGTGGATATGGCTATGTCCACTGACCCACGGCAGACGGGCAGGAAGGGCGCAGTGCGGATCTGGCTGTTTCCACTCACCCACGGCAGACGGTCAGGCAGGGCGCGGTGCGGATCTGGCTGTGTCCATTCACCCAGGGGAGATGGGCAGAGACGGTGCTGTGTGGATCGGGCTATGTTCACTGACCCACGGCAGACGGGTAGGCAGTCCGCAGTACGGATCTGGCTGTGTCAACTCACCCACGGGAGACGGGCAGGCAGGGCGCAGTGCGGATCTGGCTGTGTCCACTCACCCACGGGAGAAGGGCAGGCAAGGCGCAGTGTGGATCTGGCTGTGTCCACTCACCCACGGGAGACGGGCAGAGAGGGTGCTGTGTGGATATGGCTATGTCCACTGACACACGGCAGACAGGCAGGCAGGGCGCAGTGCGGATCTGGCTGTGTCCACTCACTCACGGCAGACGGTCAGGCAGGGTGCAGTGCGGATCTGGCTGTGTCCACTCACCCACGGGAGACGGGCAGGCAGGGCGCAGTGCGGATCTGGCTGTGTCCACTAACCCACGTGAGACGGGCAGGCAAGGCGCAGTGCAGATCTGGCTGTGTCCAATCACCCACGGGAGTTGGGCAGGCAGGGCGCAGTGCGGATCTGGCTGTGTGCACTCACTGAGGGGAGACGGGCAGGCAAGGCGCAGTGCGGATATGGCTGTGTCCACTCACCCACGGGAGACGGGCAGGCAGGGCGCAGTGCGGATCTGGCTGTGTCCACTCACCAACGTAAGACGGGCAGGCAAGGCCCAGTGCGGATCTGGCTGTGTCCACTCACCCACGGGAGACGGGCAGGCAGGGCGCAGTGCGGATCCGGCTGTGTCCACTCACCCACGGGAGATGGGCAGAGACGGTGCTGTGTGGATATGGCTATGTCCACTTACCCACGGCAGTCGGGCAGGCACGGCGCAGTACGGAACTGGCTGTGTCCACTCACCCACGGGAGACGGGCAGGCAGGGCACAGTGCGGATCTGCTGTGTCCACTCACCCACGGTAGACGGGCAGGCAGGGCGCAGTGCGGATCTGGCTGTGTCCACTCACCCACGGGAGACGGGCAGGCAGCGTGCAGTGCGGATCTGGCTGTGTCAACTCACCCAGGGGAGATGGGCAGAGACGGTGCTGTGTGGATCGGGCTATGTCCACTGACCCACGGCAGACGGGTAGGCAGGGCGCAGTACGGATCTGGCTGTGTCAACTCACACACGGGAGACGGGCAGGCAGGGCGCAGTGCGGATCAGGCTGTGTCCACTCACCCACGGGAGACGAGCAGAGAGGGTGCTGTGTGGATATGTCTATGTCCACTGACCCACGGCAGACGGGCAGGCAGCGCGCAGTGCGGATCCGGCTGTGTCCACTCACCCACGGGTGATGGGCAGAGACGGTGTTGTGTGGATCTGGCTATGTCCACTGACCCACGGCAGACGGGAAGGAAGGGCGCAGTACGGATCTGGCTGTGTCCACTGACCCACGGCAGGTGGTCAGGCAGGGCGCAGTGCGGATCTGGCTGTGTCCACTCACCAACGGCAGGCGGTCAGGCAGGGCGCAGTGCGGATCTGGCTGTGTCCACTCACCCACGGGAGACGGGCAAGCAGGGCGCAGTGCGGACCTGGCTGTGTCCAGTCACCCACGGCAGACGGGCAGACAGGGCGCAATGTGGATTTGGCTGTGTCCACTCACCCAGGGCAGATGGTCAGGCAGGGCCCAGTGCGGATCTGGCTGTGACCACTCGCCCATGGCAGACGTGCAGGCAGGGCGCAGTGCGGATCTGGATGTGTCCACTCACCCACGGGAGACAGGCAGGCAAGGCGCAGTGTGGATCTGGCTGTGTCCAATCACCCACGGGAGACGGGCAGGCAGGGAGCAGTGCGGATCTGGCTGTTTTCACTCACCGACGGGAGACGGAGAGGGAAGGCGCAGTGCGGATCTGGCTGTGTCCACTCACCCACGGGAGATGGGCAGGCAGGGCGCAGTGCGGATCTGGCTGTGTCCACTCACCCACGGGAGACGGGCAGGCAGGGCGCAGTGCGGATCTGGCTGTGTCCACTCACCCAGGGGAGACGGGCAGGCAGGGCGCAGTGCGGATCTGGCTGTGTCCACTCACCCACGGCAGACGGGCAGGCAGGGCGCAGTGCAGATCTGGCTGTGTCCACTCTCCAACGTGAGACGGGAAGGCAAGGCGCAGTGCGGATCTGGCTGTGTCCACTCACCCACGGGAGACGGGCAGGCAGGGCGCAGTGCGGATCCGGCTGTGTCCACTCACCCACGGGAGATGGGCAGAGATGGTGCTGTGTGGATCTGGGTATGTCCACTGACCCACGGCAGACGGGCAGGCAGGGCGCAGTACGGATCTGGCTGTGTCCACTCACACACGGGAGACGGGCAGGCAGGGCGCAGTGCGGATCTGGCTGTGTCCACTCACCCAGGGGAGACGGGCAGGCAAGGCGCAGTGTGGATCTGGCTGTGTCCACTCACCCACGGGAGACGGGAAGAGAGGGTGCTGTGTGGATATGGCTATGTCCACTAACCCACGGCAGACGGGCAGGCAGGGCGCAGTGCGGATCTGGCTGTGTCCACTCACCCACGGCAGACGGTCAGGCAGAGTGCAGTGGGGATCTGACTGTGTCCACTCACCCACGGGAGACGGGCAGGCAGGGCGCAATGCGGATCTGGCTGTGTCCACTCACCCACGTGAGACGGGCAGGCTAGGCGCAGTGCAGATCTGGCTGTGTCCACTCACCCACGGGAGACGGGCAGGCAGGGCGCAATGCGGATCCGGCTGTGTCCACTCACCCACGGCAGATGGGCAGAGACGGTGCTGTGTGGATCTGGGTATGTCCACTGACCCACGGCAGACGGGAAGGCAGGGCGCAGTACGGATCTGGCTGTGTCCACTCACCCACGGCAGGCGGTCAGTCAGGGCGCAGTGCGGATCTGGCTGTGTCCACTCACCCACGGGAGAAGGGCAGGCAAGGCGCAGTGTGGATCTGGCTGTGTCCACTCACCCACGGGAGACGGGCAGAGAGGGTGCTGTGTGGATATGGCTATGTCCACTGACACACGGCAGACAGGCAGGCAGGGCGCAGTGCGGATCTGGCTGTGTCCACTCACCCATGGGAGACGGGCAGGCCGGGCGCAGTGCGGATCTGGCTGTGTCCACTCACCCACGGGAGACGGGCAGGCACGACGCAGTGCGGATCTGGCTGTGTCCACTCACCAATGGCAGATGGACAGGCAGGGCGCAGTGCAGATCTGGCTGTGTCCACTCACCCACGGCAGACAGGCAGGCAGGGCGCAGTGTGGATCTGGCTGTGTCCACTCACCAATGGCAGATGGTCAGGCAGGGCGCAGTGCGGATCTGGCTGTGTCCACTCACCCACGGCAGACGGGCAGGCAGGGCGCAGTGCGGATCTGGCTGTGTCCACTCGCCCACGGGAGACGGGCAGGCAGGGCGCAGTGCGGATCTGGCTGTGTCCACTCACCCAGGGGAGACGGGCAGGCAAGGCGAAGTGTGGATCTGGCTGTGTCCACTCACCCACGGGAGACGGGCAGAGAGGGTGCTGTGTGGATATGGCTATGTCCACTGACCCACGGCAGACGGGCAGGCAGGGCGCAGTGCGGATTTGGCTGTGTCCACTCACCCACGGCAGACGGTCAGGCAGGGCGCAGTGCGGAACTGGCTGTGTCCAGTCACCCACGGCAGACGGGCAGGCAGTGCGCAGTGTGGATCTGGCTGTGTCCACTCACCCACGGCAGACGGGCAGGCAGGGCGCAGTGCGGATCTGGCTGTGTCCACTCACACACGGCAGACGGGCAGGCAGGGCGCAGTGCTGATCTGGCTGTGTCCATTCGCCCACGGCAGACGGGCAGGCAGGGTGCAGCGCGGATCTGGCAGTGTGCACTCACTGACGGGAGAGGGGCAGGTAAGGCGCAGTGCGGATATGGCTGTGTCCACTCACCAACGGGAGACGGGCAAGCAGGGCGCAGTGCGGATCTAGCTGTGTCCACTCACCCACGGGAGACGGGCAGGCAGGGCGCAGTGCGGATCTGGCTGTGTCCACTCACCCACGGAAGACGGACAGGCAGGGCGCAGTGCGGATCTGTCTGTGTCCACTCACCCAGGTGAGACGGGCAGGCAAGGCGCACTGTGGATCTGGCTGTGTCCACTCACCCACGGGAGACGGGCATAGAGGGTGCTGTGTGGATATGGCTATGTCCACTGACCCACGGCAGATGGGCAGGCAGGGCGCAGTGCGGATCTGGCTGTGTACACTCACCCACGGCAGACGGTCAGGCAGGGTGCAGTGCGGAACTAGCTGTGTCCAATCACCCACGGGAGACGGGCAGGCAGGGCGCAGTGCGGATCTGGCTGTGTCCACTCACCCACGTGAGATCGGCAGGCAAGGCGGAGTGCGGATCTGGCTGTGTCCACTCACCCACGGCAGACGGTCAGGCAGGGCGCAGTGCGGATCTGGCTGTGTCCACACACCCACGGCAGACGGGCAGGCAGGGCGCAGTGTGGATCTGGCTGTGTCCACTAACCCACGGCAGACGGTCAGGCAGGTCGCAGTGCGGATCTGGCTGTGTCCGCTCACCCACGGCAGACGGGCAGGCAGGGCGCAGTGCGGATCTGGCTGTGTCCACTCGCCCACGGGAGACGGGCAGGCAGGGCGCAGTGCGGATCTGGCTGTGTCCACTCACCCAGGGGAGACGGGCAGGCAAGGCGCAGTGTGGATCTGGCTGTGTCCACTCACCCACGGGAGACGGGCAGAGAGGGTGCTGTGTGGATATGGCTATGTCCACTGACCCACGGGAGACGGGCAGGCAGGGCGTAGTGCGGATCTGGCTGTGTCCACTCACCGAGGGGAGACGGGCAGGCACGGCGCAGTATGGATCCGGCTGTGTCCACTCACCCACGGGAGACGGGCAGAGAGGGTGCTGTGTGGATATGGCTATGTCCACTGACCCACGGCAGACGGGCAGGCAGGGCGCAGTGCCGATCTGGCTGTGTCCACTCACCCACGGCAGACGGTCAGGCAGGGCGCAGTGCGGAACTGGCTGTGTCCACTCATCCACTGCAGACAGGCAGGAGGGCGCAGTGTGGATCTGGCTGTGTCCACTCACCCACGGCAGATGGTCAGGCAGGGCGCAGTGCGTATCTGGCTGTGTCCAATCACCCACGGCAGACGGGAAGGCAGGGCGCAGAGCGGATCTGGCTGTGTCCACTCGCCCACGGGAGACGGGCAGGCAGGGCGCAGTGTGGATCTGGCTGTGTCCACTCGCCCACGGCAAACGGGCAGTCAGGGCGCAGTGCGGATCTGGCTGTGTCCACTTGCCCACGGGAGACGGGCAGGCAAGGCGCAGTGCGGATATGGCTGTGTCCACTCACCCACGGGAGACGGGCAGGCAGGGCGCAGTGCGGATCTAGCTGTGTCCACTCACCCACGGGAGACGGGCAGGCAGGGCACAGTGCGGATCTGGCTGTGTCCACTCACCCACGGGTGACGGGCAGGCAGGGCGCAGTGCGGATCTGTCTGTGTCCACTCACCCAGGTGAGACGGGCAGGCAAGGCGCAGTGTGGATCTGGCTGTGTTCACTCACCCACGGGAGACGGGCAGAGAGGGTGCTGTGTGGATATGGCTATGTCCACTGACCCACGGCAGACGGGCAGGAAGGGCGCAGTGCGGATCTGGCTGTTTCCACTCACCCACGGCAGACGGTCAGGCAGGGCGCAGTGCGGATCTGGCTGTGTCCATTCACCCAGGGGAGATGGGCAGAGACGGTGCTGTGTGGATCGGGCTATGTTCACTGACCCACGGCAGACGGGTAGGCAGTCCGCAGTACGGATCTGGCTGTGTCAACTCACCCACGGGAGACGGGCAGGCAGGGCGCAGTGCGGATCTGGCTGTGTCCACTCACCCACGGGAGAAGGGCAGGCAAGGCGCAGTGTGGATCTGGCTGTGTCCACTCACCCACGGGAGACGGGCAGAGAGGGTGCTGTGTGGATATGGCTATGTCCACTGACCCACGGCAGACAGGCAGGCAGGGCGCAGTGCGGATCTGGCTGTGTCCACTCACTCACGGCAGACGGTCAGGAAGGGTGCAGTGCGGATCTGGCTGTGTCCACTCACCCACGGGAGACGGGCAGGCAGGGCGCAGTGCCGATCTGGCTGTGTCCACTCACCCACGTGAGATGGGCAGGCAAGGCGCAGTGCAGATCTGGCTGTGTCCAATCACCCACGGGAGTTGGGCAGGCAGGGCGCAGTGCGGATCTGGCTGTGTGCACTCACTGACGGGAGACGGGCAGGCAAGGCGCAGTGCGGATATGGCTGTGTCCACTCACCCACGGGAGACGGGCAGGCAGGGCGCAGTGCGGATCTGGCTGTGTCCACTCACCAACGTGAGACGGGCAGGCAAGGCGCAGTGCGGATCTGGCTGTGTCCACTCACCCACGGGAGACGGGCAGGCAGGGCGCAGTGCGGATCCGGCTGTGTTCACTCACCCACGGGAGATGGGCAGAGACGGTGCTGTGTGGATATGGCTATGTCCACTTACCCACGGCAGTCGGGCAGGCACGGCGCAGTACGGAACTGGCTGTGTCCACTCACCCACGGGAGACGGGCAGGCAGGGCACAGTGCGGATCTGCTGTGTCCACTCACCCACGGGAGACGGGCAAGCAGGGCGCAGTGCGGATCTGGCTGTGTCCACTCACCAACGGCAGGCGGTCAGGCAGGGCGCAGTGCGGATTTGGCTGTGTCCACTCACCCACGGGAGACGGGCAGGCCGGGCGCAGTGCGGATCTGGCTGTGTCCACTCACCCACGGGAGACGGGCAGGCAAGGCGCAGTGTGGATCTGGCTCTGTCCACTCACCCACGGGAGACGAGCAGAGAGGGTGCTGTGTGGATATGTCTATGTTCACTGACCCACGGCAGACGGGCAGGCAGCGCGCAGTGCGGATCCGGCTGTGTCCACTCACCCACGGGAGATGGGCAGAGACGGTGTTGTGTGGATCTGGCTATGTCCACTGACCCACGGCAGACGGGAAGGCAGGGCGCAGGACGGATCTGGCTGTGTCCACTCACCCACGGCAGGCGGTCAGGCAGGGCGCAGTGCGGATCTGGCTGTGTCCACTCACCAACGGCAGGCGGTCAGGCAGGGCGCAGTGCGGATCTGGCTGTGTCCACTCACCCACGGGAGACGGGCAAGCAGGGCGCAGTGCGGATCTGGCTGTGTCCAGTCACCCACGGCAGACAGGCAGGCCGGGCGCCGTGCGGATCTGGCTGTGTCCACTCACCCACGGGAGAAGGGCAGGCACGACGCAGTGCGGGACTGACTGTGTCCACTCACCAATGGCAGATGGACAGGCAGGGCGCAGTGCGGATCTGGCTGTGTCCACTCACCCACGGCAGACAGGCAGGCAGGGCGCAGTGTGGATCTGGCTGTGTCCACTCACCAATGGCAGATGGTCAGGCAGGGCGCAGTGCGGATCTGGCTGTGTCCACTCACCCACGGCAGACGGGCAGGCAGGGCGCAGTGCGGATCTGGCTGTGTCCACTCGCCCACGGGAGATGGGCAGGCAGGGCGCAGTGCGGATCTGGCTGTGTCCACTCACCCAGGGGAGACGGGCAGGCAAGGCGCAGTGTGGATCTTGCTGTGTCCACTCACCCACGGGAGACGGGCAGAGAGGGTGCTGTGTGGATATGGCTATGTCCACTGACCAACGGCAGACGGGCAGGCAGGGCGCAGTGCGGATTTGGCTGTGTCCACTCACCCACGGCAGACGGTCAGGCAGGGCGCAGTGCGGAACTGGCTGTGTCCAGTCACCCACGGCAGACGGGCAGGCAGTGCGCAGTGTGGATCTGGCTGTGTCCACTCACCCACGGCAGACGGGCAGGCAGGGCGCAGTGCGGATCTGGCTGTGTCCACTCACCCACGGCAGACGGGCAGGCAGGGCGCAGTGCGGATCTGGTTGTGTCCACTCGCCCACGGCAGACGGGCAGGCAGGGCGCAGTGCGGATCTGGCTGTGTGCACTCACTGACGGGAGACGGGCAGGCAAGGCGCAGTGCGGATATGGCTGTGTCCACTCACCCACGGGAGACGGGCAAGCAGGGCGCAGTGCGGATCTATCTGTGTCCACTCACCCACGGGTGATGGGCAGGCAGGGCGCAGTGCGGATCTGGCTCTGTCCACTCACCCACGGGAGACGGGCAGGCAGGGCGGAGTGCGGATCTGTCTGTGTCCACTCACCCAGGTGAGACGGGCAGGCAGGGCGCAGTGCGGATCTGGCTGTGTCCACTCACCCACGGCAAACGGTCAGGCAGGGTGCAGAGCGGATCTGGCTGTGTCCACTCACCCACGGGAGACGGGCAGGCAGGGGGCAGTGCGGATCTGGCTGTGTCCACTCACCAACGTGAGACGGGCAGGCAAGGCGCAGTGCGGATCTGGCTGTGTCCACTCACCCACGGGAGACGGGCAGGCAGGGCGCAGTGCGGATCCGGCTTTGTCCACTCACTCACGGGAGATGGGCAGAGACGGTGCTGTGTGGATATGGCTATGTCCACTGACCCACGGCAGTCGGGCAGGCACGGCGCAGTACGGAACTGACTGTGTCCACTCACCCAAGGGAGACGGGCAGGCAGGGTGCAGTGCGGATCTGGATGTGTCCACTCAACCACGGTAGACGGGCAGGCAGGGCGCACTGCGGATCTGGCTGTGTCCACTCACCCACGGCAGAAGGGCAGGCAGGGCGCAGTGCGGATCTGGCTGTGTCCACTCGCCCTCAGGAGCCGGGCAGGCAGGGCGCAGTGCGGATCTGGCTGTGTCCACTCACCCACAGCAGACGGTCAGGCAGGGCGCAGTGCGGATCTGGCTGTGTCCACTCGCCCACGGCAGACGGGCAGGCGGGGCGCAGTGTGGATATGGCTGTGTCCACTCACCCACGGCAGACGGTCAGGCAGGACCCAGTGCGGATCTGGCTGTGTCCACTTTCCCACGGGAGACGGGCAGGCAGGGCGCAGTGCGGATCTGGCTGTGTCCACTCACCCACGTGAGAGGGTCAGGCAAGGCGCAGTGCGGATCTGGCTGTGTCCACTCACCCACGGGAGACGGTCAGGCAGGGCGCAGTGCGGATCTGGCTGTGTCCACTCACCCACGGGAGACGGGCAGGCAGGGCGCAGTGCGGATCTGGCGGTGTCCACTCACCCACGGGGACGGGCAGACAGGGCGCAGTGCGGATCTGGCTGTGTCCACTCACCCACGGCAGGCGGTCAGGCAGGGCGCAGTGCGGATCTGGCTGTGTCCACTCGCCCACGGCAGAAGGGCAGGCAGGGCGCAGTGCGGATCTGGCTGTGTCCACTCGCCCACGGGAGACGGGCAGGCACGGCGCAGTGCGGATCTGGCTGTGTCCACTCACCCACGGGAGTCGGGTAGGCAGCGCGCAGTGCGGATCTGGCTGTGTCCACTCGCCCACGGGAGTCGGGCAGGCAGGGCGCAGTGCGGATCTGGCTGTGTCCACTCACCCACGGGAGACGGGCAGGCAGGGCGCAGTGCGGATCTGGCTGTGTCCACTCACCCACGGGAGAGTGTAAGGAAGGGCGCAGTGCGGATCTGGCTGTGTCCACACACCCACGGCAGACGGGCAGGCAGGGCGCAGTGCGGATCTGGCTGTGTCCACTCGCCCACGGCAGACGGGCAGGCAGGGCGCAGTGTGGATCTGGCTGTGTCCACTCACACAGGGCAGATGGTCAGGCAGGGCGCAGTGCGGATCTACCTGTGTCCACTCGCCCACGGCAGACGGGCAGGCAGGGCGCAGTGCGGATCTGGCTGTGTCCACTCACCCACGGCAGACGGACAGGCAGTGGGCAGTGCGGATCTGGCTGTGTCCACTCGCCCACGGGTGACGGGCAGGCAGGGCGCAGTGCGGATCTGGCTGTGTCCACTCACCCACGGCAGGCGGTCAGGCAGGGCGCAGTGCGTATCTGGCTGTGTCCACTCACCCACGGGAGACGGGCAGGCAGGGCGCAGTGCGGATCTGGCTGTGTCCACTCACCCACGGGAGAGTGTCAGGCAGGGCGCAGTGCGGATCTGGCTGTGTCCACTCACCCACGGCAGACGGGCAGGCAGGGCGCAGTGCGGATCTGGCTGTGTCCACTCGCCCACGGCAGACGGGCAGGCAGGGCGCAGTGTGGATCTGGCTGTGTCCACTCACACACGGCAGACGGTCAGGCAGGGCGCAGTGCGGATCTACCTGTGTCCAATCGCCCACGGCAGACGGGCAGGCAGGGCGCAGTGCGGATCTGGCTGTGTCCACTCACCCACGGCAGACGGACAGGCAGTGGGCAGTGCGGATCTGGCTGTGTCCACTCGCCCACGGGTGACGGGCAGGCAGGGCGCAGTGCGGATCTGGCTGTGTCCACTCACCCACGGCAGGCGGTCAGGCAGGGCGCAGTGTGGATCTGGCTGTGTCCACTCACCCAAGGCAGACGGTCAGGCAGGGCGCAGTGCGCATCTGGCTGTGTCCGCTCGCCCACGGCAGACGGGCAGGCAGGGCGCAGTGCGGATCTGGCTGTGTCCACTCGCCCACTGGAGACGGGCAGGCAGGGCGCAGTGCGGATCTGGCTGTGTCCACTCGCCCACGGGAGACGGGTAGGCAGGGCGCAGTGCGGATCTGGCTGTGTCCACTCACCCACGGCAGACGGTCAGACAGTGCGCAGTGCGGATCTGGCTGTGTCCACTCGCCCACTGCAGAGGGGCAGGCAGGGCGCAGTGCGGATCTGGCTGTGTCCACTCACCCACGGCAGACGGTCAGGCAGGGCGCAGTGCGGATCTGGCTGTGTCCACTCGCCCACGGCAGACGGGCAGGCAGGGCGCAGTGCGGATCTGGCTGTGTCCACTCACTGACGGGAGACGGGCAGGCAGGGCGCAGTGCGGATCTGGCTGTGTCCACTCACCCACGGGAAACGGGCAGGCAGGGCGCAGTGCGGATCTGGCGGTGTCCACTCACCCACGAAGGACGGTCAGGCAGGGTGCAGTGCGGATCTGGCTGTGTCCACTCACCCACGGGAGACGGGCAGGCAGGGCGCAGTGCGGATCTGGCTGTGTCCACTCACCCACGGCAGGCGGTTAGGCAGGGCGCAGTGCGGATCTGGCTGTGTCCACTCACACACGGCAGACGGTCAGGCAGGGCGCAGTGTGGATCTGGCTGTGTCCGTTCGCCCACGGCAGACGGGCAGGCAGGGCGCAGTGTGGATCTGGCTGTGTCCACTCACCCACTGCAGACGGTCAAGCAGAGCGCAGTGCGGATCTGGCTGTGTCCACTCGCCCACGGCAGACGGGCAGGCAGGGCGCAGTGCGGATCTGGCGGTGTCCACTCAACCAAGAAGGACGGTCAGGCAGGGTGCAGTGCGGATCTGGCTGTGTCCACTCACCCACGGGAGACGGGCAGGCATGGCGCAGTGCGGATCTGGCTGTGTCCACTCACCCACGGGAAACGGGCAGGCAGGGCGCAGTGCGGATCTGGCGGTGTCCACTCACCCACGAAGGACGGTCAGGCAGGGTGCAGTGCGGATCTGGCTGTGTCCACTCACCCACGGGAGACGGGCAGGCATGGCGCAGTGCGGATCTGGCTGTGTCCACTCACCCACGGCAGGCGGTTAGGCAGGGCGCAGTGCGGATCTGGCTGTGTCCACTCACACACGGCAGACGGTCAGGCAGGGCACAGTGCGGATCTGGCTGTGTCCACTCACCCACGGGTGACGGGCAGGCAGGGCGCAGTGCGGATCTGTCTGTGTCCACTCACCCAGGTGAGACGGGCAGGCAAGGCGCAGTGTGGATCTGGCTGTGTTCACTCACCCACGGGAGACGGGCAGAGAGGGTGCTGTGTGGATATGGCTATGTCCACTGACCCACGGCAGACGGGCAGGAAGGGCGCAGTGCGGATCTGGCTGTTTCCACTCACCCACGGCAGACGGTCAGGCAGGGCGCAGTGCGGATCTGGCTGTGTCCATTCACCCAGGGGAGATGGGCAGAGACGGTGCTGTGTGGATCGGGCTATGTTCACTGACCCACGGCAGACGGGTAGGCAGTCCGCAGTACGGATCTGGCTGTGTCAACTCACCCACGGGAGACGGGCAGGCAGGGCGCAGTGCGGATCTGGCTGTGTACACTCACCCACGGGAGAAGGGCAGGCAAGGCGCAGTGTGGATCTGGCTGTGTCCACTCACCCACGGGAGACGGGCAGAGAGGGTGCTGTGTGGATATGGCTATGTCCACTGACCCACGGCAGACAGGCAGGCAGGGCGCAGTGCGGATCTGGCTGTGTCCACTCACTCACGGCAGACGGTCAGGAAGGGTGCAGTGCGGATCTGGCTGTGTCCACTCACCCACGGGAGACGGGCAGGCAGGGCGCAGTGCCGATCTGGCTGTGTCCACTCACCCACGTGAGATGGGCAGGCAAGGCGCAGTGCAGATCTGGCTGTGTCCAATCACCCACGGGAGTTGGGCAGGCAGGGCGCAGTGCGGATCTGGCTGTGTGCACTCACTGACGGGAGACGGGCAGGCAAGGCGCAGTGCGGATATGGCTGTGTCCACTCACCCACGGGAGACGGGCAGGCAGGGCGCAGTGCGGATCTGGCTGTGTCCACTCACCAACGTGAGACGGGCAGGCAAGGCGCAGTGCGGATCTGGCTGTGTCCACTCACCCACGGGAGACGGGCAGGCAGGGCGCAGTGCGGATCCGGCTGTGTTCACTCACCCACGGGAGATGGGCAGAGACGGTGCTGTGTGGATATGGCTATGTCCACTTACCCACGGCAGTCGGGCAGGCACGGCGCAGTACGGAACTGGCTGTGTCCACTCACCCACGGGAGACGGGCAGGCAGGGCACAGTGCGGATCTGCTGTGTCCACTCACCCACGGGAGACGGGCAGGCAAGGCGCAGTTTGGATCTGGCTGTGTCCACTCACCCACGGGAGACGGGCAAGCAGGGCGCAGTACGGATCTGGCTGTGTCCACTCACCCACGGCAGGCGGTCAGGCAGGGCGCAGTGCGGATCTGGCTGTGTCCACTCACCAACGGCAGGCGGTCAGGCAGGGCGCAGTGCGGATTTGGCTGTGTCCACTCACCCACGGGAGACGGGCAGGCCGGGCGCAGTGCGGATCTGGCTGTGTCCACTCACCCACGGGAGACGGGCAGGCAAGGCGCAGTGTGGATCTGGCTCTGTCCACTCACCCACGGGAGACGAGCAGAGAGGGTGCTGTGTGGATATGTCTATGTCCACTGACCCACGGCAGACGGGCAGGCAGCGCGCAGTGCGGATCCGGCTGTGTCCACTCACCCACGGGAGATGGGCAGAGACGGTGTTGTGTGGATCTGGCTATGTCCACTGACCCACGGCAGACGGGAAGGCAGGGCGCAGTACGGATCTGGCTGTGTCCACTCACCCACGGCAGGCGGTCAGGCAGGGCGCAGTGCGGATCTGGCTGTGTCCACTCACCAACGGCAGGCGGTCAGGCAGGGCGCAGTGCGGATCTGGCTGTGTCCACTCACTGACGGGAGACGGGCAGGCAGGGTGCAGTGCGGACCTGGCTGTGTCCACTCACCCACGGGAGACGGGCAGGCAGGGCGCAGTGCGGATCTGGCTGTGTCCACTCACTGACGGGAGACGGGCAGGCAGGGTGCAGTGCGGACCTGGCTGTGTCCACTCACCCACGGGAGACGGGCAGGCAGGGCAGAGTGCGGATCTGGCGGTGTCCACTCACCCACGAAGGACGGTCAGGCAGGGTGCAGTGAGGATCTGGCTGTGTCCACTCACCCACGGGAGACGGGCAGGCAGGGCGCAGTGCGGATCTGGCTGTGTCCACTCACCCACGTGAGACGGGCAGGCAATGCGCAGTGCGGATCTGGCAGTGTCCACTCACCCACGGGAGACGGTGAGGCAGGGCGCAGTGCGGATCTGGCTGTGTCCACTCACCCACGGCAGACGGGCAGGCAGGGCGCAGTGTGGATCTGGCTGTGTCCACTCACCCACAGCAGACGGGCAGGCAGGGCGCAGTGCGGATCTGGCTGTGTCCACTCACTGGCGGGAGACGGGCAGGCAAGGTGCAGTGCGGATCTGCCTGTGTCCACTCACCCACGGGAGACGGGCAGGCAGGGCGCAGTGCGGATCTGGCTGTGTCCACTCACCCACGGCAGGCGGTCAGGCAGGGCGCAGTGCGGATATGGCTGTGTCCACTCACCCACGGCAGACGGTCAGGCAGGGCACAGTGTGAATCTGGCTGTGTCCACTCGCCCACGGCAGACGGGCAGGCAGGGCGCAGTGCGGATCTGGCTGTGTCCACTAACCCACGGCAGACGGTCAGACAGTTCGCAGTGCGGATCTGGCTGTGTCCACTCCCCCACGGGAGTCGGGTAGGCAGCGCGCAGTGCGGATCTGGCTGTGTCCACTCGCCCACGGGAGTCGGGCAGGCTGGGCGCAGTGCGGATCTGGCTGTGTCCACTCACCCACGGGAGACGGGCAGGCAGGGCGCAGTGCGGATCTGGCTGTGTCCACTCACCCACGGGAGAGTGTCAGGCAGGGCGCAGTGCGGATCTGGCTGTGTACACTCACCCACGGCAGACGGGCAGGCAGGGCGCAGTGCGGATCTGGCTGTGTCCACTCGCCCATGGCAGACGGGCAGGCAGGGCGCAGTGTGGATCTGGCTGTGTCCACTCACACACGGCAGACGGTCAGACAGGGCGCAGTGCGGATCTACCTGTGTCCACTCGCCCACGGTAGACGGGCAGGCAGGGCGCAGTGCGGATCTGGCTGTGTCCACTCACCCACGGCAGACGGACAGGCAGTGGGCAGTGCGGATCTGGCTGTGTCCACTCGCCCACGGGTGACGGGCAGGCAGGGCGCAGTGCGGATCTGGCTGTGTCCACTCACTCACGGCAGGCGGTCAGGCAGGGCGCAGTGCGGATCTGGCTGTGTCCACTCACCCACGGGAGACGGGCAGGCAGGGCGCAGTGCGGATCTGGCTGTGTCCACTCACCCACGGGAGAGTGTCAGGCAGGGCGCAGTGCGGATCTGGCTGTGTCCACTCACCCACGGCAGACGGGCAGGCAGGGCGCAGTGCGGATCTGGCTGTGTCCACTCGCCCACGGCAGACGGGCTGGCAGGGCGCAGTGTGGATCTGGCTGTGTCCACTCACACACGGCAGACGGTCAGGCAGGGCGCAGTGCGGATCTACCTGTGTCCACTCGCCCACGGCAGACGGGCAGGCAGGGCGCAGTGCGGATGTGGCTGTGTACACTCACCCACGGCAGACGGACAGGCAGTGGGCAGTGCGGATCTGGCTGTGTCCACTCGCCCACGGGTGACGGGCAGGCAGGGCGCAGTGCGGATCTGGCTGTGTCCACTCACCCACGGCAGGCGGTCAGGCAGGGCGCAGTGCGGATCTGGCTGTGTCCACTCACCCACGGCAGACGGTCAGGCAGGGCGCAGTGCGCATCTGGCTGTGTCCGCTCTCCCACGGCAGACGGGCAGGCAGGGCGCAGTGCGGATCTGGCTGTGTCCACTCGCCCACGGCAGACGGGCAGGCAGGGCGCAGTGCGGATCTGGCTGTGTCCACTCGTCCACGGGAGACGGGCAGGCAGGGCGCAGTGCGGATCTGGCTGTGTCCACTCACTGACGGGAGACGGGCAGGCAGGGCGCAGTGCGGACCTGGATGTGTCCACTCACCCACGGGAGACGGGCAGGCAGGGCAGAGTGCGGATCTGGCGGTGTCCACTCACCCACGAAGGACGGTCAGGCAGGGTGCAGTGAGGATCTGGCTGTGTCCACTCACCCACGGGAGACGGGCAGGCAGGGCGCAGTGCGGATCTGGCTGTGTCCACTCACCCACGTGAGACGGGCAGGCAATGCGCAGTGCGGATCTGGCAGTGTCCACTCACCCATGGGAGACGGTCAGGCAGGGCGCAGTGCGGATCTGGCTGTGTCCACTCACCCACGGCAGACGGGCAGGCAGGGCGCAGTGTGGATCTGGCTGTGTCCACTCACCCACGGCAGACGGGCAGGCAGGGCGCAGTGCGGATCTGGCTGTGTCCACTCACTGGCGGGAGACGGGCAGGCAAGGTGCAGTGCGGATCTGCCTGTGTCCACTCACCCACGGGAGACGGGCAGGCAGGGCGCAGTGCGGATCTGGCTGTGTCCACTCACCCACGGCAGGCGGTCAGGCAGGGCGCAGTGCGGATATGGCTGTGTCCACTCACCCACGGCAGACGGTCAGGCAGGGCACAGTGCGAATCTGGCTGTGTCCACTCGCCCACGGCAGACGGGCAGGCAGGGCGCAGTGCGGAACTGGCTGTGTCCAGTCACCCACGGCAGACGGGCAGGCAGTGCGCAGTGTGGATCTGGCTGTGTCCACTCACCCACGGCAGACGGGCAGGCAGGGCGCAGTGCGGATCTGGCTGTGTCCACTCACCCACGGCAGACGGGCAGGCAGGGCGCAGTGCGGATCTGGCTGTGTCCACTCGCCCACGGCAGACGGGCAGGCAGGGCGCAGTGCGGATCTGGCTGTGTGCACTCACTGACGGGAGACGGGCAGGCAAGGCGCAGTGCGGATATGGCTGTGTCCACTCACCCACGGGAGACGGGCAAGCAGGGCGCAGTGCGGATCTAGCTGTGTCCACTCACCCACGGGTGATGGGCAGGCAGGGCGCAGTGCGGATCTGGCTCTGTCCACTCACCCACGGGAGACGGGCAGGCAGGGCGGAGTGCGGATCTGTCTGTGTCCACTCACCCAGGTGAGACGGGCAGGCAGGGCGCAGTGCGGATCTGGCTGTGTCCACTCACCCACGGCAAACGGTCAGGCAGGGTGCAGAGCGGATCTGGCTGTGTCCACTCACCCACGGGAGACGGGCAGGCAGGGGGCAGTGCGGATCTGGCTGTGTCCACTCACCAACGTGAGACGGGCAGGCAAGGCGCAGTGCGGATCTGGCTGTGTCCACTCACCCACGGGAGACGGGCAGGCAGGGCGCAGTGCGGATCCGGCTTTGTCCACTCACTCACGGGATATGGGCAGAGACGGTGCTGTGTGGATATGGCTATGTCCACTGACCCACGGCAGTCGGGCAGGCACGGCGCAGTACGGAACTGACTGTGTCCACTCACCCACGGGAGACGGGCAGGCAGGGCGCAGTGTGGATATGGCTGTGTCCACTCACCCACGGCAGACGGTCAGGCAGGACGCAGTGCGGATCTGGCTGTGTCCACTCACCCACGGGAGACGGGCAGGCAGGGCGCAGTGCGGATCTGGCTGTGTCCACTCACCCACGTGAGACGGTCAGGCAAGGCGCAGTGCGGATCTGGCTGTGTCCACTCACCCACGGGAGACGGTCAGGCAGGGCGCAGTGCGGATCTGGTTGTGTCCACTCACCCACGGGAGACGGGCAGGCAGGTCGCAGTGCGGATCTGGCGGTGTCCACTCACCCACGGGGACGGGCAGACAGGGCGCAGTGCGGATCTGGCTGTGTCCACTCACCCACGGCAGGCGGTCAGGCAGGGCGCAGTGCGGATCTGGCTGTGTCCACTCGCCCACGGCAGAAGGGCAGGCAGGGCGCAGTGCGGATCTGGCTGTGTCCACTCGCCCACGGGAGACGGGCAGGCACGGCGCAGTGCGGATCTGGCTGTGTCCACTCACCCACGGGAGTCGGGTAGGCAGCGCGCAGTGCGGATCTGGCTGTGTCCACTCGCCCACGGGAGTCGGGCAGGCAGGGCGCAGTGCGGATCTGGCTGTGTCCACTCACCCACGGGAGACGGGCAGGCAGGGCGCAGTGCGGATCTGGCTGTGTCCACTCACCCACGGGAGAGTGTAAGGCAGGGCGCAGTGCGGATCTGGCTGTGTCCACTCACCCACGGGAGACGGGCAGGCAGGGCGCAGTGCGGATCTGGCTGTGTCCACTCGCCCACGGCAGACGGGCAGGCAGGGCGCAGTGTGGATCTGGCTGTGTCCACTCACACAGGGCAGATGGTCAGGCAGGGCGCAGTGCGGATCTACCTGTGTCCACTCGCCCACGGCAGACGGGCAGGCAGGGCGCAGTGCGGATCTGGCTGTGTCCACTCACCCACGGCAGACGGACAGGCAGTGGGCAGTGCGGATCTGGCTGTGTCCACTCGCCCACGGGTGACGGGCAGGCAGGGCGTAGTGCGGATCTGGCTGTGTCCACTCACCCACGGCAGGCGGTCAGGCAGGGCGCAGTGCGTATCTGGCTGTGTCCACTCACCCACGGGAGACGGGCAGGCAGGGCGCAGTGCGGATCTGGCTGTGTCCACTCACCCACGGGAGAGTGTCAGGCAGGGCGCAGTGCGGATCTGGCTGTGTCCACTCACCCACGGCAGACGGGCAGGCAGGGCGCAGTGCGGATCTGGCTGTGTCCACTCGCCCACGGCAGACGGGCAGGCAGGGCGCAGTGTGGATCTGGCTGTGTCCACTCACACACGGCAGACGGTCAGGCAGGGCGCAGTGCGGATCTACCTGTGTCCAATCGCCCACGGCAGACGGGCAGGCAGGGCGCAGTGCGGATCTGGCTGTGTCCACTCACCCACGGCAGACGGACAGGCAGTGGGCAGTGCGGATCTGGCTGTGTCCACTCGCCCACGGGTGACGGGGAGGCAGGGCGCAGTGCGGATCTGGCTGTGTCCACTCACCCACGGCAGGCGGTCAGGCAGGGCGCAGTGTGGATCTGGCTGTGTCCACTCACCCAAGGCAGACGGTCAGGCAGGGCGCAGTGCGCATCTGGCTGTGTCCGCTCGCCCACGGCAGACGGGCAGGCAGGGCGCAGTGCGGATCTGGCTGTGTCCACTCGCCCACTGGAGACGGGCAGGCAGGGCGCAGTGCGGATCTGGCTGTGTCCACTCGCCCACGGGAGACGGGTAGGCAGGGCGCAGTGCGGATCTGGCTGTGTCCACTCACCCACGGCAGACGGTCAGACAGTGCGCAGTGCGGATCTGGCTGTGTCCACTCGCCCACTGCAGAGGGGCAGGCAGGGCGCAGTGCGGATCTGGCTGTGTCCACTCACCCACGGCAGACGGTCAGGCAGGGCGCAGTGCGGATCTGGCTGTGTCCACTCGCCCACGGCAGACGGGCAGGCAGGGCGCAGTGCGGATCTGGCTGTGTCCACTCACTGACGGGAGACGGGCAGGCAGGACGCAGTGCGGATCTGGCTGTGTCCACTCACCCACGGGAAACGGGCAGGCAGGGCGCAGTGCGGATCTGGCGGTGTCCACTCACCCACGAAGGACGGTCAGGCAGGGTGCAGTGCGGATCTGGCTGTGTCCACTCACCCACGGGAGACGGGCAGGCAGGGCGCAGTGCGGATCTGGCTGTGTCCACTCACCCACGGCAGGCGGTTAGGCAGGGCGCAGTGCGGATCTGGCTGTGTCCACTCACACACGGCAGACGGTCAGGCAGGGCGCAGTGTGGATCTGGCTGTGTCCGTTCGCCCACGGCAGACGGGCAGGCAGGGCGCAGTGTGGATCTGGCTGTGTCCACTCACCCACTGCAGACGGTCAAGCAGAGCGCAGTGCGGATCTGGCTGTGTCCACTCGCCCACGGCAGACGGGCAGGCAGGGCGCAGTGTGGATCTGGCTGTGTCCACTCACCCACTGCAGACGGTCAAGCAGAGCGCAGTGCGGATCTGGCTGTGTCCACTCACCCACGGCAGGCGGTCAGGCAGGGCGCAGTGCGGATCTGGCTGTGTCCACTCACCCACGGCAGACGGTCAGGCAGTGCACAGTGCGGATCTGGCTGTGTCCACTCGCCCATGACAGACGGGCAGGCAGGGCGCAGTGCGGATCTGGCTGTGTCCACTCGCCCACGGGAGACGGGCAGGCAGGGCGCAGTGCGGATCTGGCTGTGTCCACTCACCCACGGGAGACGGGCAGGCAGGGCGCAGTGCGGATCTGGCTGTGTCCACTCACTGACGGGAGACGGGCAGGCAGGGTGCAGTGCGGACCTGGCTGTGTCCACTCACCCACGGGAGACGGGCAGGCAGGGCAGAGTGCGGATCTGGCGGTGTCCACTCACCCACGAAGGACGGTCAGGCAGGGTGCAGTGAGGATCTGGCTGTGTCCACTCACCCACCGGAGACGGGCAGGCAGGGCGCAGTGCGGATCTGGCTGTGTCCACTCACCCACGTGAGACGGGCAGGCAATGCGCAGTGCGGATCTGGCAGTGTCCACTCACCCACGGGAGACGGTCAGGCAGGGCGCAGTGCGGATCTGGCTGTGTCCACTCACCCACGGCAGACGGGCAGGCAGGGCGCAGTGTGGATCTGGCTGTGTCCACTCACCCATGGCAGACGGGCAGGCAGGGCGCAGTGCGGATCTGGCTGTGTCCACTCACTGGCGGGAGACGGGCAGGCAAGGTGCAGTGCGGATCTGCCTGTGTCCACTCACCCACGGGAGACGGGCAGGCAGGGCGCAGTGCGGATCTGGCTGTGTCCACTCACCCACGGCAGGCGGTCAGGCAGGGCGCAGTGCGGATATGGCTGTGTCCACTCACCCACGGCAGACGGTCAGGCAGGGCACAGTGCGAATCTGGCTGTGTCCACTCGCCCACGGCAGACGGGCAGGCAGGGCGCAGTGCGGATCTGGCTGTGTCCACTAACACACGGCAGACGGTCAGACAGTTCGCAGTGCGGATCTGGCTGTGTCCACTCGCCCTCGGGAGTCGGGTAGGCAGCGCGCAGTGCGGATCTGGCTGTGTCCACTCGCCCACGGGAGTCGGGCAGGCAGGGCGCAGTGCGGATCTGGCTGTGTCCACTCACCCACGGGAGACGGGCAGGCAGGGCGCAGTGCGGATCTGGCTGTGTCCACTCACCCACGGGAGAGTGTCAGGCAGGGCGCAGTGCGGATCTGGCTGTGTACACTCACCCACGGCAGACGGGCAGGCAGGGCGCAGTGCGGATCTGGCTGTGTCCACTCGCCCATGGCAGACGGGCAGGCAGGGCGCAGTGTGGATCTGGCTGTGTCCACTCACACACGGCAGACGGTCAGACAGGGCGCAGTGCGGATCTACCTGTGTCCACTCGCCCACGGTAGACGGGCAGGCAGGGCGCAGTGCGGATCTGGCTGTGTCCACTCACCCACGGCAGACTGACAGGCAGTGGGCAGTGCGGATCTGGCTGTGTCCACTCGCCCACGGGTGACGGGCAGGCAGGGCGCAGTGCGGATCTGGCTGTGTCCACTCACTCACGGCAGGCGGTCAGGCAGGGCGCAGTGCGGATCTGGCTGTGTCCACTCACCCACGGGAGACGGGCAGGCAGGGCGCAGTGCGGATCTGGCTGTGTCCACTCACCCACGGGAGAGTGTCAGGCAGGGCGCAGTGCGGATCTGGCTGTGTCCACTCACCCACGGCAGACGGGCAGGCAGGGCGCAGTGCGGATCTGGCTGTGTCCACTCGCCCACGGCAGACGGGCTGGCAGGGCGCAGTGTGGATCTGGCTGTGTCCACTCACACACGGCAGACGGTCAGGCAGGGCGCAGTGCGGATCTACCTGTGTCCACTCGTCCACGGCAGACGGGCAGGCAGGGCGCAGTGCGGATGTGGCTGTGTCCACTCACCCACGGCAGACGGACAGGCAGTGGGCAGTGCGGATCTGGCTGTGTCCACTCGCCCACGGGTGACGGGCAGGCAGGGCGCAGTGCGGATCTGGCTCTGTCCACTCACCCAAGCAGGCGGTCAGGCAGGGCGCAGTGCGGATCTGGCTGTGTCCACTCACCCACGGCAGACGGTCAGGCAGGGCGCAGTGCGCATCTGGCTGTGTCCGCTCTCCCACGGCAGACGGGCAGGCAGGGCGCAGTGCGGATCTGGCTGTGTCCACTCACCCACGGCAGACGGGCAGGCAGGGCGCAGTGCGGATCTGGCTGTGTCCACTCGCCCACGGGAGACGGGCAGGCAGGGCGCAGTGCGGATCTGGCTGTGTCCACTCACTGACGGGAGACGGGCAGGCAGGGCGCAGTGCGGACCTGGATGTGTCCACTCACCCACGGGATACGGGCAGGCAGGGCAGAGTGCGGATCTGGCGGTGTCCACTCACCCACGAAGGACGGTCAGGCAGGGTGCAGTGAGGATCTGGCTGTGTCCACTCACCCACGGGAGACGGGCAGGCAGGGCGCAGTGCGGATCTGGCTGTGTCCACTCACCCACGTGAGACGGGCAGGCAATGCGCAGTGCGGATCTGGCAGTGTCCACTCACCCACGGGAGACGGTCAGGCAGGGCGCAGTGCGGATCTGGCTGTGTCCACTCACCCACGGCAGACGGGCAGGCAGGGCGCAGTGTGGATCTGGCTGTGTCCACTCACCCACGGCAGACGGGCAGGCAGGGCGCAATGCGGATCTGGCTGTGTCCACTCACTGGCGGGAGACGGGCAGGCAAGGTGCAGTGCGGATCTGCCTGTGTCCACTCACACACGGGAGACGGGCAGGCAGGGCGCAGTGCGGATCTGGCTGTGTCCACTCACCCACGGCAGGCGGTCAGGCAGGGCGCAGTGCGGATATGGCTGTGTCCACTCACCCACGGCAGACGGTCAGGCAGGGCACAGTGCGAATCTGGCTGTGTCCACTCGCCCACGGCAGACGGGCAGGCAGGGCGCAGTGCGGATCTGGCTGTGTCCACTCGCCCACGGGAGACGGTCAGACAGTTCTCAGTTCGGATCTGGCTGTGTCCACTCGCCCACGGGAGTCGGGTAGGCAGCGCGCAGTGCGGATCTGGCTGTGTCCACTCGCCCACGGGAGTCGGGCAGGCAGGGCTCAGTGCGGATCTGGCTGTGTCCACTCACCCACGGGAGACGGGCAGGCAGGGCGCAGTGCGGATCTGGCTGTGTCCACTCACCCACGGGAGAGTGTCAGGCAGGGCGGAGTGCGGATCTGGCTGTGTACACTCACCCACGGCAGACGGGCAGGCAGGGCGCAGTGCGGATCTGGCTGTGTCCACTCGCCCACGGCAGACGGGCAGGCAGGGCGCAGTGTGGATCTGGCTGTGTCCACTCACACACGGCAGACGGTCAGACAGGGCGCAGTGCGGATCTACCTGTGTCCACTCGCCCACGGCAGACGGGCAGGCAGGGCGCAGTGCGGATCTGGCTGTGTCCACTCACCCACGGCAGACGGACAGGCAGTGGGCAGTGCGGATCTGGCTGTGTCCACTCGCCCATGGGTAACGGGCAGGCAGGGCGCAGTGCGGATCTGGCTGTGTCCACTCACCCACGGCAGGCGGTCAGGCAGGGCGCAGTGCGGATCTGGCTGTGTCCACTCACCCACGGGAGACGGGCAGGCAGGGCGCAGTGCGGATCTGGCTGTGTCCACTCACCCACGGGAGAGTGTCAGGCAGGGCGCAGTGCGGATCTGGCTGTGTCCCCTCACCCACGGCAGACGGGCAGGCAGGGCGCAGTGCGGATCTGGCTGTGTCCACTCGCCCACGGCAGACGGGCAGGCAGGGCGCAGTGTGGATCTGGCTGTGTCCACTGACACACGGCAGACGGTCAGGCAGGGCGCAGTGCGGATCTACCTGTGTCCACTCGCCCACGGCAGACGGGCAGGCAGGGCGCAGTGCGGATCTGGCTGTGTCCACTCACCCACGGAAGACGGACAGGCAGTGGGCAGTGCGGATCTGGCTGTGTCCACTCGCTCACGGGTGACGGGCAGGCAGGGCGCAGTGCGGATCTGGCTGTGTCCACTCACCCACGGCAGGCGGTCAGGCAGGGCGCAGTGCGGATCTGGCTGTGTCCACTCACCCACGGCAGACGGTCAGGCAGGGCGCAGTGCGCATCTGGCTGTGTCCGCTCGCCCACGGCAGACGGGCAGGCAGGGCGCAGTGCGGATCTGGCTGTGTCCACTCGCCCACGGCAGACGGGCAGGCAGGGCGCAGTGCGGATCTGGCTGTGTCCACTCACTGACGGGAGACGGGCAGGCAGGGCGCAGTGCGGATCTGGCTGTGTCCACTCACCCACAGGATACGGGCAGGCAGGGCGCAGTGCGGATTTGGCGGTGTCCACTCACCCACGAAGGACGGTCAGGCAGGGTGCAGTGCGGATCTGGCTGTGTCCACTCACCCACGGGAGACGGGCAGGCAGGGCGCAGTGCGGATCTGGCTGTGTCCACTCACCCACGGCAGGCGTTCAGGCAGGGCGCAGTGCGGATCTGGCTGTGTCCACTCACCCACGGCAGGCGGTCAGGCAGGGCGTAGTGCAGATATGGCTGTGTCCACTCCCCCACGACAGACGGGCCGGCAGCGCGCAGTGCGGATCTGGCTGTGTCCACTCACCCACGGGAGTCGGGTAGGCAGCGCGCAGTGCGGATCTGGCTGTGTCCACTCGCCCACGGCAGACGGGCAGGCAGGGCGCAGTGCGGATCTGGCTGTGTCCACTCACCCACGGCAGACGGTCAGGGAGGGCGCAGTGTGGATCTGGCTGTGTCCACTCACCCACGGCAGACGGGCAGGCAGGGCGCAGTGCGGATATGGCTGTGTCCACTCGCCCACGACAGACAAGCAGGCAGCGCGCAGTGCGGATCTGGCTGTTTCCACTCGCCCACGGGAGACGGGCAGGCAGCGCGCAGTGCGGATCTGGCTGTGTCCACTCACCCACGGGAGACGGGCAGGCAGGGCGCAGTGCGGATCTGGCGGTGTCCACTCACTGACGGGAGACGGGCAGGCAGGGCGCAGTGCGGATATGGCTGTGTCCACTCACTGACGGGAGACGGGCAGGCAGGGCGCAGTGCGGATCTGGCTGTGTCCACTCACCCACGGGAAACGGGCAGGCAGGGCAGAGTGCGGATCTGGCGGTGTCCACTCACCCACGAAGGACGGTCAGGCAGGGTGCAGTGAGGATCTGGCTGTGTCCACTCACCCACGGGAGACGGGCAGGCAGGGCGCAGTGCGGATCTGGCTGTGTCCACTCACCCACGTGAGACGGGCAGGCAATGCGCAGTGCGGATCTGGCAGTGTCCACTCACCCACGGGAGACGGTCAGGCAGGGCGCAGTGCGGATCTGGCTGTGTCCACTCACCCACGGCAGACGGGCAGGCAGGGCGCAGTGTGGATCTGGCTGTGTCCACTCACCCACGGCAGACGGGCAGGCAGGGCGCAATGCGGATCTGGCTGTGTCCACTCACTGGCGGGAGACGGGCAGGCAAGGTGCAGTGCGGATCTGCCTGTGTCCACTCACACACGGGAGACGGGCAGGCAGGGCGCAGTGCGGATCTGGCTGTGTCCACTCACCCACGGCAGGCGGTCAGGCAGGGCGCAGTGCGGATATGGCTGTGTCCACTCACCCACGGCAGACGGTCAGGCAGGGCACAGTGCGAATCTGGCTGTGTCCACTCGCCCACGGCAGACGGGCAGGCAGGGCGCAGTGCGGATCTGGCTGTGTCCACTCGCCCACGGGAGACGGTCAGACAGTTCTCAGTTCGGATCTGGCTGTGTCCACTCGCCCACGGGAGTCGGGTAGGCAGCGCGCAGTGCGGATCTGGCTGTGTCCACTCGCCCACGGGAGTCGGGCAGGCAGGGCTCAGTGCGGATCTGGCTGTGTCCACTCACCCACGGGAGACGGGCAGGCAGGGCGCAGTGCGGATCTGGCTGTGTCCACTCACCCACGGGAGAGTGTCAGGCAGGGCGGAGTGCGGATCTGGCTGTGTACACTCACCCACGGCAGACGGGCAGGCAGGGCGCAGTGCGGATCTGGCTGTGTCCACTCGCCCACGGCAGACGGGCAGGCAGGGCGCAGTGTGGATCTGGCTGTGTCCACTCACACACGGCAGACGGTCAGACAGGGCGCAGTGCGGATCTACCTGTGTCCACTCGCCCACGGCAGACGGGCAGGCAGGGCGCAGTGCGGATCTGGCTGTGTCCACTCACCCACGGCAGACGGACAGGCAGTGGGCAGTGCGGATCTGGCTGTGTCCACTCGCCCATGGGTAACGGGCAGGCAGGGCGCAGTGCGGATCTGGCTGTGTCCACTCACCCACGGCAGGCGGTCAGGCAGGGCGCAGTGCGGATCTGGCTGTGTCCACTCACCCACGGGAGACGGGCAGGCAGGGCGCAGTGCGGATCTGGCTGTGTCCACTCACCCACGGGAGAGTGTCAGGCAGGGCGCAGTGCGGATCTGGCTGTGTCCCCTCACCCACGGCAGACGGGCAGGCAGGGCGCAGTGCGGATCTGGCTGTGTCCACTCGCCCACGGCAGACGGGCAGGCAGGGCGCAGTGTGGATCTGGCTGTGTCCACTGACACACGGCAGACGGTCAGGCAGGGCGCAGTGCGGATCTACCTGTGTCCACTCGCCCACGGCAGACGGGCAGGCAGGGCGCAGTGCGGATCTGGCTGTGTCCACTCACCCACGGAAGACGGACAGGCAGTGGGCAGTGCGGATCTGGCTGTGTCCACTCGCTCACGGGTGACGGGCAGGCAGGGCGCAGTGCGGATCTGGCTGTGTCCACTCACCCACGGCAGGCGGTCAGGCAGGGCGCAGTGCGGATCTGGCTGTGTCCACTCACCCACGGCAGACGGTCAGGCAGGGCGCAGTGCGCATCTGGCTGTGTCCGCTCGCCCACGGCAGACGGGCAGGCAGGGCGCAGTGCGGATCTGGCTGTGTCCACTCGCCCACGGCAGACGGGCAGGCAGGGCGCAGTGCGGATCTGGCTGTGTCCACTCACTGACGGGAGACGGGCAGGCAGGGCGCAGTGCGGATCTGGCTGTGTCCACTCACCCACAGGATACGGGCAGGCAGGGCGCAGTGCGGATTTGGCGGTGTCCACTCACCCACGAAGGACGGTCAGGCAGGGTGCAGTGCGGATCTGGCTGTGTCCACTCACCCACGGGAGACGGGCAGGCAGGGCGCAGTGCGGATCTGGCTGTGTCCACTCACCCACGGCAGGCGTTCAGGCAGGGCGCAGTGCGGATCTGGCTGTGTCCACTCACCCACGGCAGGCGGTCAGGCAGGGCGTAGTGCAGATATGGCTGTGTCCACTCCCCCACGACAGACGGGCCGGCAGCGCGCAGTGCGGATCTGGCTGTGTCCACTCACCCACGGGAGTCGGGTAGGCAGCGCGCAGTGCGGATCTGGCTGTGTCCACTCGCCCACGGCAGACGGGCAGGCAGGGCGCAGTGCGGATCTGGCTGTGTCCACTCACCCACGGCAGACGGTCAGGGAGGGCGCAGTGTGGATCTGGCTGTGTCCACTCACCCACGGCAGACGGGCAGGCAGGGCGCAGTGCGGATATGGCTGTGTCCACTCGCCCACGACAGACAAGCAGGCAGCGCGCAGTGCGGATCTGGCTGTTTCCACTCGCCCACGGGAGACGGGCAGGCAGCGCGCAGTGCGGATCTGGCTGTGTCCACTCACCCACGGGAGACGGGCAGGCAGGGCGCAGTGCGGATCTGGCGGTGTCCACTCACTGACGGGAGACGGGCAGGCAGGGCGCAGTGCGGATATGGCTGTGTCCACTCACTGACGGGAGACGGGCAGGCAGGGCGCAGTGCGGATCTGGCTGTGTCCACTCACCCACGGGAAACGGGCAGGCAGGGCGCAGTGCGGATCTGGCGGTGTCCACTCACCCACGAAGGACGGTCAGGCAGGGTGCAGTGCGGATCTGGCTGTGTCCACTCACTCACGAGAGACGGGCAGGTAGGGCGCAGTGCGGATCTGGCTGTGTCCACTCACCCACGTGAGACGGGCAGGCAAGGAGCAGTGCGGATCTGGCTGTGTCCACTCACCCACGGGAGACGGGCAGGCAGGGCGGAGTGCGGATCTCGCGGTGTCCACTCACCCACGGGAGACGGGCAGGCAGGGCGCAGTGCGGATCTGGCTGTGTCCACTCGCCCACGGGAGACGGGCAGGCACGGCGCAGTGCGGATCTGGCTGTGTCCACACACCCACGGCAGGCGGTCAGGCAGGGCGCAGTGCGGATCTGGCTGTGTCCACTCACCCACGGCAGACGGTCAGGCAGGGCGCAGTGCGGATCTGGCTGTGTCCACTCGCCCACGGCAGACGGGCAGGCAGGGCGAAGTGTGGATCTGGCTGTGTCCACTCACCCACGGCTGACGGTCAGGCAGGGCGCAGTGCGGATCTGGCTGTGTCCACTCGCCCACGACAGACAAGCAGGAAGCGCGCAGTGCGGATCTGGCTGTTTCCACTCGCCCACGGTAGACGGGCAGGCAGCGCGCAGTGCGGATCTGGCTGTTTCCACTCACCCACGGGAGACGGACAGGCAGGGCGCAGTGCGGATCTGGCGGTGTCCACTCACTGACGGGAGACGGGCAGGCAGGGCGCAGTGCGGATATGGCTGTGTCCACTCACTGACGGGAGACGGGCAGGCAGGGCGCAGTGCGGATCTGGCTGTGTCTACTCACCCACGGGAAACGGGCAGGCAGGGCGCAGTGCGGATCTGGCTGTGTCCACTCACCCACGGCAGGCGGTCAGGCAGGGCGCAGTGCGGATCTGGCTTTGTCCACTCACCCACGGCAGACGGTCAGGCAGGGCGTAGTGCGTATCGGGCTGTGTCCACTCGCCCACGGCAGACGGTCAGGCAGGGCGCAGTGCGGATCGGGCTGTGTCCACTCGCCCACGGCAGACGGGCAGGCAGGGCGCAGTGTGGATCTGGCTGTGTCCACTTACCGACGGCAGACGGTCAGGCAGGGCGCAGTGCGGATCTGGCTGTGTCCACTCACCCACGGCAGAAGGTCAGGCAGGGCGCAGTGCGGATCTGGCTGTGTCCACTCGCCCCCGGGAGACAGGCAGGCAGGGCGCAGTGCGGATCTGGCTGTGTCCACTCACCCACGGCAGGCGGTCAGGCAGGGCGCAGTGCGGATCTGGCTTTGTCCACTCACCCACGGCAGACGGTCAGGCAGGGCGTAGTGCGCATCGGGCTGTGTCCACTCACCCACGTGATACGGGCAGGCAAGGCGCAGTGCGGATCTGGCTGTGACCACTCACCCACGGGAGACGGTCAGGCAGGGCGCAGTGTGGATCTGGCTGTGTCCACTCACCCACGGCAGACGGGCAGGCAGTGCGCCATGTGGATCTGGCTGTGTCCACTCACCCACGGCAGACGGTCAGGCAGGGCGCAGTGCGGATCTGGCTGTGTCCACTCACCCACGACAGGCGGTCAGGCAGGGCGCAGTGCGGATCTGGCTGTGTCCACTCTCCCACGGCAGACGGTCAGGCAGTGCGCAGTGCGGATCTGGCTGTGTCCGCTCGCCCACGGCAGACGGGCAGGCAGGGCGCAGTGTGTATCTGGCTGTGTCCACTCACCCACGGCAGACGGTCAGGCAGGGCGTAGTGCGGATATGGCTTGTCCACTCGCCCACGACAGACGGGCAGGCAGCGCGCAGTGCGGATCTGGCTGTGTCCACTCGCACACGGGAGATGGGCAGGCAGCGCGCAGTGCGGATCTGGCTGTGTCCACTCACCCAAGGGAGACGGGCAGGCAGGGCGCAGTGCGGATCTGGCTGTGTCCACTCACCCACGGCAGACGGTCAGGCAGGGCGCAGTGCGGATCTGGCTGTGTCCACTCACCCACGGGAGACGGGCAGGCAGGGCGCAGTGCGGATCTGGTTGTGTCCACTGAACAACGGCAGACGGTCAGGCAGGGCGCAGTGCGGATCTGGCTGTGTCCACTCGCCCACGGGAGACGGGCAGGCAGGGCGCAGTGCGGATCTGGCTGTGTCCACTCACCCACGGCAGGCGGTCAGGCAGGGCGCAGTGCGGATCTGGCTGTGTCCACTCGCCCACTGGTGACAGGCAGGCAGGACGCAGTGCGGATCTGGCTGTGTCCACTCGCCCACGGCAGAGGGGCAGGCAGGGCGCAGTGTGGATCTGGCTGTGTCCACTCACCCACAGCACACGGTCAGGCAGGGCGCAGTGCGGATCTAGCTATGTCCACTCACCCACTGCAGAAGGGCAGGCAGGGCGCAGTGCGGATCTGGCTGTGTCCACTCGCCCACGGGAGACGGGCAGGAAGGGCGCAGTGCGGATCTGGCTGTGTCCACTCACCCACGGCAGGCGGTCAGGCAGGGCGCAGTCGGATCTGGCTGTGTCCACTCACCCACGGCAGACGGTCAGGCAGGGCGCAGTGCGGATCTGGCTGTGTCCACTCGCCCACGGCAGACGGGCAGGCAGGGCGCAGTGCGGATCTGGCGGTGTCCACTCACCCACGAAGGACGGTCAGGCAGGGTGCAGTGCGGATCTGGCTGTGTCCACTCACCCACGGGAGACGGGCAAGAAGGGCGCAGTGCGGATCTGGCTGTGTCCACTCACCCACGTGATACGGGCAGGCAAGGCGCAGTGCGGATCTGGCTGTGTCCACTCACCCACGGCAGACGGTCAGGCAGTGCGCAGTGCGGATCTGGCTGTGTCCACTCGCCCATGACAGACGGGCAGGCAGGGCGCAGTGCGGATCTGGCGGTGTCCACTCACCCACGAAGTACGGTCAGGCAGGGTGCAGTGCGGATCTGGCTGTGTCCACTCCCCCACGGGAGACGGGCAAGTAGGGCGCAGTGCGGATCTGGCTGTGTCCACTCACCCACGTGATACGGGCAGGCAAGGCGCAGTGCGGATCTGGCTGTGACCACTCACCCACGGGAGACGGTCAGGCAGGGCGCAGTGTGGATCTGGCTGTGTCCACTCACCCACGGCAGACGGGCAGGCAAGGCGCCATGTGGATCTGGCTGTGTCCACTCACCCACGGCAGACGGTCAGGCAGGGCGCAGTGCGGATCTGGCTGTGTCCACTCACCCACGACAGGCGGTCAAGCAGGGCGCAGTGCGGATCTGGCTGTGTCCACTCTCCCACGGCAGACGGTCAGGCAGTGCGCAGTGAGGATCTGGCTGTGTCCGCTCGCCCACGGCAGACGGGCAGGCAGGGCGCAGTGTGTATCTGGCTGTGTCCACTCACCCACGGCAGACGGTCAGGCAGGGCGTAGTGCGGATATGGCTTGTCCACTCGCCCACGACAGACGGGCAGGCAGCGCGCAGTGCGGATCTGGCTGTGTCCACTCGCACACGGGAGATGGGCAGGCAGCGCGCAGTGCGGATCTGGCTATGTCCACTCACCCAAGGGAGACGGGCAGGCAGGGCGCAGTGCGGATCTGGCTGTGTCCACTCACCCACGGCAGACGGTCAGGCAGGGCGCAGTGCGGATCTGGCTGTGTCCACTCGCCCATGACAGACGGGCAGGCAGGGCGCAGTGCGGATCTGGCTGTGTCCACTCACTGACGGGAGACGGGCAGGCAGGGCGCAGTGCGGACCTGGCTGTGTCCACTCACCCACGGGAGACGGGCAGGCAGGGCGCAGTGCGGATCTGGCGGTGTCCACTCACCCACGAAGGACGGTCAGGCAGGGTGCAGTGAGGATCTGGATGTGTCCACTCACCCACGGAGACGGTCAGGCAGGGCGCAGTGCGGATCTGGCTGTGTCCACTCGCCCACGGCAGAGGGGCAGGCAGGGCGCAGTGTGGATCTGGCTGTGTCCACTCACCCACGGCAGACGGTCAGGCAGGGCGCAGTGCGGATCTGGCTGTGTCCACTCGCCCACGGCAGACGGGCAGGCAAGGCGCAGTGCGGATCTGGCTGTGTCCACTCGCCCACGGCAGACGGTCAGGCAGGGCGCAGTGCGGATCGGGCTGTGTCCACTCGCCCACGGCAGACGGGCAGGCAGGGCGCAGTGTGGATCTGGCTGTGTCCACTTACCGACGGCAGACGGTCAGGCAGGGCGCAGTGCGGATCTGGCTGTGTCCACTCACCAACGGCAGACGGTCAGGCAGGGCGCAGTGCGGATCTGGCTGTGTCCACTCACCCACGGGAGACGGGCAGGCAGGGCGCAGTACGGATCTGGCTGTGTCCACTCACCCACGGCAGGCGGTCAGGCAGGGCGCAGTGCGTATCTGGCTGTATCCACTCACCCACGGGAGACGGGCAGGCACGGCGCAGTGCGGATCTGGCTGTGTCCACTCACCCACGGCAGACGGGCAGGCAGGGCGCAGTGCGGATCTGGCTGTGTCCACTCGCCCACGGCAGACGCGTAGGCAGGGCGCAGTGTGGATCTGGCTGTGTCCACTCACCCACGGCAGACTGTTAGGCAGTGTGCAGTGCGGATCGGGCTGTGTCCACTCACCCACAGCAGACGGGCAGGCAGGGCGCAGTGTGGATCTGGCTGTGTCCACTCACCCACGGCAGACGGTTAGGCAGTGTGCAGTGCGGATCGGGCTGTGTCCACTCACCCACAGCAGACGGGCAGGCAGGGCGCAGTGTGGATCTGGCTGTGTCCACTCACCCACGGCAGACGGTCAGGCAGGGCGCAGTGCGGATCTGGCTGTGTCCACTCGCCCACGGCAGAAGGGCAGGCAGGGCGCAGTGCGGATCTGGCTGTGTCCACTCGCCCACGGGAGACGGGCAGGCACGGCGCAGTGCGGATCTGGCTGTGTCCACTCACCCACGGCAGACGGTCAGGCAGGGCGCAGTGCGGATCTGGCTGTGTCCACTCACCCACGGGAGACGAGCAGAGAGGGTGCTGTGTGGATATGGCTATGTCCACTGACCCACGGCAGACGGGCAGGCAGCGCGCAGTGCGGATCCGGCTGTGTCCACTCACCCACGGGAGACGGGCAGGCAGGGCGCAGTGCGGATCTAGCTGTGTCCACTCACCCACGGGAGACGGGCAGGCAGGGCACAGTGCGGATCTGGCTGTGTCCACTCACCCACGGGAGACGGGCATGCAGGGCGCAGTGCGGTTCTGTCTGTGTCCACTCACCCAGGTGAGACGGGCAGGCAAGGCGCTGTGTGTATCTGGCTGTGTTCACTCACCCACGGGAGACGGGCAGAGAGGGTGCTGTGTGGATATGGCTATGTCCACTCTCCCACGGCAGACGGGCAGGAAGGGCGCAGTGCGGATCTGGCTGTTTCCACTCACCCACGGCAGACGGTCAGGCAGGGCGCAGTGCGGATCTGGCTGTGTCCATTCACCCAGGGGAGATGGGCAGAGACGGTGCTGTGTGGATCGGGCTATGTTCACTGACCCACGGCAGACGGGTAGGCAGGGCGCAGTACGGATCTGGCTGTGTCAACTCACCCACGGGAGACGGGCAGGCAGGGCGCAGTGCGGATCTGGCTGTGTCCACTCGCCCACTGGTGACGGGCAGGCAGGGCGCAGTGCGGATCTCGCTGTGTCCACTCACCCACGGCAGGCGGTCAGGCAGGGCGCAGTTCGGATCTGGCTGTGTCCACTCACCCACGGCAGACGGTCAGGCAGGGCGCAGTGCGGATCTGGCTGTGTCCACTCGCCCACGGCAGACGGGCAGGCAGGGCGCAGTGCGGATCTGGCTGTGTCCACTCACCCACGGCAGACGGTTAGGCAGGGCGCAGTGCGGATCGGGCTGTGTCCACTCACCTACAGCAGACGGGCAGGCAGGGCGCAGTGTGGATCTGGCTGTGTCCACTCACCCACGGCAGACGGTCAGGCAGGGCGCAGTGCGGATCTGGCTGTGTCCACTCGCCCACGGCAGAAGGGCAGGCAGGGCGCAGTGCGGATCTGGCGGTGTCCACTCGCCCACGGGAGACGGGCAGGCAGGGCGCAGTGCGGATCTGGCTGTGTCCACTCACCCACGGCAGACGGTCAGGCAGGGCGCAGTGCGGATCTGGCTGTGTCCAATCGCCCACGGCAGAGGGGCAGGCAGGGCGCAGTGTGGATCTGGCTGTGTCCACTCACCCACAGCAGACGGTCAGGCAGGGCGAAGTGCGGATCTGGCAGTGTCCACTCGCCCACGGCAGACGGGCAGGCAGGGCGCAGTGCGGATCTGGCTGTGTCCACTCACCCACGGCAGACGGTTAGGCAGTGTGCAGTGCGGATCGGGCTGTGTCCACTCACCCACAGCAGACGGGCAGGCAGGGCGCAGTGTGGATCTGGCTGTGTCCACTCACCCACGGCAGACGGTCAGGCAGGGCGCAGTGCGGATCTGGCTGTGTCCACTCGCCCACGGCAGAAGGGCAGGCAGGGCGCAGTGCAGATCTGGCTGTGTCCACTCACCCACGGGAGACGGGCAGGCACGGCGCAGTGCGGATCTGGCTGTGTCCACTCACCCACGGCAGACGGTCAGGCAGGGCGCAGTGCGGATCTGGCTGTGTCCACTCGCCCACGGCAGACGGGCAGGCAGGGCGAAGTGTGGATCTGGCTGTGTCCACTCACCCACGGCTGACGGTCAGGCAGGGCACAGTGCGGATATGGCTGTGTCCACTCACCCATGGCAGGCGGTCAGGCAGGGCGCAGTGCGGATCTGGCTGTGTCCACTCACCCACGGCAGACGGTCAGGCAGGGCGCAGTGCGGATCGGGCTGTGTCCACTCGCCCACGGCAGACGGGCAGGCAGGGCGCAGTGTGGATCTGGCTGTGTCCACTTAACGACGGCAGACGGTCAGGCAGGGCGCAGTGCGGATCTGGCTGTGTCCACTCACCCACGGCAGAAGGTCAGGCAGGGCGCAGTGCGGATCTGGCTGTGTCCACTCGCCCCCGGGAGACAGGCAGGCAGGGCGCAGTGCGGATCTGGCTGTGTCCACTCACCCACGGCAGGCGGTCAGGCAGGGCGCAGTGTGGATCTGGCTGTGTCCACTCACCCACGGCAGACGGTCAGGCAGGGCGCAGTGCTCATCGGGCTGTGTCCACTCGCCCACGGCAGACGGGCAGGCAGGGCGCAGTGTGGATCTGGCTGTGTCCACTTACCGACGGCAGACGGTCAGGCAGGGCGCAGTGCGGATCTGGCTGTGTCCACTCACCCACGGCAGAAGGTCAGGCAGGGCGCAGTGCGGATCTGGCTGTGTCCACTCGCCCCCGGGAGACAGGCAGGCAGGGCGCAGTGCGGATCTGGCTGTGTCCACTCACCCACGGCAGGCGGTCAGGCAGGGCGCAGTGCGGATCTGGCTGTGTCCACTCACCCACAGCAGACGGTCAGGTAGGGCTCAGTGCGGATCTGGCTGTGTCCACTCGCCCACGGCAGACGGGCAGGCAGGGCGCAGTGTGGATCTGGCTGTGTCCACTCACCCACGGCAGACCGGCAGGCAGAGCACAGTGCGGATCTGGCTGTGTCCACTCACCCACGGGAGACGGGCAGGCAGGGCGCAGTGCGGATCTGGCGGTGTCCACTCACCCACGGGAGACGGGCAGGTAGGGCGCAGTGCGGATCTGGCTGTGTCCACTCACCCTCGGGAGACGGGCAGGCAGGGCGCAGTGCGGATCTGGCTGTGTCCACTCGCCCACGGCAGACGGGCAGGCAAGGCGCAGTGCGGATCTGGCTGTGTCCACTCACCCACGGCAGACGGTCAGGCAGGGCACAGTGCGGATCGGGCTGTGTCCACTCGCCCACGGCAGACGGGCAGGCAGGGCGCAGTGTGGATCTGGCTGTGTCCACTTACCGACGGCAGACGGTCAGGCAGGGCGCAGTGCGGATCTGGCTGTGTCCACTCACCCACGGCAGAAGGGCAGGCAGGGCGCAGTGCGGATCTGGCTGTGTCCACTCGCCCCCGGGAGACGGGCAGGCAGGGCGCAGTGCGGATCTAGCTGTGTCCACTCACCCACGGCAGGCGGTCAGGCAGGGCGCAGTGCGGATCTGGCTGTGTCCACGCACCCACAGCAGACGGTCAGGCAGGGCGCAGTGCGGATCTGCCTGTGTCCACTCGCCCACGCCAGACGGGCAGGCAGGGCGCAGTGTGGATCTGGCTGTGTCCACTTACCAACGGCAGACGGTCAGGCAGGGCGCAGTGCGGATCTGGTTGTGTCCACTCACCCACGGCAGAAGGGCAGGCAGGGCGCAGTGCGGATCTGGCTGTGTCCACTCGCCCTCGGGAGACGGGCAGGCAGGGCGCAGGGCGGATCTGGCTGTGTCCACTCACCCACAGCAGACGGTCAGGCAGGGCGCAGTGCGGATCTGGCTGTGTCCACTCGCCCACGGCAGACGGGCAGGCGGGGCGCAGTGTGGATCTGGCTGTGTCCACTCACCCACGGCAGACGGTCAGGCAGGGCGCAGTGCGGATCTGGCTGTGTCCACTCACCCACGGGAGACGGGCAGGCAGGGCGCAGTGCGGATCTGGCTGTGTCCAGTCACCCACGGCAGACGGTCAGGCAGGGCGCAGTGCGGATCTGGCTGTGTCCCCTTGCCCACGGCAGACGGGCAGGCAGGGCGCAGTGCGGATCTGGCTGTGTCCACTCGCCCACGGGTGACGGGCAGGCAGGGCGCAGTGCGGATCTGGCTGTGTCCACTCACCCACGGCAGGCGGTCAGGCAGGGCGCAGTGCGTATCTGGCTGTATCCACTCACCCACGGGAGACGGGCAGGCACGGCGCAGTGCGGATCTGGCTGTGTCCACTCACCCACGGCAGACGGGCAGGCAGGGCGCAGTGCGGATCTGGCTGTGTCCACTCGCCCACGGCAGACGGGCAGGCAGGGCGCAGTGCGGATCTGGCTGTGTCCACTCACCCACGGCAGACTGTTAGGCAGTGTGCAGTGCGGATCGGGCTGTGTCCACTCACCCACAGCAGACGGGCAGGCAGGGCGCAGTGTGGATCTGGCTGTGTCCACTCACCCACGGCAGACGGTTAGGCAGTGTGCAGTGCGGATCGGGCTGTGTCCACTCACCCACAGCAGACGGGCAGGCAGGGCGCAGTGTGGATCTGGCTGTGTCCACTCACCCACGGCAGACGGTCAGGCAGGGCGCAGTGCGGATCTGGCTGTGTCCACTCGCCCACGGCAGAAGGGCAGGCAGGGCGCAGTGCGGATCTGGCTGTGTCCACTCGCCCACGGGAGACGGGCAGGCACGGCGCAGTGCGGATCTGGCTGTGTCCACTCACCCACGGCAGACGGTCAGGCAGGGCGCAGTGCGGATCTGGCTGTGTCCACTCGCCCACGGCAGACGGGCAGGCAGGGCGAAGTGTGGATCTGGCTGTGTCCACTCACCCACGGCTGACGGTCAGGCAGGGCGCAGTGCGGATCTCGCTGTGTCCACTCACCCATGGCAGGCGGTCAGGCAGGGCGCAGTGCGGATCTGGCTGTGTCCACTCACCCACGGCAGACGGTCAGGCAGGGCGCAGTGCGGATCGGGCTGTGTCCACTCGCCCACGGCAGACGGGCAGGCAGGGCGCAGTGTGGATCTGGCTGTGTCCACTTACCGACGGCAGACGGTCAGGCAGGGCGCAGTGCGGATCTGGCTGTGTCCACTCACCCACGGGAGATGGGCAGAGACGGTGCTGTGTGGATCGGGCTATGTCCACTGACCCACGGCAGACTGGTATGCAGGGTGCAGTACCGATCTGGCCGTGTCAACTCACCCACGGGAGACGGGCAGGCAGGGCGCAGTGCGGATCTGGCTGTGTCCACTCACCCACGGGAGACGGGCAGGCAAGGCGCAGTGTGAATCTGGCTGTGTCCACTCACCCACGGGAGACGAGCAGAGAGGGTGCTGTGTGGATATGGCTATGTCCACTGACCCACGGCAGACGGGCAGGCAGCGCGCAGTGCGGATCCGGCTGTGTCCACTCACCCACGGGAGACGGGCAGGCAGGGCGCAGTGCGGATCTAGCTGTGTCCACTCACCCACGGGAGACGGGCAGGCAGGGCACAGTGCGGATCTGGCTGTGTCCACTCACCCACGGGAGACGGGCATGCAGGGCGCAGTGCGGATCTGTCTGTGTCCACTCACCCAGGTGAGACGGGCAGGCAAGGCGCTGTGTGTATCTGGCTGTGTTCACTCACCCACGGGAGACGGGCAGAGAGGGTGCTGTGTGGATATGGCTATGTCCACTCTCCCACGGCAGACGGGCAGGAAGGGCGCAGTGCGGATCTGGCTGTTTCCACTCACCCACGGCAGACGGTCAGGCAGGGCGCAGTGCGGATCTGGCTGTGTCCATTCACCCAGGGGAGATGGGCAGAGACGGTGCTGTGTGGATCGGGCTATGTTCACTGACCCACGGCAGACGGGTAGGCAGGGCGCAGTACGGATCTGGCTGTGTCAACTCACCCACGGGAGACGGGCAGGCAGGGCGCAGTGCGGATCTGGCTGTGTCCACTCACCCACGTGAGACGGGCAGGCAAGGCGCAGTGCAGATCTGGCTGTGTCCAATCACCCACGGGAGTTGGGCAGGCAGGGCGCAGTGCGGATCTGGCTGTGTGCACTCACTGACGGGAGACGGGCAGGCAAGGCGCAGTGCGGATATGGCTGTGTCCACTCACCCACCGGAGACGGGCAGGCAGGGCGCAGTGCGGATCTGGCTGTGTCCACTCACCAACGTGAGACGGGCAGGCAAGGCCCAGTGCGGATTTGGCTGTGTCCACTCACCCACGGGAGACGGGCAGGCAGGGCGCAGTGCGGATCCGGCTGTGTCCACTCACCCACGGGAGATGGGCAGAGATGGTGCTGTGTGGATATGGCTATGTCCACTTACCCACGGCAGTCGGGCAGGCACGGCGCAGTACGGAACTGGCTGTGTCCACTCACCCACGGGAGACGGGCAGGCAGGGCACAGTGCGGATCTGCTGTGTCCACTCACCCACGGTAGACGGGCAGGCAGGGCGCAGTGCGGATCTGGCTGTGTCCACTCACCCACGGGAGACGGGCAGGCAGCGTGCAGTGCGGATCTGGCTGTGTCAACTCACCCAGGGGAGATGGGCAGAGACGGTGCTGTGTGGATCGGGCTATGTCCACTGACCCACGGTAGACGGGTAGGCAGGGCGCAGTACGGATCTGGCTGTGTCAACTCACCCACGGGAGACGGGCAGGCAGGGCGCAGTGCGGATCAGGCTGTGTCCACTCACCCACGGAAGACGGGCAGGCAAGGCGCAGTGTGGATATGGCTGTGTCCACTCACCCACGGGAGACGAGCAGAGAGGGTGCTGTGTGGATATGTCTATGTCCACTGACCCACGGCAGACGGGCAGGCAGCGCGCAGTGCAAATCTGGCTGTGTCCACTCACCCACGGGTGATGGGCAGAGATTGTGTTGTGTGGATCTGGCTATGTCCACTGACCCACGGCAGACGGGAAGGCAGGGCGCAGTACGGATCAGGCTGTGTCCACACACCCACAGCAGGTGGTCAGGCAGGGCGCAGTGCGGATCTGGCTGTGTCCACTCACCAACGGCAGGCGGTCAGGCAGGGCGCAGTGCGGATCTGGCTGTGTCCACTCACCCACGGGAGACGGGCAAGCAGGGAGCAGTGCGGACCTGGCTGTGTCCAGTCACCCACGGCAGACGGGCAGACAGGGCGCAATGTGGATTTGGCTGTGTCCACTCACCCAGGGCAGATGGTCAGGAAGGGCCCAGTGCGGATCTGGCTGTGTCCACTCGCCCATGGCAGACGTGCAGGCAGGGCGCAGTGCGGATCTGGATGTGTCCACTCACCCACGGGAGACAGGCAGGCAAGGCGCAGTGTGGATCTGGCTGTGTCCAATCACCCACGGGAGACGGGCAGGCAGGGAGCAGTGCGGATCTGGCTGTTTCCACTCACCGACGGGAGACGGAGAGGGAAGGCGCAGTGCGGATCTGGCTGTGTCCACTCACCCACGGGAGACGGGCAGGCAGGGCGCAGTGCGGATCTGGCTGTGTCCACCCACCCACGGGAGACGGGCAGGCAGGGCGCAGTGCGGATCTGGCTGTGTCCACTCACCCAGGGGAGACGGGCAGGCAGGGCGCAGTGCGGATCTGGCTGTGTCCACTCACCCACGGCAGACGGGCAGGCAGGGCGCAGTGCAGATCTGGCTGTGTCCACTCTCCAACGTGAGACGGGCAGGCAGCGCGCAGTGCGGATCTGGCAGAGAGGGCAGAGAGGGTGCTGTGTGGATATGGCTATGTCCACTGACACACGGCAGACAGGCAGGCAGGGCGCAGTGCGGATCTGGCTGTGTCCACTCACCCATGGGAGACGGGCAGGCCGGGCGCAGTGCGGATCTGGCTGTGTCCACTCACCCACGGGAGACGGGCAGGCACGACGCAGTGCGGATCTGGCTGTGTCCACTCACCAATGGCAGATGGACAGGCAGGGCGCAGTGCAGATCTGGCTGTGTCCACTCACCCACGGCAGACAGGCAGGCAGGGCGCAGTGTGGATCTGGCTGTGTCCACTCACCAATGGCAGATGGTCAGGCAGGGCGCAGTGCGGATCTGGCTGTGTCCACTCACCCACGGCAGACGGGCAGGCAGGGCGCAGTGCGGATCTGGCTGTGTCCACTCGCCCACGGGAGACGGGCAGGCAGGGCGCAGTGCGGATCTGGCTGTGTCCACTCACCCAGGGGAGACGGGCAGGCAAGGCGAAGTGTGGATCTGGCTGTGTCCACTCACCCACGGGAGACGGGCAGAGAGGGTGCTGTGTGGATATGGCTATGTCCACTGACCCACGGCAGACGGGCAGGCAGGGCGCAGTGCGGATTTGGCTGTGTCCACTCACCCACGGCAGACGGTCAGGCAGGGCGCAGTGCGGAACTGGCTGTGTCCAGTCACCCACGGCAGACGGGCAGGCAGTGCGCAGTGTGGATCTGGCTGTGTCCACTCACCCACGGCAGACGGGCAGGCAGGGCGCAGTGCGGATCTGGCTGTGTCCACTCACCCACGGCAGACGGGCAGGCAGGGCGCAGTGCTGATCTGGCTGTGTCCACTCGCCCACGGCAGACGGACAGGCAGGGCGCAGCGCGGATCTGGCAGTGTGCACTCACTGACGGGAGAGGGGCAGGTAAGGCGCAGTGCGGATATGGCTGTGTCCACTCACCAACGGGAGACGGGCAAGCAGGGCGCAGTGCGGATCTAGCTGTGTCCACTCACCCACGGGAGACGGGCAGGCAGGGCGCAGTGCGGATCTGGCTGTGTCCACTCACCCACGGAAGACGGACAGGCAGGGCGCAGTGCGGATCTGTCTGTGTCCACTCACCCAGGTGAGACGGGCAGGCAAGGCGCACTGTGGATCTGGCTGTGTCCACTCACCCACGGGAGACGGGCATAGAGGGTGCTGTGTGGATATGGCTATGTCCACTGACCCACGGCAGATGGGCAGGCAGGGCGCAGTGCGGATCTGGCTGTGTACACTCACCCACGGCAGACGGTCAGGCAGGGTGCAGTGCGGAACTAGCTGTGTCCAATCACCCACGGGAGACGGGCAGGCAGGGCGCAGTGCGGATCTGGCTGTGTCCACTCACCCACGTGAGATCGGCAGGCAAGGCGGAGTGCGGATCTGGCTGTGTCCACTCACCCACGGCAGACGGTCAGGCAGGGCGCAGTGCGGATCTGGCTGTGTCCACACACCCACGGCAGACGGGCAGGCAGGGCGCAGTGTGGATCTGGCTGTGTCCACTAACCCACGGCAGACGGTCAGGCAGGTCGCAGTGCGGATCTGGCTGTGTCCGCTCACCCACGGCAGACGGGCAGGCAGGGCGCAGTGCGGATCTGGCTGTGTCCACTCGCCCACGGGAGACGGGCAGGCAGGGCGCAGTGCGGATCTGGCTGTGTCCACTCACCCAGGGGAGACGGGCAGGCAAGGCGCAGTGTGGATCTGGCTGTGTCCACTCACCCACGGGAGACGGGCAGAGAGGGTGCTGTGTGGATATGGCTATGTCCACTGACCCACGGGAGACGGGCAGGCAGGGCGTAGTGCGGATCTGGCTGTGTCCACTCACCGAGGGGAGACGGGCAGGCACGGCGCAGTATGGATCCGGCTGTGTCCACTCACCCACGGGAGACGGGCAGAGAGGGTGCTGTGTGGATATGGCTATGTCCACTGACCCACGGCAGACGGGCAGGCAGGGCGCAGTGCCGATCTGGCTGTGTCCACTCACCCACGGCAGACGGTCAGGCAGGGCGCAGTGCGGAACTGGCTGTGTCCACTCATCCACTGCAGACAGGCAGGAGGGCGCAGTGTGGATCTGGCTGTGTCCACTCACCCACGGCAGATGGTCAGGCAGGGCGCAGTGCGTATCTGGCTGTGTCCAATCACCCACGGCAGACGGGAAGGCAGGGCGCAGAGCGGATCTGGCTGTGTCCACTCGCCCACGGGAGACGGGCAGGCAGGGCGCAGTGTGGATCTGGCTGTGTCCACTCGCCCACGGCAAACGGGCAGTCAGGGCGCAGTGCGGATCTGGCTGTGTCCACTTGCCCACGGGAGACGGGCAGGCAAGGCGCAGTGCGGATATGGCTGTGTCCACTCACCCACGGGAGACGGGCAGGCAGGGCGCAGTGCGGATCTAGCTGTGTCCACTCACCCACGGGAGACGGGCAGGCAGGGCACAGTGCGGATCTGGCTGTGTCCACTCACCCACGGGTGACGGGCAGGCAGGGCGCAGTGCGGATCTGTCTGTGTCCACTCACCCAGGTGAGACGGGCAGGCAAGGCGCAGTGTGGATCTGGCTGTGTTCACTCACCCACGGGAGACGGGCAGAGAGGGTGCTGTGTGGATATGGCTATGTCCACTGACCCACGGCAGACGGGCAGGAAGGGCGCAGTGCGGATCTGGCTGTTTCCACTCACCCACGGCAGACGGTCAGGCAGGGCGCAGTGCGGATCTGGCTGTGTCCATTCACCCAGGGGAGATGGGCAGAGACGGTGCTGTGTGGATCGGGCTATGTTCACTGACCCACGGCAGACGGGTAGGCAGTCCGCAGTACGGATCTGGCTGTGTCAACTCACCCACGGGAGACGGGCAGGCAGGGCGCAGTGCGGATCTGGCTGTGTCCACTCACCCACGGGAGAAGGGCAGGCAAGGCGCAGTGTGGATCTGGCTGTGTCCACTCACCCACGGGAGACGGGCAGAGAGGGTGCTGTGTGGATATGGCTATGTCCACTGACCCACGGCAGACAGGCAGGCAGGGCGCAGTGCGGATCTGGCTGTGTCCACTCACTCACGGCAGACGGTCAGGAAGGGTGCAGTGCGGATCTGGCTGTGTCCACTCACCCACGGGAGACGGGCAGGCAGGGCGCAGTGCCGATCTGGCTGTGTCCACTCACCCACGTGAGATGGGCAGGCAAGGCGCAGTGCAGATCTGGCTGTGTCCAATCACCCACGGGAGTTGGGCAGGCAGGGCGCAGTGCGGATCTGGCTGTGTGCACTCACTGACGGGAGACGGGCAGGCAAGGCGCAGTGCGGATATGGCTGTGTCCACTCACCCACGGGAGACGGGCAGGCAGGGCGCAGTGCGGATCTGGCTGTGTCCACTCACCAACGTGAGACGGGCAGGCAAGGCGCAGTGCGGATCTGGCTGTGTCCACTCACCCACGGGAGACGGGCAGGCAGGGCGCAGTGCGGATCCGGCTGTGTTCACTCACCCACGGGAGATGGGCAGAGACGGTGCTGTGTGGATATGGCTATGTCCACTTACCCACGGCAGTCGGGCAGGCACGGCGCAGTACGGAACTGGCTGTGTCCACTCACCCACGGGAGACGGGCAGGCAGGGCACAGTGCGGATCTGCTGTGTCCACTCACCCACGGGAGACGGGCAGGCAAGGCGCAGTTTGGATCTGGCTGTGTCCACTCACCCACGGGAGACGGGCAAGCAGGGCGCAGTACGGATCTGGCTGTGTCCACTCACCCACGGCAGGCGGTCAGGCAGGGCGCAGTGCGGATCTGGCTGTGTCCACTCACCAACGGCAGGCGGTCAGGCAGGGCGCAGTGCGGATTTGGCTGTGTCCACTCACCCACGGGAGACGGGCAGGCCGGGCGCAGTGCGGATCTGGCTGTGTCCACTCACCCACGGGAGACGGGCAGGCAAGGCGCAGTGTGGATCTGGCTCTGTCCACTCACCCACGGGAGACGAGCAGAGAGGGTGCTGTGTGGATATGTCTATGTTCACTGACCCACGGCAGACGGGCAGGCAGCGCGCAGTGCGGATCCGGCTGTGTCCACTCACCCACGGGAGATGGGCAGAGACGGTGTTGTGTGGATCTGGCTATGTCCACTGACCCACGGCAGACGGGAAGGCAGGGCGCAGTACGGATCTGGCTGTGTCCACTCACCCACGGCAGGCGGTCAGGCAGGGCGCAGTGCGGATCTGGCTGTGTCCACTCACCAACGGCAGGCGGTCAGGCAGGGCGCAGTGCGGATCTGGCTGTGTCCACTCACCCACGGGAGACGGGCAAGCAGGGCGCAGTGCGGATCTGGCTGTGTCCAGTCACCCACGGCAGACAGGCAGGCCGGGCGCCGTGCGGATCTGGCTGTGTCCACTCACCCACGGGAGAAGGGCAGGCACGACGCAGTGCGGGACTGACTGTGTCCACTCACCAATGGCAGATGGACAGGCAGGGCGCAGTGCGGATCTGGCTGTGTCCACTCACCCACGGCAGACAGGCAGGCAGGGCGCAGTGTGGATCTGGCTGTGTCCACTCACCAATGGCAGATGGTCAGGCAGGGCGCAGTGCGGATCTGGCTGTGTCCACTCACCCACGGCAGACGGGCAGGCAGGGCGCAGTGCGGATCTGGCTGTGTCCACTCGCCCACGGGAGATGGGCAGGCAGGGCGCAGTGCGGATCTGGCTGTGTCCACTCACCCAGGGGAGACGGGCAGGCAAGGCGCAGTGTGGATCTTGCTGTGTCCACTCACCCACGGGAGACGGGCAGAGAGGGTGCTGTGTGGATATGGCTATGTCCACTGACCAACGGCAGACGGGCAGGCAGGGCGCAGTGCGGATTTGGCTGTGTCCACTCACCCACGGCAGACGGTCAGGCAGGGCGCAGTGCGGAACTGGCTGTGTCCAGTCACCCACGGCAGACGGGCAGGCAGTGCGCAGTGTGGATCTGGCTGTGTCCACTCACCCACGGCAGACGGGCAGGCAGGGCGCAGTGCGGATCTGGCTGTGTCCACTCACCCACGGCAGACGGGCAGGCAGGGCGCAGTGCGGATCTGGCTGTGTCCACTCGCCCACGGCAGACGGGCAGGCAGGGCGCAGTGCGGATCTGGCTGTGTGCACTCACTGACGGGAGACGGGCAGGCAAGGCGCAGTGCGGATATGGCTGTGTCCACTCACCCACGGGAGACGGGCAAGCAGGGCGCAGTGCGGATCTAGCTGTGTCCACTCACCCACGGGTGATGGGCAGGCAGGGCGCAGTGCGGATCTGGCTCTGTCCACTCACCCACGGGAGACGGGCAGGCAGGGCGGAGTGCGGATCTGTCTGTGTCCACTCACCCAGGTGAGACGGGCAGGCAGGGCGCAGTGCGGATCTGGCTGTGTCCACTCACCCACGGCAAACGGTCAGGCAGGGTGCAGAGCGGATCTGGCTGTGTCCACTCACCCACGGGAGACGGGCAGGCAGGGGGCAGTGCGGATCTGGCTGTGTCCACTCACCAACGTGAGACGGGCAGGCAAGGCGCAGTGCGGATCTGGCTGTGTCCACTCACCCACGGGAGACGGGCAGGCAGGGCGCAGTGCGGATCCGGCTTTGTCCACTCACTCACGGGAGATGGGCAGAGACGGTGCTGTGTGGATATGGCTATGTCCACTGACCCACGGCAGTCGGGCAGGCACGGCGCAGTACGGAACTGACTGTGTCCACTCACCCAAGGGAGACGGGCAGGCAGGGTGCAGTGCGGATCTGGATGTGTCCACTCAACCACGGTAGACGGGCAGGCAGGGCGCACTGCGGATCTGGCTGTGTCCACTCACCCACGGCAGAAGGGCAGGCAGGGCGCAGTGCGGATCTGGCTGTGTCCACTCGCCCTCAGGAGACGGGCAGGCAGGGCGCAGTGCGGATCTGGCTGTGTCCACTCACCCACAGCAGACGGTCAGGCAGGGCGCAGTGCGGATCTGGCTGTGTCCACTCGCCCACGGCAGACGGGCAGGCGGGGCGCAGTGTGGATATGGCTGTGTCCACTCACCCACGGCAGACGGTCAGGCAGGACCCAGTGCGGATCTGGCTGTGTCCACTTTCCCACGGGAGACGGGCAGGCAGGGCGCAGTGCGGATCTGGCTGTGTCCACTCACCCACGTGAGACGGTCAGGCAAGGCGCAGTGCGGATCTGGCTGTGTCCACTCACCCACGGGAGACGGTCAGGCAGGGCGCAGTGCGGATCTGGCTGTGTCCACTCACCCACGGGAGACGGGCAGGCAGGGCGCAGTGCGGATCTGGCGGTGTCCACTCACCCACGGGGACGGGCAGACAGGGCGCAGTGCGGATCTGGCTGTGTCCACTCACCCACGGCAGGCGGTCAGGCAGGGCGCAGTGCGGATCTGGCTGTGTCCACTCGCCCACGGCAGAAGGGCAGGCAGGGCGCAGTGCGGATCTGGCTGTGTCCACTCGCCCACGGGAGACGGGCAGGCACGGCGCAGTGCGGATCTGGCTGTGTCCACTCACCCACGGGAGTCGGGTAGGCAGCGCGCAGTGCGGATCTGGCTGTGTCCACTCGCCCACGGGAGTCGGGCAGGCAGGGCGCAGTGCGGATCTGGCTGTGTCCACTCACCCACGGGAGACGGGCAGGCAGGGCGCAGTGCGGATCTGGCTGTGTCCACTCACCCACGGGAGAGTGTAAGGAAGGGCGCAGTGCGGATCTGGCTGTGTCCACACACCCACGGCAGACGGGCAGGCAGGGCGCAGTGCGGATCTGGCTGTGTCCACTCGCCCACGGCAGACGGGCAGGCAGGGCGCAGTGTGGATCTGGCTGTGTCCACTCACACAGGGCAGATGGTCAGGCAGGGCGCAGTGCGGATCTACCTGTGTCCACTCGCCCACGGCAGACGGGCAGGCAGGGCGCAGTGCGGATCTGGCTGTGTCCACTCACCCACGGCAGACGGACAGGCAGTGGGCAGTGCGGATCTGGCTGTGTCCACTCGCCCACGGGTGACGGGCAGGCAGGGCGCAGTGCGGATCTGGCTGTGTCCACTCACCCACGGCAGGCAGTCAGGCAGGGCGCAGTGCGTATCTGGCTGTGTCCACTCACCCACGGGAGACGGGCAGGCAGGGCGCAGTGCGGATCTGGCTGTGTCCACTCACCCACGGGAGAGTGTCAGGCAGGGCGCAGTGCGGATCTGGCTGTGTCCACTCACCCACGGCAGACGGGCAGGCAGGGCGCAGTGCGGATCTGGCTGTGTCCACTCGCCCACGGCAGACGGGCAGGCAGGGCGCAGTGTGGATCTGGCTGTGTCCACTCACACACGGCAGACGGTCAGGCAGGGCGCAGTGCGGATCTACCTGTGTCCAATCGCCCACGGCAGACGGGCAGGCAGGGCGCAGTGCGGATCTGGCTGTGTCCACTCACCCACGGCAGACGGACAGGCAGTGGGCAGTGCGGATCTGGCTGTGTCCACTCGCCCACGGGTGACGGGCAGGCAGGGCGCAGTGCGGATCTGGCTGTGTCCACTCACCCACGGCAGGCGGTCAGGCAGGGCGCAGTGTGGATCTGGCTGTGTCCACTCACCCAAGGCAGACGGTCAGGCAGGGCGCAGTGCGCATCTGGCTGTGTCCGCTCGCCCACGGCAGACGGGCAGGCAGGGCGCAGTGCGGATCTGGCTGTGTCCACTCGCCCACTGGAGACGGGCAGGCAGGGCGCAGTGCGGATCTGGCTGTGTCCACTCGCCCACGGGAGACGGGTAGGCAGGGCGCAGTGCGGATCTGGCTGTGTCCACTCACCCACGGCAGACGGTCAGACAGTGCGCAGTGCGGATCTGGCTGTGTCCACTCGCCCACTGCAGAGGGGCAGGCAGGGCGCAGTGCGGATCTGGCTGTGTCCACTCACCCACGGCAGACGGTCAGGCAGGGCGCAGTGCGGATCTGGCTATGTCCACTCGCCCACGGCAGACGGGCAGGCAGGGCGCAGTGCGGATCTGGCTGTGTCCACTCACTGACGGGAGACGGGCAGGCAGGGCGCAGTGCGGATCTGGCTGTGTCCACTCACCCACGGGAAACGGGCAGGCAGGGCGCAGTGCGGATCTGGCGGTGTCCACTCACCCACGAAGGACGGTCAGGCAGGGTGCAGTGCGGATCTGGCTGTGTCCACTCACCCACGGGAGACGGGCAGGCAGGGCGCAGTGCGGATCTGGCTGTGTCCACTCACCCACGGCAGGCGGTTAGGCAGGGCGCAGTGCGGATCTGGCTGTGTCCACTCACACACGGCAGACGGTCAGGCAGGGCGCAGTGTGGATCTGGCTGTGTCCGTTCGCCCACGGCAGACGGGCAGGCAGGGCGCAGTGTGGATCTGGCTGTGTCCACTCACCCACTGCAGACGGTCAAGCAGAGCGCAGTGCGGATCTGGCTGTGTCCACTCGCCCACGGCAGACGGGCAGGCAGGGCGCAGTGCGGATCTGGCGGTGTCCACTCACCCACGAAGGACGGTCAGGCAGGGTGCAGTGCGGATCTGGCTGTGTCCACTCACCCACGGGAGACGGGCAGGCATGGCGCAGTGCGGATCTGGCTGTGTCCACTCACCCACGGGAAACGGGCAGGCAGGGCGCAGTGCGGATCTGGCGGTGTCCACTCACCCACGAAGGACGGTCAGGCAGGGTGCAGTGCGGATCTGGCTGTGTCCACTCACCCACGGGAGACGGGCAGGCATGGCGCAGTGCGGATCTGGCTGTGTCCACTCACCCACGGCAGGCGGTTAGGCAGGGCGCAGTGCGGATCTGGCTGTGTCCACTCACACACGGCAGACGGTCAGGCAGGGCACAGTGCGGATCTGGCTGTGTCCACTCACCCACGGGTGACGGGCAGGCAGGGCGCAGTGCGGATCTGTCTGTGTCCACTCACCCAGGTGAGACGGGCAGGCAAGGCGCAGTGTGGATCTGGCTGTGTTCACTCACCCACGGGAGACGGGCAGAGAGGGTGCTGTGTGGATATGGCTATGTCCACTGACCCACGGCAGACGGGCAGGAAGGGCGCAGTGCGGATCTGGCTGTTTCCACTCACCCACGGCAGACGGTCAGGCAGGGCGCAGTGCGGATCTGGCTGTGTCCATTCACCCAGGGGAGATGGGCAGAGACGGTGCTGTGTGGATCGGGCTATGTTCACTGACCCACGGCAGACGGGTAGGCAGTCCGCAGTACGGATCTGGCTGTGTCAACTCACCCACGGGAGACGGGCAGGCAGGGCGCAGTGCGGATCTGGCTGTGTACACTCACCCACGGGAGAAGGGCAGGCAAGGCGCAGTGTGGATCTGGCTGTGTCCACTCACCCACGGGAGACGGGCAGAGAGGGTGCTGTGTGGATATGGCTATGTCCACTGACCCACGGCAGACAGGCAGGCAGGGCGCAGTGCGGATCTGGCTGTGTCCACTCACTCACGGCAGACGGTCAGGAAGGGTGCAGTGCGGATCTGGCTGTGTCCACTCACCCACGGGAGACGGGCAGGCAGGGCGCAGTGCCGATCTGGCTGTGTCCACTCACCCACGTGAGATGGGCAGGCAAGGCGCAGTGCAGATCTGGCTGTGTCCAATCACCCACGGGAGTTGGGCAGGCAGGGCGCAGTGCGGATCTGGCTGTGTGCACTCACTGACGGGAGACGGGCAGGCAAGGCGCAGTGCGGATATGGCTGTGTCCACTCACCCACGGGAGACGGGCAGGCAGGGCGCAGTGCGGATCTGGCTGTGTCCACTCACCAACGTGAGACGGGCAGGCAAGGCGCAGTGCGGATCTGGCTGTGTCCACTCACCCACGGGAGACGGGCAGGCAGGGCGCAGTGCGGATCCGGCTGTGTTCACTCACCCACGGGAGATGGGCAGAGACGGTGCTGTGTGGATATGGCTATGTCCACTTACCCACGGCAGTCGGGCAGGCACGGCACAGTACGGAACTGGCTGTGTCCACTCACCCACGGGAGACGGGCAGGCAGGGCACAGTGCGGATCTGCTGTGTCCACTCACCCACGGGAGACGGGCAGGCAAGGCGCAGTTTGGATCTGGCTGTGTCCACTCACCCACGGGAGACGGGCAAGCAGGGCGCAGTACGGATCTGGCTGTGTCCACTCACCCACGGCAGGCGGTCAGGCAGGGCGCAGTGCGGATTTGGCTGTGTCCACTCACCCACGGGAGACGGGCAGGCCGGGCGCAGTGCGGATCTGGCTGTGTCCACTCACCCACGGGAGACGGGCAGGCAAGGCGCAGTGTGGATCTGGCTCTGTCCACTCACCCACGGGAGACGAGCAGAGAGGGTGCTGTGTGGATATGTCTATGTCCACTGACCCACGGCAGACGGGCAGGCAGCGCGCAGTGCGGATCCGGCTGTGTCCACTCACCCACGGGAGATGGGCAGAGACGGTGTTGTGTGGATCTGGCTATGTCCACTGACCCACGGCAGACGGGAAGGCAGGGCGCAGTACGGATCTGGCTGTGTCCACTCACCCACGGCAGGCGGTCAGGCAGGGCGCAGTGCGGATCTGGCTGTGTCCACTCACCAACGGCAGGCGGTCAGGCAGGGCGCAGTGCGGATCTGGCTGTGTCCACTCACTGACGGGAGACGGGCAGGCAGGGTGCAGTGCGGACCTGGCTGTGTCCACTCACCCACGGGAGACGGGCAGGCAGGGCGCAGTGCGGATCTGGCTGTGTCCACTCACTGACGGGAGACGGGCAGGCAGGGTGCAGTGCGGACCTGGCTGTGTCCACTCACCCACGGGAGACGGGCAGGCAGGGCAGAGTGCGGATCTGGCGGTGTCCACTCACCCACGAAGGACGGTCAGGCAGGGTGCAGTGAGGATCTGGCTGTGTCCACTCACCCACGGGAGACGGGCAGGCAGGGCGCAGTGCGGATCTGGCTGTGTCCACTCACCCACGTGAGACGGGCAGGCAATGCGCAGTGCGGATCTGGCAGTGTCCACTCACCCACGGGAGACGGTGAGGCAGGGCGCAGTGCGGATCTGGCTGTGTCCACTCACCCACGGCAGACGGGCAGGCAGGGCGCAGTGTGGATCTGGCTGTGTCCACTCACCCACAGCAGACGGGCAGGCAGGGCGCAGTGCGGATCTGGCTGTGTCCACTCACTGGCGGGAGACGGGCAGGCAAGGTGCAGTGCGGATCTGCCTGTGTCCACTCACCCACGGGAGACGGGCAGGCAGGGCGCAGTGCGGATCTGGCTGTGTCCACTCACCCACGGCAGGCGGTCAGGCAGGGCGCAGTGCGGATATGGCTGTGTCCACTCACCCACGGCTGACGGTCAGGCAGGGCACAGTGTGAATCTGGCTGTGTCCACTCGCCCACGGCAGACGGGCAGGCAGGGCGCAGTGCGGATCTGGCTGTGTCCACTAACCCACGGCAGACGGTCAGACAGTTCGCAGTGCGGATCTGGCTGTGTCCACTCCCCCACGGGAGTCGGGTAGGCAGCGCGCAGTGCGGATCTGGCTGTGTCCACTCGCCCACGGGAGTCGGGCAGGCTGGGCGCAGTGCGGATCTGGCTGTGTCCACTCACCCACGGGAGACGGGCAGGCAGGGCGCAGTGCGGATCTGGCTGTGTCCACTCACCCACGGGAGAGTGTCAGGCAGGGCGCAGTGCGGATCTGGCTGTGTACACTCACCCACGGCAGACGGGCAGGCAGGGCGCAGTGCGGATCTGGCTGTGTCCACTCGCCCATGGCAGACGGGCAGGCAGGGCGCAGTGTGGATCTGGCTGTGTCCACTCACACACGGCAGACGGTCAGACAGGGCGCAGTGCGGATCTACCTGTGTCCACTCGCCCACGGTAGACGGGCAGGCAGGGCGCAGTGCGGATCTGGCTGTGTCCACTCACCCACGGCAGACGGACAGGCAGTGGGCAGTGCGGATCTGGCTGTGTCCACTCGCCCACGGGTGACGGGCAGGCAGGGCGCAGTGCGGATCTGGCTGTGTCCACTCACTCACGGCAGGCGGTCAGGCAGGGCGCAGTGCGGATCTGGCTGTGTCCACTCACCCACGGGAGACGGGCAGGCAGGGCGCAGTGCGGATCTGGCTGTGTCCACTCACCCACGGGAGAGTGTCAGGCAGGGCGCAGTGCGGATCTGGCTGTGTCCACTCACCCACGGCAGACGGGCAGGCAGGGCGCAGTGCGGATCTGGCTGTGTCCACTCGCCCACGGCAGACGGGCTGGCAGGGCGCAGTGTGGATCTGGCTGTGTCCACTCACACACGGCAGACGGTCAGGCAGGGCGCAGTGCGGATCTACCTGTGTCCACTCGCCCACGGCAGACGGGCAGGCAGGGCGCAGTGCGGATGTGGCTGTGTACACTCACCCACGGCAGACGGACAGGCAGTGGGCAGTGCGGATCTGGCTGTGTCCACTCGCCCACGGGTGACGGGCAGGCAGGGCGCAGTGCGGATCTGGCTGTGTCCACTCACCCACGGCAGGCGGTCAGGCAGGGCGCAGTGCGGATCTGGCTGTGTCCACTCACCCACGGCAGACGGTCAGGCAGGGCGCAGTGCGCATCTGGCTGTGTCCGCTCTCCCACGGCAGACGGGCAGGCAGGGCGCAGTGCGGATCTGGCTGTGTCCACTCGCCCACGGCAGACGGGCAGGCAGGGCGCAGTGCGGAACTGGCTGTGTCCACTCGTCCACGGGAGACGGGCAGGCAGGGCGCAGTGCGGATCTGGCTGTGTCCACTCACTGACGGGAGACGGGCAGGCAGGGCGCAGTGCGGACCTGGATGTGTCCACTCACCCACGGGAGACGGGCAGGCAGGGCAGAGTGCGGATCTGGCGGTGTCCACTCACCCACGAAGGACGGTCAGGCAGGGTGCAGTGAGAATCTGGCTGTGTCCACTCACCCACGGGAGACGGGCAGGCAGGGCGCAGTGCGGATCTGGCTGTGTCCACTCACCCACGTGAGACGGGCAGGCAATGCGCAGTGCGGATCTGGCAGTGTCCACTCACCCACGGGAGACGGTCAGGCAGGGCGCAGTGCGGATCTGGCTGTGTCCACTCACCCACGGCAGACGGGCAGGCAGGGCGCAGTGTGGATCTGGCTGTGTCCACTCACCCACGGCAGACGGGCAGGCAGGGCGCAGTGCGGATCTGGCTGTGTCCACTCACTGGCGGGAGACGGGCAGGCAAGGTGCAGTGCGGATCTGCCTGTGTCCACTCACCCACGGGAGACGGGCAGGCAGGGCGCAGTGCGGATCTGGCTGTGTCCACTCACCCACGGCAGGCGGTCAGGCAGGGCGCAGTGCGGATATGGCTGTGTCCACTCACCCACGGCAGACGGTCAGGCAGGGCACAGTGCGAATCTGGCTGTGTCCACTCGCCCACGGCAGACGGGCAGGCAGGGCGCAGTGCGGAACTGGCTGTGTCCAGTCACCCACGGCAGACGGGCAGGCAGTGCGCAGTGTGGATCTGGCTGTGTCCACTCACCCACGGCAGACGGGCAGGCAGGGCGCAGTGCGGATCTGGCTGTGTCCACTCACCCACGGCAGACGGGCAGGCAGGGCGCAGTGCGGATCTGGCTGTGTCCACTCGCCCACGGCAGACGGGCAGGCAGGGCGCAGTGCGGATCTGGCTGTGTGCACTCACTGACGGGAGACGGGCAGGCAAGGCGCAGTGCGGATATGGCTGTGTCCACTCACCCACGGGAGACGGGCAAGCAGGGCGCAGTGCGGATCTAGCTGTGTCCACTCACCCACGGGTGATGGGCAGGCAGGGCGCAGTGCGGATCTGGCTCTGTCCACTCACCCACGGGAGACGGGCAGGCAGGGCGGAGTGCGGATCTGTCTGTGTCCACTCACCCAGGTGAGACGGGCAGGCAGGGCGCAGTGCGGATCTGGCTGTGTCCACTCACCCACGGCAAACGGTCAGGCAGGGTGCAGAGCGGATCTGGCTGTGTCCACTCACCCACGGGAGACGGGCAGGCAGGGGGCAGTGCGGATCTGGCTGTGTCCACTCACCAACGTGAGACGGGCAGGCAAGGCGCAGTGCGGATCTGGCTGTGTCCACTCACCCACGGGAGACGGGCAGGCAGGGCGCAGTGCGGATCCGGCTTTGTCCACTCACTCACGGGATATGGGCAGAGACGGTGCTGTGTGGATATGGCTATGTCCACTGACCCACGGCAGTCGGGCAGGCACGGCGCAGTACGGAACTGACTGTGTCCACTCACCCACGGGAGACGGGCAGGCAGGGCGCAGTGTGGATATGGCTGTGTCCACTCACCCACGGCAGACGGTCAGGCAGGACGCAGTGCGGATCTGGCTGTGTCCACTCACCCACGGGAGACGGGCAGGCAGGGCGCAGTGCGGATCTGGCTGTGTCCACTCACCCACGTGAGACGGTCAGGCAAGGCGCAGTGCGGATCTGGCTGTGTCCACTCACCCACGGGAGACGGTCAGGCAGGGCGCAGTGCGGATCTGGTTGTGTCCACTCACCCACGGGAGACGGGCAGGCAGGGCGCAGTGCGGATCTGGCGGTGTCCACTCACCCACGGGGACGGGCAGACAGGGCGCAGTGCGGATCTGGCTGTGTCCACTCACCCACGGCAGGCGGTCAGGCAGGGCGCAGTGCGGATCTGGCTGTGTCCACTCGCCCACGGCAGAAGGGCAGGCAGGGCGCAGTGCGGATCTGGCTGTGTCCACTCGCCCACGGGAGACGGGCAGGCACGGCGCAGTGCGGATCTGGCTGTGTCCACTCACCCACGGGAGTCGGGTAGGCAGCGCGCAGTGCGGATCTGGCTGTGTCCACTCGCCCACGGGAGTCGGGCAGGCAGGGCGCAGTGCGGATCTGGCTGTGTCCACTCACCCACGGGAGACGGGCAGGCAGGGCGCAGTGCGGATCTGGCTGTGTCCACTCACCCACGGGAGAGTGTAAGGCAGGGCGCAGTGCGGATCTGGCTGTGTCCACTCACCCACGGGAGACGGGCAGGCAGGGCGCAGTGCGGATCTGGCTGTGTCCACTCGCCCACGGCAGACGGGCAGGCAGGGCGCAGTGTGGATCTGGCTGTGTCCACTCACACAGGGCAGATGGTCAGGCAGGGCGCAGTGCGGATCTACCTGTGTCCACTCGCCCACGGCAGACGGGCAGGCAGGGCGCAGTGCGGATCTGGCTGTGTCCACTCACCCACGGCAGACGGACAGGCAGTGGGCAGTGCGGATCTGGCTGTGTCCACTCGCCCACGGGTGACGGGCAGGCAGGGCGTAGTGCGGATCTGGCTGTGTCCACTCACCCACGGCAGGCGGTCAGGCAGGGCGCAGTGCGTATCTGGCTGTGTCCACTCACCCACGGGAGACGGGCAGGCAGGGCGCAGTTCGGATCTGGCTGTGTCCACTCACCCACGGGAGAGTGTCAGGCAGGGCGCAGTGCGGATCTGGCTGTGTCCACTCACACACGGCAGACGGGCAGGCAGGGCGCAGTGCGGATCTGGCTGTGTCCACTCGCCCACGGCAGACGGGCAGGCAGGGCGCAGTGTGGATCTGGCTGTGTCCACTCACACACGGCAGACGGTCAGGCAGGGCGCAGTGCGGATCTACCTGTGTCCAATCGCCCACGGCAGACGGGCAGTCTGGGCGCAGTGCGGATCTGGCTGTGTCCACTCACCCACGGCAGACGGACAGGCAGTGGGCAGTGCGGATCTGGCTGTGTCCACTCGCCCACGGGTGACGGGCAGGCAGGGCGCAGTGCGGATCTGGCTGTGTCCACTCACCCACGGCAGGCGGTCAGGCAGGGCGCAGTGTGGATCTGGCTGTGTCCACTCACCCAAGGCAGACGGTCAGGCAGGGCGCAGTGCGCATCTGGCTGTGTCCGCTCGCCCACGGCAGACGGGCAGGCAGGGCGCAGTGCGGATCTGGCTGTGTCCACTCGCCCACTGGAGACGGGCAGGCAGGGCGCAGTGCGGATCTGGCTGTGTCCACTCGCCCACGGGAGACGGGTAGGCAGGGCGCAGTGCGGATCTGGCTGTGTCCACTCACCCACGGCAGACGGTCAGACAGTGCGCAGTGCGGATCTGGCTGTGTCCACTCGCCCACTGCAGAGGGGCAGGCAGGGCGCAGTGCGGATCTGGCTGTGTCCACTCACCCACGGCAGACGGTCAGGCAGGGCGCAGTGCGGATCTGGCTGTGTCCACTCGCCCACGGCAGACGGGCAGGCAGGGCGCAGTGCGGATCTGGCTGTGTCCACTCACTGACGGGAGACGGGCAGGCAGGGCGCAGTGCGGATCTGGCTGTGTCCACTCACCCACGGGAAACGGGCAGGCAGGGCGCAGTGCGGATCTGGCGGTGTCCACTCACCCACGAAGGACGGTCAGGCAGGGTGCAGTGCGGATCTGGCTGTGTCCACTCACCCACGGGAGACGGGCAGGCAGGGCGCAGTGCGGATCTGGCTGTGTCCACTCACCCACGGCAGGCGGTTAGGCAGGGCGCAGTGCGGATCTGGCTGTGTCCACTCACACACGGCAGACGGTCAGGCAGGGCGCAGTGTGGATCTGGCTGTGTCCGTTCGCCCACGGCAGACGGGCAGGCAGGGCGCAGTGTGGATCTGGCTGTGTCCACTCACCCACTGCAGACGGTCAAGCAGAGCGCAGTGCGGATCTGGCTGTGTCCACTCGCCCACGGCAGACGGGCAGGCAGGGCGCAGTGTGGATCTGGCTGTGTCCACTCACCCACTGCAGACGGTCAAGCAGAGCGCAGTGCGGATCTGGCTGTGTCCACTCACCCACGGCAGGCGGTCAGGCAGGGCGCAGTGCGGATCTGGCTGTGTCCACTCACCCACGGCAGACGGTCAGGCAGTGCACAGTGCGGATCTGGCTGTGTCCACTCGCCCATGACAGACGGGCAGGCAGGGCGCAGTGCGGATCTGGCTGTGTCCACTCGCCCACGGGAGACGGGCAGGCAGGGCGCAGTGCGGATCTGGCTGTGTCCACTCACCCACGGGAGACGGGCAGGCAGGGCGCAGTGCGGATCTGGCTGTGTCCACTCACTGACGGGAGACGGGCAGGCAGGGTGCAGTGCGGACCTGGCTGTGACCACTCACCCACGGGAGACGGGCAGGCAGGGCAGAGTGCGGATCTGGCGGTGTCCACTCACCCACGAAGGACGGTCAGGCAGGGTGCAGTGAGGATCTGGCTGTGTCCACTCACCCACCGGAGACGGGCAGGCAGGGCGCAGTGCGGATCTGGCTGTGTCCACTCACCCACGTGAGACGGGCAGGCAATGCGCAGTGCGGATCTGGCAGTGTCCACTCACCCACGGGAGACGGTCAGGCAGGGCGCAGTGCGGATCTGGCTGTGTCCACTCACCCACGGCAGACGGGCAGGCAGGGCGCAGTGTGGATCTGGCTGTGTCCACTCACCCACGGCAGACGGGCAGGCAGGGCGCAGTGCGGATCTGGCTGTGTCCACTCACTGGCGGGAGACGGGCAGGCAAGGTGCAGTGCGGATCTGCCTGTGTCCACTCACCCACGGGAGACGGGCAGGCAGGGCGCAGTGCGGATCTGGCTGTGTCCACTCACCCACGGCAGGCGGTCAGGCAGGGCGCAGTGCGGATATGGCTGTGTCCACTCACCCACGGCAGACGGTCAGGCAGGGCACAGTGCGAATCTGGCTGTGTCCACTCGCCCACGGCAGACGGGCAGGCAGGGCGCAGTGCGGATCTGGCTGTGTCCACTAACCCACGGCAGACGGTCAGACAGTTCGCAGTGCGGATCTGGCTGTGTCCACTCGCCCTCGGGAGTCGGGTAGGCAGCGCGCAGTGCGGATCTGGCTGTGTCCACTCGCCCACGGGAGTCGGGCAGGCAGGGCGCAGTGCGGATCTGGCTGTGTCCACTCACCCACGGGAGACGGGCAGGCAGGGCGCAGTGCGGATCTGGCTGTGTCCACTCACCCACGGGAGAGTGTCAGGCAGGGCGCAGTGCGGATCTGGCTGTGTACACTCACCCACGGCAGACGGGCAGGCAGGGCGCAGTGCGGATCTGGCTGTGTCCACTCGCCCATGGCAGACGGGCAGGCAGGGCGCAGTGTGGATCTGGCTGTGTCCACTCACACACGGCAGACGGTCAGACAGGGCGCAGTGCGGATCTACCTGTGTCCACTCGCCCACGGTAGACGGGCAGGCAGGGCGCAGTGCGGATCTGGCTGTGTCCACTCACCCACGGCAGACTGACAGGCAGTGGGCAGTGCGGATCTGGCTGTGTCCACTCGCCCACGGGTGACGGGCAGGCAGGGCGCAGTGCGGATCTGGCTGTGTCCACTCACTCACGGCAGGCGGTCAGGCAGGGCGCAGTGCGGATCTGGCTGTGTCCACTCACCCACGGGAGACGGGCAGGCAGGGCGCAGTGCGGATCTGGCTGTGTCCACTCACCCACGGGAGAGTGTCAGGCAGGGCGCAGTGCGGATCTGGCTGTGTCCACTCACCCACGGCAGACGGGCAGGCAGGGCGCAGTGCGGATCTGGCTGTGTCCACTCGCCCACGGCAGACGGGCTGGCAGGGCGCAGTGTGGATCTGGCTGTGTCCACTCACACACGGCAGACGGTCAGGCAGGGCGCAGTGCGGATCTACCTGTGTCCACTCGCCCACGGCAGACGGGCAGGCAGGGCGCAGTGCGGATGTGGCTGTGTCCACTCACCCACGGCAGACGGACAGGCAGTGGGCAGTGCGGATCTGGCTGTGTCCACTCGCCCACGGGTGACGGGCAGGCAGGGCGCAGTGCGGATCTGGCTCTGTCCACTCACCCAAGCAGGCGGTCAGGCAGGGCGCAGTGCGGATCTGGCTGTGTCCACTCACCCACGGCAGACGGTCAGGCAGGGCGCAGTGCGCATCTGGCTGTGTCCGCTCTCCCACGGCAGACGGGCAGGCAGGGCGCAGTGCGGATCTGGCTGTGTCCACTCACCCACGGCAGACGGGCAGGCAGGGCGCAGTGCGGATCTGGCTGTGTCCACTCGCCCACGGGAGACGGGCAGGCAGGGCGCAGTGCGGATCTGGCTGTGTCCACTCACTGACGGGAGACGGGCAGGCAGGGCGCAGTGCGGACCTGGATGTGTCCACTCACCCACGGGATACGGGCAGGCAGGGCAGAGTGCGGATCTGGCGGTGTCCACTCACCCACGAAGGACGGTCAGGCAGGGTGCAGTGAGGATCTGGCTGTGTCCACTCACCCACGGGAGACGGGCAGGCAGGGCGCAGTGCGGATCTGGCTGTGTCCACTCACCCACGTGAGACGGGCAGGCAATGCGCAGTGCGGATCTGGCAGTGTCCACTCACCCACGGGAGACGGTCAGGCAGGGCGCAGTGCGGATCTGGCTGTGTCCACTCACCCACGGCAGACGGGCAGGCAGGGCGCAGTGTGGATCTGGCTGTGTCCACTCACCCACGGCAGACGGGCAGGCAGGGCGCAATGCGGATCTGGCTGTGTCCACTCACTGGCGGGAGACGGGCAGGCAAGGTGCAGTGCGGATCTGCCTGTGTCCACTCACACACGGGAGACGGGCAGGCAGGGCGCAGTGCGGATCTGGCTGTGTCCACTCACCCACGGCAGGCGGTCAGGCAGGGCGCAGTGCGGATATGGCTGTGTCCACTCACCCACGGCAGACGGTCAGGCAGGGCACAGTGCGAATCTGGCTGTGTCCACTCGCCCACGGCAGACGGGCAGGCAGGGCGCAGTGCGGATCTGGCTGTGTCCACTCGCCCACGGGAGACGGTCAGACAGTTCTCAGTTCGGATCTGGCTGTGTCCACTCGCCCACGGGAGTCGGGCAGGCAGGGCTCAGTGCGGATCTGGCTGTGTCCACTCACCCACGGGAGACGGGCAGGCAGGGCGCAGTGCGGATCTGGCTGTGTCCACTCACCCACGGGAGAGTGTCAGGCAGGGCGGAGTGCGGATCTGGCTGTGTACACTCACCCACGGCAGACGGGCAGGCAGGGCGCAGTGCGGATCTGGCTGTGTCCACTCGCCCACGGCAGACGGGCAGGCAGGGCGCAGTGTGGATCTGGCTGTGTCCACTCACACACGGCAGACGGTCAGACAGGGCGCAGTGCGGATCTACCTGTGTCCACTCGCCCACGGCAGACGGGCAGGCAGGGCGCAGTGCGGATCTGGCTGTGTCCACTCACCCACGGCAGACGGACAGGCAGTGGGCAGTGCGGATCTGGCTGTGTCCACTCGCCCATGGGTAACGGGCAGGCAGGGCGCAGTGCGGATCTGGCTGTGTCCACTCACCCACGGCAGGCGGTCAGGCAGGGCGCAGTGCGGATCTGGCTGTGTCCACTCACCCACGGGAGACGGGCAGGCAGGGCGCAGTGCGGATCTGGCTGTGTCCACTCACCCACGGGAGAGTGTCAGGCAGGGCGCAGTGCGGATCTGGCTGTGTCCCCTCACCCACGGCAGACGGGCAGGCAGGGCGCAGTGCGGATCTGGCTGTGTCCACTCGCCCACGGCAGACGGGCAGGCAGGGCGCAGTGTGGATCTGGCTGTGTCCACTGACACACGGCAGACGGTCAGGCAGGGCGCAGTGCGGATCTACCTGTGTCCACTCGCCCACGGCAGACGGGCAGGCAGGGCGCAGTGCGGATCTGGCTGTGTCCACTCACCCACGGAAGACGGACAGGCAGTGGGCAGTGCGGATCTGGCTGTGTCCACTCGCTCACGGGTGACGGGCAGGCAGGGCGCAGTGCGGATCTGGCTGTGTCCACTCACCCACGGCAGGCGGTCAGGCAGGGCGCAGTGCGGATCTGGCTGTGTCCACTCACCCACGGCAGACGGTCAGGCAGGGCGCAGTGCGCATCTGGCTGTGTCCGCTCGCCCACGGCAGACGGGCAGGCAGGGCGCAGTGCGGATCTGGCTGTGTCCACTCGCCCACGGCAGACGGGCAGGCAGGGCGCAGTGCGGATCTGGCTGTGTCCACTCACTGACGGGAGACGGGCAGGCAGGGCGCAGTGCGGATCTGGCTGTGTCCACTCACCCACAGGATACGGGCAGGCAGGGCGCAGTGCGGATTTGGCGGTGTCCACTCACCCACGAAGGACGGTCAGGCAGGGTGCAGTGCGGATCTGGCTGTGTCCACTCACCCACGGGAGACGGGCAGGCAGGGCGCAGTGCGGATCTGGCTGTCTCCACTCACCCACGGCAGGCGTTCAGGCAGGGCGCAGTGCGGATCTGGCTGTGTCCACTCACCCACGGCAGGCGGTCAGGCAGGGCGTAGTGCAGATATGGCTGTGTCCACTCCCCCACGACAGACGGGCCGGCAGCGCGCAGTGCGGATCTGGCTGTGTCCACTCACCCACGGGAGTCGGGTAGGCAGCGCGCAGTGCGGATCTGGCTGTGTCCACTCGCCCACGGCAGACGGGCAGGCAGGGCGCAGTGCGGATCTGGCTGTGTCCACTCACCCACGGCAGACGGTCAGGGAGGGCGCAGTGTGGATCTGGCTGTGTCCACTCACCCACGGCAGACGGGCAGGCAGGGCGCAGTGCGGATATGGCTGTGTCCACTCGCCCACGACAGACAAGCAGGCAGCGCGCAGTGCGGATCTGGCTGTTTCCACTCGCCCACGGGAGACGGGCAGGCAGCGCGCAGTGCGGATCTGGCTGTGTCCACTCACCCACGGGAGACGGGCAGGCAGGGCGCAGTGCGGATCTGGCGGTGTCCACTCACTGACGGGAGACGGGCAGGCAGGGCGCAGTGCGGATATGGCTGTGTCCACTCACTGACGGGAGACGGGCAGGCAGGGCGCAGTGCGGATCTGGCTGTGTCCACTCACCCACGGGAAACGGGCAGGCAGGGCGCAGTGCGGATCTGGCGGTGTCCACTCACCCACGAAGGACGGTCAGGCAGGGTGCAGTGCGGATCTGGCTGTGTCCACTCACTCACGAGAGACGGGCAGGTAGGGCGCAGTGCGGATCTGGCTGTGTCCACTCACCCACGTGAGACGGGCAGGCAAGGAGCAGTGCGGATCTGGCTGTGTCCACTCACCCACGGGAGACGGGCAGGCAGGGCGGAGTGCGGATCTCGCGGTGTCCACTCACCCACGGGAGACGGGCAGGCAAGGCGCAGTGCGGATCTGGCTGTGTCCACTCGCCCACGGGAGACGGGCAGGCACGGCGCAGTGCGGATCTGGCTGTGTCCACACACCCACGGCAGGCGGTCAGGCAGGGCGCAGTGCGGATCTGGCTGTGTCCACTCACCCACGGCAGACGGTCAGGCAGGGCGCAGTGCGGATCTGGCTGTGTCCACTCGCCCACGGCAGACGGGCAGGCAGGGCGAAGTGTGGATCTGGCTGTGTCCACTCACCCACGGCTGACGGTCAGGCAGGGCGCAGTGCGGATCTGGCTGTGTCCACTCGCCCACGACAGACAAGCAGGAAGCGCGCAGTGCGGATCTGGCTGTTTCCACTCGCCCACGGTAGACGGGCAGGCAGCGCGCAGTGCGGATCTGGCTGTTTCCACTCACCCACGGGAGACGGACAGGCAGGGCGCAGTGCGGATCTGGCGGTGTCCACTCACTGACGGGAGACGGGCAGGCAGGGCGCAGTGCGGATATGGCTGTGTCCACTCACTGACGGGAGACGGGCAGGCAGGGCGCAGTGCGGATCTGGCTGTGTCTACTCACCCACGGGAAACGGGCAGGCAGGGCGCAGTGCGGATCTGGCTGTGTCCACTCACCCACGGCAGAAGGTCAGGCAGGGCGCAGTGCGGATCTGGCTGTGTCCACTCGCCCCCGGGAGACAGGCAGGCAGGGCGCAGTGCGGATCTGGCTGTGTCCACTCACCCACGGCAGGCGGTCAGGCAGGGCGCAGTGCGGATCTGGCTTTGTCCACTCACCCACGGCAGACGGTCAGGCAGGGCGTAGTGCGCATCGGGCTGTGTCCACTCGCCCACGGCAGACGGTCAGGCAGGGCGCAGTGCGGATCGGGCTGTGTCCACTCGCCCACGGCAGACGGGCAGGCAGGGCGCAGTGTGGATCTGGCTGTGTCCACTTACCGACGGCAGACGGTCAGGCAGGGCGCAGTGCGGATCTGGCTGTGTCCACTCACCCACGGCAGAAGGTCAGGCAGGGCGCAGTGCGGATCTGGCTGTGTCCACTCGCCCCCGGGAGACAGGCAGGCAGGGCGCAGTGCGGATCTGGCTGTGTCCACTCACCCACGGCAGGCGGTCAGGCAGGGCGCAGTGCGGATCTGGCTTTGTCCACTCACCCACGGCAGACGGTCAGGCAGGGCGTAGTGCGCATCGGGCTGTGTCCACTCACCCACGTGATACGGGCAGGCAAGGCGCAGTGCGGATCTGGCTGTGACCACTCACCCACGGGAGACGGTCAGGCAGGGCGCAGTGTGGATCTGGCTGTGTCCACTCACCCACGGCAGACGGGCAGGCAGTGCGCCATGTGGATCTGGCTGTGTCCACTCACCCACGGCAGACGGTCAGGCAGGGCGCAGTGCGGATCTGGCTGTGTCCACTCACCCACGACAGGCGGTCAGGCAGGGCGCAGTGCGGATCTGGCTGTGTCCACTCTCCCACGGCAGACGGTCAGGCAGTGCGCAGTGCGGATCTGGCTGTGTCCGCTCGCCCACGGCAGACGGGCAGGCAGGGCGCAGTGTGTATCTGGCTGTGTCCACTCACCCACGGCAGACGGTCAGGCAGGGCGTAGTGCGGATATGGCTTGTCCACTCGCCCACGACAGACGGGCAGGCAGCGCGCAGTGCGGATCTGGCTGTGTCCACTCGCACACGGGAGATGGGCAGGCAGCGCGCAGTGCGGATCTGGCTGTGTCCACTCACCCAAGGGAGACGGGCAGGCAGGGCGCAGTGCGGATCTGGCTGTGTCCACTCACCCACGGCAGACGGTCAGGCAGGGCGCAGTGCGGATCTGGCTGTGTCCACTCACCCACGGGAGACGGGCAGGCAGGGCGCAGTGCGGATCTGGTTGTGTCCACTGAACAACGGCAGACGGTCAGGCAGGGCGCAGTGCGGATCTGGCTGTGTCCACTCGCCCACGGGAGACGGGCAGGCAGGGCGCAGTGCGGATCTGGCTGTGTCCACTCACCCACGGCAGGCGGTCAGGCAGGGCGCAGTGCGGATCTGGCTGTGTCCACTCGCCCACTGGTGACAGGCAGGCAGGACGCAGTGCGGATCTGGCTGTGTCCACTCGCCCACGGCAGAGGGGCAGGCAGGGCGCAGTGTGGATCTGGCTGTGTCCACTCACCCACAGCACACGGTCAGGCAGGGCGCAGTGCGGATCTAGCTATGTCCACTCACCCACTGTAGAAGGGCAGGCAGGGCGCAGTGCGGATCTGGCTGTGTCCACTCGCCCACGGGAGACGGGCAGGAAGGGCGCAGTGCGGATCTGGCTGTGTCCACTCACCCACGGCAGGCGGTCAGGCAGGGCGCAGTCGGATCTGGCTGTGTCCACTCACCCACGGCAGACGGTCAGGCAGGGCGCAGTGCGGATCTGGCTGTGTCCACTCGCCCACGGCAGACGGGCAGGCAGGGCGCAGTGCGGATCTGGCGGTGTCCACTCACCCACGAAGGACGGTCAGGCAGGGTGCAGTGCGGATCTGGCTGTGTCCACTCACCCACGGGAGACGGGCAAGAAGGGCGCAGTGCGGATCTGGCTGTGTCCACTCACCCACGTGATACGGGCAGGCAAGGCGCAGTGCGGATCTGGCTGTGTCCACTCACCCACGGCAGACGGTCAGGCAGTGCGCAGTGCGGATCTGGCTGTGTCCACTCGCCCATGACAGACGGGCAGGCAGGGCGCAGTGCGGATCTGGCGGTGTCCACTCACCCACGAAGTACGGTCAGGCAGGGTGCAGTGCGGATCTGGCTGTGTCCACTCCCCCACGGGAGACGGGCAAGTAGGGCGCAGTGCGGATCTGGCTGTGTCCACTCACCCACGTGATACGGGCAGGCAAGGCGCAGTGCGGATCTGGCTGTGACCACTCACCCACGGGAGACGGTCAGGCAGGGCGCAGTGTGGATCTGGCTGTGTCCACTCACCCACGGCAGACGGGCAGGCAAGGCGCCATGTGGATCTGGCTGTGTCCACTCACCCACGGCAGACGGTCAGGCAGGGCGCAGTGCGGATCTGGCTGTGTCCACTCACCCACGACAGGCGGTCAGGCAGGGCGCAGTGCGGATCTGGCTGTGTCCACTCTCCCACGGCAGACGGTCAGGCAGTGCGCAGTGCGGATCTGGCTGTGTCCGCTCGCCCACGGCAGACGGGCAGGCAGGGCGCAGTGTGTATCTGGCTGTGTCCACTCACCCACGGCAGACGGTCAGGCAGGGCGTAGTGCGGATATGGCTTGTCCACTCGCCCACGACAGACGGGCAGGCAGCGCGCAGTGCGGATCTGGCTGTGTCCACTCGCACACGGGAGATGGGCAGGCAGCGCGCAGTGCGGATCTGGCTATGTCCACTCACCCAAGGGAGACGGGCAGGCAGGGCGCAGTGCGGATCTGGCTGTGTCCACTCACCCACGGCAGACGGTCAGGCAGGGCGCAGTGCGGATCTGGCTGTGTCCACTCGCCCATGACAGACGGGCAGGCAGGGCGCAGTGCGGATCTGGCTGTGTCCACTCACTGACGGGAGACGGGCAGGCAGGGCGCAGTGCGGACCTGGCTGTGTCCACTCACCCACGGGAGACGGGCAGGCAGGGCGCAGTGCGGATCTGGCGGTGTCCACTCACCCACGAAGGACGGTCAGGCAGGGTGCAGTGAGGATCTGGATGTGTCCACTCACCCACGGAGACGGTCAGGCAGGGCGCAGTGCGGATCTGGCTGTGTCCACTCGCCCACGGCAGAGGGGCAGGCAGGGCGCAGTGTGGATCTGGCTGTGTCCACTCACCCACGGCAGACGGTCAGGCAGGGCGCAGTGCGGATCTGGCTGTGTCCACTCGCCCACGGCAGACGGGCAGGCAAGGCGCAGTGCGGATCTGGCTGTGTCCACTCGCCCACGGCAGACGGTCAGGCAGGGCGCAGTGCGGATCGGGCTGTGTCCACTCGCCCACGGCAGACGGGCAGGCAGGGCGCAGTGTGGATCTGGCTGTGTCCACTTACCGACGGCAGACGGTCAGGCAGGGCGCAGTGCGGATCTGGCTGTGTCCACTCACCCACGGCAGACGGTCAGGCAGGGCGCAGTGCGGATCTGGCTGTGTCCACTCACCCACGGGAGACGGGCAGGCAGGGCGCAGTACGGATCTGGCTGTGTCCACTCACCCACGGCAGGCGGTCAGGCAGGGCGCAGTGCGTATCTGGCTGTATCCACTCACCCACGGGAGACGGGCAGGCACGGCGCAGTGCGGATCTGGCTGTGTCCACTCACCCACGGCAGACGGGCAGGCAGGGCGCAGTGCGGATCTGGCTGTGTCCACTCGCCCACGGCAGACGGGTAGGCAGGGCGCAGTGTGGATCTGGCTGTGTCCACTCACCCACGGCAGACTGTTAGGCAGTGTGCAGTGCGGATCGGGCTGTGTCCACTCACCCACAGCAGACGGGCAGGCAGGGCGCAGTGTGGATCTGGCTGTGTCCACTCACCCACGGCAGACGGTTAGGCAGTGTGCAGTGCGGATCGGGCTGTGTCCACTCACCCACAGCAGACGGGCAGGCAGGGCGCAGTGTGGATCTGGCTGTGTCCACTCACCCACGGCAGACGGTCAGGCAGGGCGCAGTGCGGATCTGGCTGTGTCCACTCGCCCACGGCAGAAGGGCAGGCAGGGCGCAGTGCGGATCTGGCTGTGTCCACTCGCCCACGGGAGACGGGCAGGCACGGCGCAGTGCGGATCTGGCTGTGTCCACTCACCCACGGCAGACGGTCAGGCAGGGCGCAGTGCGGATCTGGCTGTGTCCACTCACCCACGGGAGACGAGCAGAGAGGGTGCTGTGTGGATATGGCTATGTCCACTGACCCACGGCAGACGGGCAGGCAGCGCGCAGTGCGGATCCGGCTGTGTCCACTCACCCACGGGAGACGGGCAGGCAGGGCGCAGTGCGGATCTAGCTGTGTCCACTCACCCACGGGAGACGGGCAGGCAGGGCACAGTGCGGATCTGGCTGTGTCCACTCACCCACGGGAGACGGGCATGCAGGGCGCAGTGCGGATCTGTCTGTGTCCACTCACCCAGGTGAGACGGGCAGGCAAGGCGCTGTGTGTATCTGGCTGTGTTCACTCACCCACGGGAGACGGGCAGAGAGGGTGCTGTGTGGATATGGCTATGTCCACTCGCCCACGGCAGAAGGGCAGGCAGGGCGCAGTGCGGATCTGGCGGTGTCCACTCGCCCACGGGAGACGGGCAGGCAGGGCGCAGTGCGGATCTGGCTGTGTCCACTCACCCACGGCAGACGGTCAGGCAGGGCGCAGTGCGGATCTGGCTGTGTCCACTCGCCCACGGCAGAGGGGCAGGCAGGGCGCAGTGTGGATCTGGCTCTGTCCACTCACCCACAGCAGACGGTCAGGCAGGGCGAAGTGCGGATCTGGCAGTGTCCACTCGCCCACGGCAGACGGGCAGGCAGGGCGCAGTGCGGATCTGGCTGTGTCCACTCACCCACGGCAGACGGTTAGGCAGTGTGCAGTGCGGATCGGGCTGTGTCCACTCACCCACAGCAGACGGGCAGGCAGGGCGCAGTGTGGATCTGGCTGTGTCCACTCACCCACGGCAGACGGTCAGGCAGGGCGCAGTGCGGATCTGGCTGTGTCCACTCGCCCACGGCAGAAGGGCAGGCAGGGCGCAGTGCGGATCTGGCTGTGTCCACTCACCCACGGGAGACGGGCAGGCACGGCGCAGTGCGGATCTGGCTGTGTCCACTCACCCACGGCAGACGGTCAGGCAGGGCGCAGTGCGGATCTGGCTGTGTCCACTCGCCCACGGCAGACGGGCAGGCAGGGCGAAGTGTGGATCTGGCTGTGTCCACTCACCCACGGCTGACGGTCAGGCAGGGCACAGTGCGGATATGGCTGTGTCCACTCACCCATGGCAGGCGGTCAGGCAGGGCGCAGTGCGGATCTGGCTGTGTCCACTCACCCACGGCAGACGGTCAGGCAGGGCGCAGTGCGGATCGGGCTGTGTCCACTCGCCCACGGCAGACGGGCAGGCAGGGCGCAGTGTGGATCTGGCTGTGTCCACTTAACGACGGCAGACGGTCAGGCAGGGCGCAGTGCGGATCTGGCTGTGTCCACTCACCCACGGCAGAAGGTCAGGCAGGGCGCAGTGCGGATCTGGCTGTGTCCACTCGCCCCCGGGAGACAGGCAGGCAGGGCGCAGTGCGGATCTGGCTGTGTCCACTCACCCACGGCAGGCGGTCAGGCAGGGCGCAGTGCGGATCTGGCTGTGTCCACTCACCCACGGCAGACGGTCAGGCAGGGCGCAGTGCTCATCGGGCTGTGTCCACTCGCCCACGGCAGACGGGCAGGCAGGGCGCAGTGTGGATCTGGCTGTGTCCACTTACCGACGGCAGACGGTCAGGCAGGGCGCAGTGCGGATCTGGCTGTGTCCACTCACCCACGGCAGAAGGTCAGGCAGGGCGCAGTGCGGATCTGGCTGTGTCCACTCGCCCCCGGGAGACAGGCAGGCAGGGCGCAGTGCGGATCTGGCTGTGTCCACTCACCCACGGCAGGCGGTCAGGCAGGGCGCAGTGCGGATCTGGCTGTGTCCACTCACCCACAGCAGACGGTCAGGTAGGGCTCAGTGCGGATCTGGCTGTGTCCACTCGCCCACGGCAGACGGGCAGGCAGGGCGCAGTGTGGATCTGGCTGTGTCCACTCACCCACGGCAGACCGGCAGGCAGAGCACAGTGCGGATCTGGCTGTGTCCACTCACCCACGGGAGACGGGCAGGCAGGGCGCAGTGCGGATCTGGCGGTGTCCACTCACCCACGGGAGACGGGCAGGTAGGGCGCAGTGCGGATCTGGCTGTGTCCACTCACCCTCGGGAGACGGGCAGGCAGGGCGCAGTGCGGATCTGGCTGTGTCCACTCGCCCACGGCAGACGGGCAGGCAAGGCGCAGTGCGGATCTGGCTGTGTCCACTCACCCACGGCAGACGGTCAGGCAGGGCACAGTGCGGATCGGGCTGTGTCCACTCGCCCACGGCAGACGGGCAGGCAGGGCGCAGTGTGGATCTGGCTGTGTCCACTTACCGACGGCAGACGGTCAGGCAGGGCGCAGTGCGGATCTGGCTGTGTCCACTCACCCACGGCAGAAGGGCAGGCAGGGCGCAGTGCGGATCTGGCTGTGTCCACTCGCCCCCGGGAGACGGGCAGGCAGGGCGCAATGCGGATCTAGCTGTGTCCACTCACCCACGGCAGGCGGTCAGGCAGGGCGCAGTGCGGATCTGGCTGTGTCCACGCACCCACAGCAGACGGTCAGGCAGGGCGCAGTGCGGATCTGCCTGTGTCCACTCGCCCACGCCAGACGGGCAGGCAGGGCGCAGTGTGGATCTGGCTGTGTCCACTTACCAACGGCAGACGGTCAGGCAGGGCGCAGTGCGGATCTGGTTGTGTCCACTCACCCACGGCAGAAGGGCAGGCAGGGCGCAGTGCGGATCTGGCTGTGTCCACTCGCCCTCGGGAGACGGGCAGGCAGGGCGCAGGGCGGATCTGGCTGTGTCCACTCACCCACATCAGACGGTCAGGCAGGGCGCAGTGCGGATCTGGCTGTGTCCACTCGCCCACGGCAGACGGGCAGGCGGGGCGCAGTGTGGATCTGGCTGTGTCCACTCAGCCACGGCAGACGGTCAGGCAGGGCGCAGTGCGGATCTGGCTGTGTCCACTCACCCACGGGAGACGGGCAGGCAGGGCGCAGTGCGGATCTGGCTGTGTCCAGTCACCCACGGCAGACGGTCAGGCAGGGCGCAGTGCGGATCTGGCTGTGTCCCCTTGCCCACGGGAGACGGGCAGGCAGGGCGCAGTGCGGATCTGGCTGTGTCCACTCGCCCACGGGTGACGGGCAGGCAGGGCGCAGTGCGGATCTGGCTGTGTCCACTCACCCACGGCAGGCGGTCAGGCAGGGCGCAGTGCGTATCTGGCTGTATCCACTCACCCACGGGAGACGGGCAGGCACGGCGCAGTGCGGATCTGGCTGTGTCCACTCACTCACGGCAGACGGGCAGGCAGGGCGCAGTGCGGATCTGGCTGTGTCCACTCGCCCACGGCAGACGGGCAGGCAGGGCGCAGTGCGGATCTGGCTGTGTCCACTCACCCACGGCAGACTGTTAGGCAGTGTGCAGTGCGGATCGGGCTGTGTCCACTCACCCACAGCAGACGGGCAGGCAGGGCGCAGTGTGGATCTGGCTGTGTCCACTCACCCACGGCAGACGGTTAGGCAGTGTGCAGTGCGGATCGGGCTGTGTCCACTCACCCACAGCAGACGGGCAGGCAGGGCGCAGTGTGGATCTGGCTGTGTCCACTCACCCACGGCAGACGGTCAGGCAGGGCGCAGTGCGGATCTGGCTGTGTCCACTCGCCCACGGCAGAAGGGCAGGCAGGGCGCAGTGCGGATCTGGCTGTGTCCACTCGCCCACGGGAGACGGGCAGGCACGGCGCAGTGCGGATCTGGCTGTGTCCACTCACCCACGGCAGACGGTCAGGCAGGGCGCAGTGCGGATCTGGCTGTGTCCACTCGCCCACGGCAGACGGGCAGGCAGGGCGAAGTGTGGATCTGGCTGTGTCCACTCACCCACGGCTGACGGTCAGGCAGGGCGCAGTGCGGATCTCGCTGTGTCCACTCACCAATGGCAGGCGGTCAGGCAGGGCGCAGTGCGGATCTGGCTGTGTCCACTCACCCACGGCAGACGGTCAGGCAGGGCGCAGTGCGGATCGGGCTGTGTCCACTCGCCCACGGCAGACGGGCAGGCAGGGCGCAGTGTGGATCTGGCTGTGTCCACTTACCGACGGCAGACGGTCAGGCAGGGCGCAGTGCGGATCTGGCTGTGTCCACTCACCCACGGGAGATGGGCAGAGACGGTGCTGTGTGGATCGGGCTATGTCCACTGACCCACGGCAGACTGGTATGCAGGGTGCAGTACCGATCTGGCTGTGTCAACTCACCCACGGGAGACGGGCAGGCAGGGCGCAGTGCGGATCTGGCTGTGTCCACTCACCCACGGGAGACGGGCAGGCAAGGCGCAGTGTGAATCTGGCTGTGTCCACTCACCCACGGGAGACGAGCAGAGAGGGTGCTGTGTGGATATGGCTATGTCCACTGACCCACGGCAGACGGGCAGGCAGCGCGCAGTGCGGATCCGGCTGTGTCCACTCACCCACGGGAGACGGGCAGGCAGGGCGCAGTGCGGATCTAGCTGTGTCCACTCACCCACGGGAGACGGGCAGGCAGGGCTCAGTGCGGATCTGGCTGTGTCCACTCACCCACGGGAGACGGGCATGCAGGGCGCAGTGCGGATCTGTCTGTGTCCACTCACCCAGGTGAGACGGGCAGGCAAGGCGCTGTGTGTATCTGGCTGTGTTCACTCACCCACGGGAGACGGGCAGAGAGGGTGCTGTGTGGATATGGCTATGTCCACTCTCCCACGGCAGACGGGCAGGAAGGGCGCAGTGCGGATCTGGCTGTTTCCACTCACCCACGGCAGACGGTCAGGCAGGGCGCAGTGCGGATCTGGCTGTGTCCATTCACCCAGGGGAGATGGGCAGAGACGGTGCTGTGTGGATCGGGCTATGTTCACTGACCCACGGCAGACGGGTAGGCAGGGCGCAGTACGGATCTGGCTGTGTCAACTCACCCACGGGAGACGGGCAGGCAGGGCGCAGTGCGGATCTGGCTGTGTCCACTCACCCACGTGAGACGGGCAGGCAAGGCGCAGTGCAGATCTGGCTGTGTCCAATCACCCACGGGAGTTGGGCAGGCAGGGCGCAGTGCGGATCTGGCTGTGTGCACTCACTGACGGGAGACGGGCAGGCAAGGCGCAGTGCGGATATGGCTGTGTCCACTCACCCACCGGAGACGGGCAGGCAGGGCGCAGTGCGGATCTGGCTGTGTCCACTCACCAACGTGAGACGGGCAGGCAAGGCCCAGTGCGGATTTGGCTGTGTCCACTCACCCACGGGAGACGGGCAGGCAGGGCGCAGTGCGGATCCGGCTGTGTCCACTCACCCACGGGAGATGGGCAGAGATGGTGCTGTGTGGATATGGCTATGTCCACTTACCCACGGCAGTCGGGCAGGCACGGCGCAGTACGGAACTGGCTGTGTCCACTCACCCACGGGAGACGGGCAGGCAGGGCACAGTGCGGATCTGCTGTGTCCACTCACCCACGGTAGACGGGCAGGCAGGGCGCAGTGCGGATCTGGCTGTGTCCACTCACCCACGGGAGACGGGCAGGCAGCGTGCAGTGCGGATCTGGCTGTGTCAACTCACCCAGGGGAGATGGGCAGAGACGGTGCTGTGTGGATCGGGCTATGTCCACTGACCCACGGTAGACGGGTAGGCAGGGCGCAGTACGGATCTGGCTGTGTCAACTCACCCACGGGAGACGGGCTGGCAGGGCGCAGTGCGGATCAGGCTGTGTCCACTCACCCACGGAAGACGGGCAGGCAAGGCGCAGTGTGGATATGGCTGTGTCCACTCACCCACGGGAGACGAGCAGAGAGGGTGCTGTGTGGATATGTCTATGTCCACTGACCCACGGCAGACGGGCAGGCAGCGCGCAGTGCAAATCTGGCTGTGTCCACTCACCCACGGGTGATGGGCAGAGATTGTGTTGTGTGGATCTGGCTATGTCCACTGACCCACGGCAGACGGGAAGGCAGGGCGCAGTACGGATCAGGCTGTGTCCACACACCCACAGCAGGTGGTCAGGCAGGGCGCAGTGCGGATCTGGCTGTGTCCACTCACCAACGGCAGGCGGTCAGGCAGGGCGCAGTGCGGATCTGGCTGTGTCCACTCACCCACGGGAGACGGGCAAGCAGGGAGCAGTGCGGACCTGGCTGTGTCCAGTCACCCACGGCAGACGGGCAGACAGGGCGCAATGTGGATTTGGCTGTGTCCACTCACCCAGGGCAGATGGTCAGGCAGGGCCCAGTGCGGATCTGGCTGTGTCCACTCGCCCATGGCAGACGTGCAGGCAGGGCGCAGTGCGGATCTGGATGTGTCCACTCACCCACGGGAGACAGGCAGGCAAGGCGCAGTGTGGATCTGGCTGTGTCCAATCACCCACGGGAGACGGGCAGGCAGGGAGCAGTGCGGATCTGGCTGTTTCCACTCACCGACGGGAGACGGAGAGGGAAGGCGCAGTGCGGATCTGGCTGTGTCCACTCACCCACGGGAGACGGGCAGGCAGGGCGCAGTGCGGATCTGGCTGTGTCCACCCACCCACGGGAGACGGGCAGGCAGGGCGCAGTGCGGATCTGGCTGTGTCCACTCACCCAGGGGAGACGGGCAGGCAGGGCGCAGTGCGGATCTGGCTGTGTCCACTCACCCACGGCAGACGGGCAGGCAGGGCGCAGTGCAGATCTGGCTGTGTCCACTCTCCAACGTGAGACGGGCAGGCAGCGCGCAGTGCGGATCTGGCTGTGTCCACTCACCCACGAGAGACGGGCAGGCAGGGCGCAGTGCGGATCCGGCTGTGTCCACTCACCCACGGGAGATGGGCAGAGATGGTGCTGTGTGGATCTGGGTATGTCCACTGACCCACGGGAGACGGGCAGGCAGGGCGCAGTACGGATCTGGCTGTGTCCACTCACCCACGGGAGACGGGCAGGCAGGGCGCAGTGCGGATCTGGCTGTGTCCACTCACCCAGGGGAGACGGGCAGGCAAGGCGCAGTGTGGATCTGGCTGTGTCCACTCACCCACGGGAGACGGGAAGAGAGGGTGCTGTGTGGATATGGCTATGTCCACTAACCCACGGCAGACGGGCAGGCAGGGCGCAGTGCGGATCTGGCTGTGTCCACTCACCCACGGCAGACGGTCAGGCAGAGTGCAGTGGGGATCTGACTGTGTCCACTCACCCACGGGAGACGGGCAGGCAGGGCGCAATGCGGATTTGGCTGTGTCCACTCACCCACGAGAGACGGGCAGGCTAGACGCAGTGCAGATCTGGCTGTGTCCACTCACCCACGGGAGACGGGCAGGCAGGGCGCAGTGCGGATCCGGCTGTGTCCACTCACCCACGGCAGATGGGCAGAGACGGTGCTGTGTGGATCTGGGTATGTCCACTGACCCACGGCAGACGGGAAGGCAGGGCGCAGTACGGATCTGGCTGTGTCCACTCACCCACGGCAGGCGGTCAGGTAGGGCGCAGTGCGGATCTGGCTGTGTCCACTCACCCAGGGGACACGGGCAGGCACGGCGCAGTATGGATCCGGCTGTGTCCACTCACCCACGGGAGACGGGCAGAGAGGGTGCTGTGTGGATATGGCTATGTCCACTGACCCACGGCAGACGGGCAGGCAGGGCGCAGTGCGGATCTGGCTGTGTCCACTCACCCACGGCAGACGGTCAGGCAGGGCGCAGTGCGGAACTGGCTGTGTCCACTGTTCCATTGCAGACAGGCAGGCAGGGCGCAGTGTGGATCTGGCTGTGTCCACTCACCCACGGCAGATGGTCAGGCAGGGCGCAGTGCGTATCTGGCTGTGTCCACTCAGCCACGGGAGACGGGCAGGCAGGGCACAGTGCGGATCTGGCTGTGTCCACTCACCCACGGGTGACGGGCAGGCAGGGCGCAGTGCGGATCTGTCTGTGTCCTCTCACCCAGGTGAGACGGGCAGGCAAGGCGCAGTGTGGATCTGGCTGTGTTCACTCACCCACGGGAGACGGGCAGAGAGGGTGCTGTGTGGATTTGGCTATGTCCACTGACCCACGGCAGACGGGCAGGAAGGGCGCAGTGCGGATCTGGCAGTTTCCACTCACCACGGCAGACGGTCAGGCAGGGCGCAGTGCGGATCTGGCTGTGTCCATTCACCCAGGGGAGATGGGCAGAGACGGTGCTGTGTGGATCGGGCTATGTTCACTGACCCACGGCAGACGGGTAGGCAGTCCGCAGTACGGATCTGGCTGTGTCAACTCACCCACGGGAGACGGGCAGGCAGGGCGCAGTGCGGATCTGGCTGTGTCCACTCACCCACGGGAGAAGGGCAGGCAAGGCGCAGTGTGGATCTGGCTGTGTCCACTCACCCACGGGAGACGGGCAGAGAGGGTGCTGTGTGGATATGGCTATGTCCACTGACCTACGGCAGACAGGCAGGCAGGGCGCAGTGCGGATCTGGCTGTGTCCACTCACTCACGGCAGACGGTCAGGCAGGGTGCAGTGCGGATCTGGCTGTGTCCACTCACCCACGGGAGACGGGCTGGCAAGGCGCAGTGCGGATCTGGCTGTGTCCACTCACCCACGTGAGATGGGCAGGCAAGGCGCAGTGCAGATCTGGCTGTGTCCAATCACCCACGGGAGTTGGGCAGGCAGGGCGCAGTGCGGATCTGGCTGTGTGCACTCACTGACGGGAGACGGGCAGGCAAGGCGCAGTGTGGATCTGGCTGTGTCCACTCACCCACGGGAGACGGGCAAGCAGGGCGCAGTACGGATCTGGCTGTGTCCACTCACCCACGGCAGGCGGTCAGGCAGGGCGCAGTGCGGATCTGGCTGTGTCCACTCACCAACGGCAGGCGGTCAGGCAGGGCGCAGTGCGGATCTGGCTGTGTCCACTCACCCACGGGAGACGGGCAGGCCGGGCGCAGTGCGGATCTGGCTGTGTCCACTCACCCACGGGAGACGGGCAGGCAAGGCGCAGTGTGGATCTGGCTGTGTCCACTCACCCACGGGAGACGAGCAGAGAGGGTGCTGTGTGGATATGTCTATGTCCACTGACCCACGGCAGACGGGCAGGCAGCGCGCAGTGCGGATCCGGCTGTGTCCACTCACCCACGGGAGATGGGCAGAGACGGTGTTGTGTGGATCTGGCTATGTCCACTGACCCACGGCAGACGGGAAGGCAGGGCGCAGTACGGATCTGGCTGTGTCCACTCACCCACGGCAGGCGGTCAGGCAGGGCGCAGTGCGGATCTGGCTGTGTCCACTCACCAACGGCAGGCGGTCAGGCAGGGCGCAGTGCGGATCTGGCTGTGTACACTCACACACGGGAGACGGGCAAGCAGGGCGCAGTGCGGATCTGGCTGTGTCCAGTCACCCAGTGCAGACGGGCAGGCCGGGCGCAGTGCGGATCTGGCTGTGTCCACTCACCCACGGGAGAAGGGCAGGCACGACGCAGTGCGGGTCTGACTGTGTCCACTCACCAATGGCAGATGGACAGGCAAGGCGCAGTGCGGATCTGGCTGTGTCCACTCACCCACGGCAGACAGGCAGGCAGGGCGCAGTGTGGATCTGGCTGTGTCCACTCACCAATGGCAGATGGTCAGGCAGGGCGCAGTGCGGATCTGGCTGTGTCCACTCACCCACGGCAGACGGGCAGGCAGGGCGCAGTGCGGATCTGCCTGTGTCCACTCGCCCACGGGAGATGGGCAGGCAGGGCGCAGTGCGGATCTGGCTGTGTCCACTCACCCAGGGGAGACGGGCAGGCAAGGCGCAGTGTGGATCTTGCTGTGTCCACTCACCCACGGGAGACGGGCAGAGAGGGTGCTGTGTGGATATGGCTATGTCCACTGACCAACGGCAGACGGGCAGGCAGGGCGCAGTGTGGATTTGGCTGTGTCCACTCACCCACGGCAGACGGTCAGGCAGGGCGCAGTGCGGAACTGGCTGTGTCCAGTCACCCACGGCAGACGGGCAGGCAGTGCGCAGTGTGGATCTGGCTGTGTCCACTCACCCACGGCAGACGGGCAGGCAGGGCGCAGTGCGGATCTGGCTGTGTCCACTCACCCACGGGAGACGGGCCGGCAGGGCGCAGTGCGGATCTGGCTGTGTCCACTCACCCACGGGAGACTGTCAGGCAGGGCACAGTGCGGATCTGGCTGTGTACACTCACCCACGGCAGACGGGCAGGCAGGGCGCAGTGCGGATCTGGCTGTGTCCACTCGCCCACGGGAGACGGGCAGGCAGGGCGCAGTGTGGATCTGGCTGTGTCCACTCACACACGGCAGACGGTCAGACAGGGCGCAGTGCGGATCTACATGTGTCCACTCGCCCACGGCAGACGGGCAGGCAGGGCGCAGTGCGGATCTGGCTGTGTCCACTCACCCACGGCAGACGGACAGGCAGTGGGCAGTGCGGATCTGGCTGTGTCCACTCGCCCACAGGTGACGGGCAGGCAGGGCGCAGTGCGGATCTGGCTGTGTCCACTCACCCACGGCAGGCGGTCAGGCAGGGCGCAGTGCGCATCTGGCTGTGTCCGCTCGCCCACGGTAGACGGGCAGGCAGGGCGCAGTGCGGATCTGGCTGTGTCCACTCGCCCACGGCAGACGGGCAGGCAGGGCGCAGTGCGGATCTGGCTGTGTCCACTCGCCCACGGGAGACGGGCAGGCAGGGCGCAGTGCGGATCTGGCTGTGTCCACTCACACACGGCAGACGGTCAGGCAGGGCGCAGTGCGGATCTACCTGTGTCCACTCGCCCACGGCAGATGGGCAGGCAGGGCGCAGTGCGGATCTGGCTGTGTTCACTCACCCACGGCAGACGGACAGGCAGTGGGCAGTGCGGATCTGGCTGTGTCCACTCGCCCACGGGTGACGGGCAGGCAGGGCGCAGTGCGGATCTGGCTGTGTCTACTCACCCACGGCAGGCGGGCAGGCAGGGCGCAGTGCGGTTCTGGCTGTGTCCATTCACCCACGGCAGACGGTCAGGCAGGGCGCAGTGCGCATCTGGCTGTGTCCGCTCGCCCACGGTAGACGGGCAGGCAGGGCGCAGTGCGGATCTGGCTGTGTCCACTCGCCCACGGCAGACGGGCAGGCAGGGCGCAGTGCGGATCTGGCTGTGTCCACTCGCCCACGGGAGACGGGCAGGCAGGGCGCAGTGCGGATCTGGCTGTGTCCACTGACTGACGGGAGACGGGCAGGCAGGGTGCAGTGCGGACCTGGCTGTGTCCACTCACCCACGGGAGACGGGCAGGCAGGGCAGAGTGCGGATCTGGCGGTGTCCACTCACCCACGAAGGACGGTCAGGCAGGGTGCAGTGAGGATCTGGCTGTGTCCACTCACCCACGGGAGACGGGCAGGCAGGGCGCAGTGCGGATCTGGCTGTGTCCACTCACCCACGGCAGGCGGTCAGGCAGGGCGCAGTGCGGATCTGGCTGTGTCCACTCACCCACGGGAGACGGGCAGGCAGGGCGCAGTGCGGATCTGGCTGTGTCCACTCACCCACGGGAGAGTGTCAGGCAGGGCGCAGTGCGGATCTGGCTGTGTCCACTCACCCACGGCAGACGGGCAGGCAGGGCGCAGTGCGGATCTGGCTGTGTCCACTCGCCCACGGCAGACGGGCAGGCAGGGCGCAGTGTGGATCTGGCTGTGTCCACTCACACACGGCAGACGGTCAGGCAGGGCGCAGTGCGGATCTACCTGTGTCCACTCGCCCACGGCAGACGGGCAGGCAGGGCGCAGTGCGGATCTGGCTGTGTCCACTCACCCACGGCAGACGGACAGGCAGTGGGCAGTGCGGATCTGGCTGTGTCCACTCGCCCACGGGTGACGGGCAGGCAGGGCGCAGTGCGGATCTGGCTGTGTCCACTCACCCACGGCAGGCGGTCAGGCAGGGCGCAGTGCGGATCTGGCTGTGTCCACTCACCCACGGCAGACGGTCAGGCAGGGCGCAGTGCGCATCTGGCTGTGTCCGCTCGCCCACGGCAGACGGGCAGGCAGGGCGCAGTGCGGATCTGGCTGTATCCACTCGCCCACGGCAGATGGGCAGGCAGGGCGCAGTGCGGATCTGGCTGTGTCCACTCGCCCACGGGAGACGGGCAGGCAGGGCGCAGTGCGGATCTGGCTGTGTCCACTCACCCACGACAGACGGTCAGACAGGGCGCAGTGCGGATCTGGCTGTGTCCACCCACCCACGGCAGACGGTCAGGCAGGGCGCAGTGCGGATCTGGCTGTGTCCACTCGCCCACGGCAGACGGGCAGGCAGGGCGTAGTGCGGATCTGGCTGTGTCCACTCACCCACGGGAGACGGGCAGGCAGGGCGCAGTGCGCATCTGGCTGTGTCCGCTCGCCCACGGCAGACGGGCAGGCAGGGCGCCCTGCGGATCTGGCTGTGTCCACTCGCCCACTGGAGACGGGCAGGCAGGGCGCAGTGCGGATCTGGCTGTGTCCACTCGCCCACGGGAGACGGGCAGGCAGGGCGCAGTGCGGATCTGGCTGTGTCCACTCACCCACGGCAGTCGGGCAGGCAGGGCGCAGTGCGGATCTGGCTGTGTCCACTCACCCACGGCAGACGGTCAGGCAGGGCGCAGTGCGGATCTGTCTGTGTCCACTCGCCCACGGCAGACGGGCAGGCAGGGCGCAGTGCGGATCTGGCTGTGTCCACTCACTGACGGGAGACGGGCAGGCAGGGCGCAGTGCGGATCTGGCTGTGTCCACTCACCCACGGGAAACGGGCAGGCAGGGCGCAGTGCGGATCTGGCGGTGTCCACTCACCCACGAAGGACGGTCAGGCAGGGTGCAGTGCGGATCTGGCTGTGTCCACTCACCCACGGGAGACGGGCAGGCAGGGCGCAGTGCGGATCTGGCTGTGTCCACTCACCCACGGCAGGCGGTCAGGCAGGGCGCAGTGCGGATCTGGCTGTGTCCACTCACCCACGGGAGACGGGCAGGCAGTGCGCAGTGCGGATCTGGCGGTGTCCACTCACCCACGGGGACGGGCAGGCAGGGCGCAGTGCGGATCTGGCTGTGTCCACTCACCCACGGCAGGCGGTCAGGCAGGGCGCAGTGGAGATCTGGCTGTGTCCACTCACCCACGGCAGACGGTCAGGCAGGGCGCAGTGCGGATCTGGCTGTGTCCACTCTCCCACGGCAGAGGGGCAGGCAGGGCGCAGTTGGATCTGGCTGTGTCCACTCACCCACAGCAGACGGTCAGGCAGGGCGCAGTGCGGATCTGGCTGTGTCCACTCGCCCACGGCAGACGGGCAGGCAGGGCGCAGTGCGGATCTGGCTGTGTCCACTCACCCACGGCAGACGGTTAGGCAGGGCGCAGTGCGGATCGGGCTGTGTCCACTCACCCACAGCAGACGGGCAGGCAGGGCGCAGTGTGGATCTGGCTGTGTCCACTCACCCACGGCAGACGGTCAGGCAGGGCGCAGTGCGGATCTGGCTGTGTCCACTCGCCCACGGCAAAAGGGCAGGCAGGGCGCAGTGCGGATCTGGCGGTGTCCACTCGCCCACGGGAGACGGGCAGGCACGGCGCAGTGCGGATCTGGCTGTGTCCACTCACCCACGGCAGGCGGTCAGGCAGGGCGCAGTGCGGATCTGGCCCTGTCCACTCACCCACGGCAGACGGTCAGGCAGGGCGCAGTGCGGATCTGGCTGTGTCCACTCGCCCACGGCAGACGGGCAGGCAGGGCGAAGTGTGGATCTGGCTGTGTCCACTCACCCACGGCTGACGGTAAGGCAGGGCGCAGTGCGGATCTGGCTGTGTCCACTCACCCACGGGAGACGGGTAGGCAGCGCGCAGTGCGGATCTGGCTGTGTCCACTCGCCCACGGGAGACGGGCAGGCAGGGCGCAGTGCGGATCTGGCTGTGTCCACTCACCCACGGGAGACGGGCAGGCAGGGCGCAGTGCGGATCTGGCTGTGTCCACTCACCCACGGGAGAGTGTCAGGCAGGGCGCAGTGCGGATCTGGCTGTGTCCACTCACCCACGGCAGACGGTCATGGAGGGCGCAGTGTGGATCTGGCTGTGTCCGCTCACCCACGGCAGACGGGCAGGCAGGGCGCAGTGCGGATATGGCTGTGTCCACTCGCCCACGACAGACAAGCAGGCAGCGCGCAGTGCGGATCTGGCTGTTTCCACTCGCCCACGGGAGACGGGCAGGCAGCGCGCAGTGCGGATCTGGCTGTTTCCACTCGCCCACGGGAGACGGGCAGGCAGCGCGCAGTGCGGATCTGGCTGTGTCCACTCACCCACGGGAGACGGGCAGGCAGGGCGCAGTGCGGATCTGGCGGTGTCCACTCACTGACGGGAGACGGGCAGGCAGGGCGCAGTGCGGATATGGCTGTGTCCACTCACTGACGGGAGACGGGCAGGCAGGGCGCAGTGCGGATCTGGCTGTGTCCACTCACCCACGGGAAACGGGCAGGCAGGGCGCAGTGCGGATCTGGCGGTGTCCACTCACCCACGAAGGACGGTCAGGCAGGGTGCAGTGCGGATCTGGCTGTGTCCACTCACTCACGAGAGACGGGCAGGTAGGGCGCAGTGCGGATCTGGCTGTGTCCACTCACCCACGTGAGACGGGCAGGCAAGGCGCAGTGCGGATCTGGCTGTGTCCACTCACCCACGGGAGACGGGCAGGCAGGGCGGAGTGCGGATCTCGCGGTGTCCACTCACCCACGGGAGACGGGCAGGCAGGGCGCAGTGCGGATCTGGCTGTGTCCACTCGCCCACGGGAGACGGGCAGGCACGGCGCAGTGCGGATCTGGCTGTGTCCACTCACCCACGGCAGGCGGTCAGGCAGGGCGCAGTGCGGATCTGGCTGTGTCCACTCACCCACGGCAGACGGTCAGGCAGGGCGCAGTGCGGATCTGGCTGTGTCCACTCGCCCACGGCAGACGGGCAGGCAGGGCGAAGTGTGGATCTGGCTGTGTCCACTCACCCACGGCTGACGGTCAGGCAGGGCGCAGTGCGGATCTGGCTGTGTCCACTCGCCCACGACAGACAAGCAGGAAGCGCGCAGTGCGGATCTGGCTGTTTCCACTCGCCCACGGTAGACGGGCAGGCAGCGCGCATTGCGGATCTGGCTGTTTCCACTCACCCACGGGAGACGGACAGGCAGGGCGCAGTGCGGATCTGGCGGTGTCCACTCACTGACGGGAGACGGGCAGGCAGGGCGCAGTGCGGATATGGCTGTGTCCACTCACTGACGGGAGACGGGCAGGCAGGGCGCAGTGCGGATCTGGCTGTGTCTACTCACCCACGGGAAACGGGCAGGCAGGGCGCAGTGCGGATCTGGCGGTGTCCACTCACCCACGAAGGACGGTCAGGCAGGGTGCAGTGCGGATCTGGCTGTGTCCACTCACTCACGAGAGATGGGCAGGTAGGGCGCAGTGCGGATCTGGCTGTGTCCACTCACCCACGTGAGACGGGCAGGCAAGGCGCAGTGCGGATCTGGCTGTGTCCACTCACCCACGGGAGACGGGCAGGCAGGGCGGAGTGCGGATCTGGCGGTGTCCACTCACCCACGGGAGACGGGCAGGCAGGGCGCAGTGCGGATCTGGCGGTGTCCACTCACCCACGGGGACGGGCAGGCAGGGCGCAGTGCGGATCTGGCTGTGTCCACTCACCCACGGCAGGCGGTCAGGCAGGGCGCAGTGCAGATCTGGCTGTGTCCACTAACCCACTGCAGACGGTCAGGCAGGCCGCAGTGCGGATCTGGCTGTGTCCACTCGCCCACGGCAGAGGGGCAGGCAGGGCGCAGTGTGGATCTGGCTGTGTCCACTCAACCACAGCAGACGGTCAGGCAGGGCGCAGTGCGGATCTGGCTGTGTCCACTCGCCCACGGCAGACGGGCAGGCAGGGCGCAGTGCGGATCTGGCTGTGTCCACTCACCCACGGCAGACGGTTAGGCAGGGCGCAGTGCGGATCGGGCTGTGTCCACTCACCTACAGCAGACGGGCAGGCAGGGCGCAGTGTGGATCTGGCTGTGTCCACTCACCCACGGCAGACGGTCAGGCAGGGCGCAGTGCGGATCTGGCTGTGTCCACTCGCCCACGGCAGAAGGGCAGGCAGGGCGCAGTGCGGATCTGGCTGTGTCCAATCGCACACGGGAGACGGGCAGGCAGGGCGCAGTGCGGATCTGGCTGTGTCCACTCACCCACGGCAGACGGTCACGCAGGGCGCAGTGCGGATCTGGCTGTGTTCACTCGCCCACGGCAGAGGGGCAGGCAGGGCGCAGTGTGGATCTGGCTGTGTCCACTCACCCACAGCAGACGGTCAGGCAGGGCGAAGTGCGGATCTGGCAGTGTCCACTCGCCCACGGCAGACGGGCAGGCAGGGCGCAGTGCGGATCTGGCTGTGTCCACTCACCCACGGCAGACGGTTAGGCAGTGTGCAGTGCGGATCGGGCTGTGTCCACTCACCCACAGCAGACGGGCAGGCAGGGCGCAGTGTGGATCTGGCTGTGTCCACTCACCCACGGCAGACGGACAGGCAGGGCGCAGTGCGGATCTGGCTGTGTCCACTCGCCCACGGCAGAAGGGCAGGCAGGGCGCAGTGCGGATCTGGCTGTGTCCACTCGCCCACGGGAGACGGGCAGGCACGGCGCAGTGCGGATCTGGCTGTGTCCACTCACCCACGGCAGACGGTCAGGCAGGGCGCAGTGCGGATCTGGCTGTGTCCACTCGCCCACGTCAGACGGGCAGGCAGGGCGAAGTGTGGTTCTGGCTGTGTCCACTCACCCACGGCTGACGGTCAGGCAGGGCGCAGTGCGGATATGGCTGTGTCCACTCACCCATGGCAGGCGGTCAGGCAGGGCGCAGTGCGGATCTGGCTGTGTCCACTCACCCACGACAGACGGTCAGGCAGGGCGCAGTGCGGATCGGGCTGTGTCCACTCGCCCACGGCAGACGGGCAGGCAGGGCGCAGTGTGGATCTGGCTGTGTCCACTTACCGACGGCAGACGGTCAGGCAGGGCGCAGTGCGGATCTGGCTGTGTCCACTCACCCACGGCAGAAGGTCAGGCAGGGCGCAGTGCGGATCTGGCTGTGTCCACTCGCCCCCGGGAGACAGGCAGGCAGGGCGCAGTGCGGATCTGGCTGTGTCCACTCACCCACGGCAGGCGGTCAGGCAGGGCGCAGTGCGGATCTGGCTTTGTCCACTCACCCACGGCAGACGGTCAGGCAGGGCGTAGTGCGCATCGGGCTGTGTCCACTCGCCCACGGCAGACGGGCAGGCAGGGCGCAGTGTGGATCTGGCTGTGTCCACTTACCGACGGCAGACGGTCAGGCAGGGCGCAGTGCGGATCTGGCTGTGTCCACTCACCCACGGCAGAAGGTCAGGCAGGGCGCAGTGCGGATCTGGCTGTGTCTACTCGCCCCCGGGATACAGGCAGGCAGGGCGCAGTGCGGATCTGGCTGTGTCCACTCACCCACGGCAGGCGGTCAGGCAGGGCGCAGTGCGGATCTGGCTGTGTCCACTCACCCACAGCAGACGATCAGGTAGGGCTCAGTGCGGATCTGGCTGTGTCCACTCGCCCACGGCAGACAAGCAGGCAGGGCGCAGTGTGGATCTGGCTGTGTCCACTCACCCACGGCAGACGGGCAGGCAGAGCACAGTGCGGATCTGGCTGTGTCCACTCGCCCACGGGAGACGGGCAGGCAGGGCGCAGTGCGGATCTGGCGGTGTCCACTCACCCACGGGAGACGGGCAGGTAGGGCGCAGTGCGGATCTGGCTGTGTCCACTCACCCACGTGAGACGGTCCGGCAAGGCGCAGTGCGGATCTGGCTGTGTCCACTCACCCACGGGAGACGGTCAGGCAGGGCGCAGTGCGGATCTGGCTGTGTCCACTCACCCACGGCAGACGGGCAGGCAGGGCGCAGTGTGGATCTGGCTGTGTCCACTCACCCAGAAGAGACGGGCAGGCAGGGCGCAGTGCGGATCTGGCGGTGTCCACTCACACACGGAGACGGGCAGTCAGGGCGCAGTGCGGATCTGGCTGTGTCCACTCGCCCACGGCAGAGGGGCAGGCAGGGCGCAGTGTGGATCTGGCTGTGTCCACTCACCCACAGCAGACGGTCAGGCAGGGCGCAGTGCGGATCTGGCTATGTCCACTCACCCACGGCAGAAGGGCAGGCAGGGCGCAGTGCGGATCTGGCTGTGTCCACTCGCCCACGGGAGACGGGCAGGCAGGGCGCAGTGCGGATCTGGCTGTGTCCACTCACCCACGGCAGGCGGTCAGGCAGGGCGCAGTGCGGATCTGGCTGTGTCCACTCACCCACGGCAGACAGTCAGGCAGGGCGCAGTGCGGATCTGGCTGTGTCCACTCGCCCACGGCAGACGGGCAGGCAGGGCGCAGTGCGGATCTGGCGGTGTCCACTCACCCACGAAGTTCGGTCAGGCAGGGTGCAGTACGGATCTGGCTGTGTCCACTCCCCCACGGGAGACGGGCAAGTAGGGCGCAGTGCGGATCTGGCTGTGTCCACTCACCCACGTGATACGGGCAGGCAAGGCGCAGTGCGGATCTGGCTGTGACCACTCACCCACGGGAGACGGTCAGGCAGGGCGCAGTGTGGATCTGGCTGTGTCCACTCACCCACGGCAGACGGGCAGGCAGTGCGCCATGTGGATCTGGCTGTGTCCACTCACCCACGGCAGACGGTCAGGCAGGGCGCAGTGCGGATCTGGCTGTGTCCACTCACCCACGACAGGCGGTCAGGCAGGGCGCAGTGCGGATCTGGCTGTGTCCACTCTCCCACGGCAGACGGTCAGGCAGTGCGCAGTGCGGATCTGGCTGTGTCCGCTCGCCCACGGCAGACGGGCAGGCAGGGCGCAGTGTGTATCTGGCTGTGTCCACTCACCCACGGCAGACGGTCAGGCAGGGCGTAGTGCGGATATGGCTTGTCCACTCGCCCACGACAGACGGGCAGGCAGCGCGCAGTGCGGATCTGGCTGTGTCCACTCGCACACGGGAGATGGGCAGGCAGCGCGCAGTGCGGATCTGGCTGTGTCCACTCACCCAAGGGAGACGGGCAGGCAGGGCGCAGTGCGGATCTGGCTGTGTCCACTCACCCACGGCAGACGGTCAGGCAGGGCGCAGTGCGGATCTGGCTGTGTCCACTCACCCACGGGAGACGGGCAGGCAGGGCGCAGTGCGGATCTGGTTGTGTCCACTGAACAACGGCAGACGGTCAGGCAGGGCGCAGTGCGGATCTGGCTGTGTCCACTCGCCCACGGGAGACGGGCAGGCAGGGCGCAGTGCGGATCTGGCTGTGTCCACTCACCCACGGCAGGCGGTCAGGCAGGGCGCAGTGCGGATCTGGCTGTGTCCACTCGCCCACTGGTGACAGGCAGGCAGGGCGCAGTGCGGATCTGGCTGTGTCCACTCGCCCACGGCAGAGGGGCAGGCAGGGCGCAGTGTGGATCTGGCTGTGTCCACTCACCCACAGCACACGGTCAGGCAGGGCGCAGTGCGGATCTAGCTATGTCCACTCACCCACTGCAGAAGGGCAGGCAGGGCGCAGTGCGGATCTGGCTGTGTCCACTCGCCCACGGGAGACGGGCAGGAAGGGCGCAGTGCGGATCTGGCTGTGTCCACTCACCCACGGCAGGCGGTCAGGCAGGGCGCAGTCGGATCTGGCTGTGTCCACTCACCCACGGCAGACGGTCAGGCAGGGCGCAGTGCGGATCTGGCTGTGTCCACTCGCCCACGGCAGACGGGCAGGCAGGGCGCAGTGCGGATCTGGCGGTGTCCACTCACCCACGAAGGACGGTCAGGCAGGGTGCAGTGCGGATCTGGCTGTGTCCACTCACCCACGGGAGACGGGCAAGTAGGGCGCAGTGCGGATCTGGCTGTGTCCACTCACCCACGTGATACGGGCAGGCAAGGCGCAGTGCGGATCTGGCTGTGTCCACTCACCCACGGCAGACGGTCAGGCAGTGCGCAGTGCGGATCTGGCTGTGTCCACTCGCCCATGACAGACGGGCAGGCAGGGCGCAGTGCGGATCTGGCTGTGTCCACTCACTGACGGGAGACGGGCAGGCAGGGCGCAGTGCGGACCTGGCTGTGTCCACTCACCCACGGGAGACGGTCAGGCAGGGCGCAGTGCGGATCTGGCGGTGTCCACTCACCTACGAAGGACGGTCAGGCAGGGTGCAGTGAGGATCTGGATGTGTCCACTCACCCACGGAGACGGTCAGGCAGGGCGCAGTGCGGATCTGGCTGTGTCCACTCGCCCACGGCAGAGGGGCAGGCAGGGCGCAGTGTGGATCTGGCTGTGTCCACTCACCCACGGCAGACGGTCAGGCAGGCCGCAGTGCGGATCTGGCTGTGTCCACTCGCCCACGGCAGACGGGCAGGCAAGGCGCAGTGCGGATCTGGCTGTGTCCACTCACCCACGGCAGACGGTCAGGCAGGGCGCAGTGCGGATCGGGCTGTGTCCACTCGCCCACGGCAGACGGGCAGGCAGGGCGCAGTGTGGATCTGGCTGTGTCCACTTACCGACGGCAGACGGTCAGGCAGGGCGCAGTGCGGATCTGGCTGTGTCCACTCACCCACGGCAGAAGGGCAGGCAGGGCGCAGTGCGGATCTGGCTGTGTCCACTCGCCCCCGCGAGACGGGCAGGCAGGGCGCAGTGCGGATCTGGCTGTGTCCACTCACCCACGGCAGGCGGTCAGGCAGGGCGCAGTGCGGATCTGGCTGTGTCCACGCACCCACAGCAGACGGTCAGGCAGGGCGCAGTGCGGATCTGCCTGTGTCCACTCGCCCACGCCAGACGGGCAGGCAGGGCGAAGTGTGGATCTGGCTGTGTCCACTTACCGACGGCAGACGGTCAGGCAGGGCGCAGTGCGGATCTGGTTGTGTCCACTCACCCACGGCAGAAGGGCAGGCAGGGCGCAGTGCGGATCTGGCTGTGTCCACTCGCCCTCGGGAGACGGGCAGGCAGGGCGCAGGGCGGATCTGGCTGTGTCCACTCACCCACAGCAGACGGTCAGGCAGGGCGCAGTGCGGATCTGGCTGTGTCCACTCGCCCACGGCAGACGGGCAGGCGGGGCGCAGTGTGGATCTCGCTGTGTCCACTCACCCACGGCAGACGGTCAGGCATGGCGCAGTGCGGATCTGGCTGTGTCCACTCACCCACGGGAGACGGGCAGGCAGGGCGCAGTGCGGATCTGGCTGTGTCCAGTCACCCACGGCAGACGGTCAGGCAGGGCGCAGTGCGGATCTGGCTGTGTCCCCTTGGCCACGGCAGACGGGCAGGCAGTGCGCAGTGCGGAACTGGCTGTGTCCACTCGCCCACGGGTGACGGGCAGGCAGGGCGCAGTGCGGATCTGGCTGTGTCCACTCACCCACGGCAGGCGGTCAGGCAGGGCGCAGTACGGATCTGGCTGTGTCCACTCACCCACGGCAGACGGTCAGGCAGGGCGCAGTGCGGATCTGGCTGTGTCCACTCGCCCACGGCAGACGGGCAGGCAGGGCGCAGTGCGGATCTGGCTGTGTCCACTCACCCACGGCTGACGGTTAGGCAGGGCGCAGTGCGGATCGCGCTGTGTCCACTCACCTACAGCAGACGGGCAGGCAGGGCGCAGTGTGGATCTGGCTGTGTCCACTCACCCACGGCAGACGGTCAGGCAGGGCGCAGTGCGGATCTGGCTGTGTCCACTCGCCCACGGCAGAAGGGCAGGCAGGGCGCAGTGCGGATCTGGCTGTGTCCACTCGCCCACGGGAGACGGGCAGGCAGGGCGCAGTGCGGATCTGGCTGTGTCCACTCACCCACGGCAGACGGTCAGGCAGGGCGCAGTGCGGATCTGGCTGTGTCCACTCGCCCACGGCTGAGGGGCAGGCAGGGCGCAGTGTGGATCTGGCTGTGTCCACTCACCCACAGCAGACGGTCAGGCAGGGCGAAGTGCGGATCTGGCAGTGTCCACTCGCCCACGGCAGACGGGCAGGCAGGGCGCAGTGCGGATCTGGCTGTGTCCACTCACCCACGGCAGACGGTTAGGCAGTGTGTAGTGCGGATCGGGCTGTGTCCACTCACCCACAGCAGACGGGCAGGCAGGGCGCAGTGTGGATCTGGCTGTGTCCACTCACCCACGGCAGACGGTCAGGCAGGGCGCAGTGCGGATCTGGCTGTGTCCACTCGCCCACGGCAGAAGGGCAGGCAGGGCGCAGTGCGGATCTGGCTGTGTCCACTCACCCACGGGAGACGGGCAGGCACGGCGCAGTGCGGATCTGGCTGTGTCCACTCACCCACGGCAGACGGTCAGGCAGGGCGCAGTGCGGATCTGGCTGTGTCCACTCGCCCACGGCAGACGGGCAGGCAGGGCGAAGTGTGGATCTGGCTGTGTCCACTCACCTACGGCTGACGGTCAGGCAGGGCGCAGTGCGGATATGGCTGTGTCCACTCACCCATGGCAGGCGGTCAGGCAGGGCGCAGTGCGGATCTGGCTGTGTCCACTCACCCACGGCAGACGGTGAGGCAGGGCGCAGTGCGGATCGGGCTGTGTCCACTCGCCCACGGCAGACGGGCAGGCAGGGCGCAGTGTGGATCTGGCTGTGTCCACTTAACGACGGCAGACGGTCAGGCAGGGCGCAGTGCGGATCTGGCTGTGTCCACTCACCCACGGCAGAAGGTCAGGCAGGGCGCAGTGCGGATCTGGCTGTGTCCACTCGCCCCCGGGAGACAGGCAGGCAGGGCGCAGTGCGGATCTGGCTGTGTCCACTCACCCACGGCAGGCGGTCAGGCAGGGCGCAGTGCGGATCTGGCTGTGTCCACTCACCCACGGCAGACGGTCAGGCAGGGCGCAGTGCGCATCGGGCTGTGTCCACTAGCCCACGGCAGACGGGCAGGCAGGGCGCAGTGTGGATCTGGCTGTGTCCACTTACCGACGGCAGACGGTCAGGCAGGGCGCAGTGCGGATCTGGCTGTGTCCACTCACCCACGGCAGAAGGTCAGGCAGGGCGCAGTGCGGATCTGGCTGTGTCCACTCGCCCCCGGGAGACAGGCAGGCAGGGCGCAGTGCGGATCTGGCTGTGTCCACTCACCCACGGCAGGCGGTCAGGGAGGGCGCAGTGCGGATCTGGCTGTGTCCACTCACCCACAGCAGACGGTCAGGTAGGGCTCAGTGCGGATCTGGCTGTGTCCACTCGCCCACGGCAGACGGGCAGGCAGGGCGCAGTGTGGATCTGGCTGTGTCCACTCACCCACGGCAGACGGGCAGGCAGAGCACAGTGCGGATCTGGCTGTGTCCACTCACCCACGGGAGACGGGCAGGCAGGGCGCAGTGCGGATCTGGCGGTGTCCACTCACCCACGGGAGACGGGCAGGTAGGGCGCAGTGCGGATCTGGCTGTGTCCACTCACCCACGTGAGACGGTCCGGCAAGGCGCAGTGCGGATCTGGCTGTGTCCACTCACCCACGGGAGACGGTCAGGCAGGGCGCAGTGCGGATCTGGCTGTGTCCACTCACCCACGGCAGACGGCAGGCAGGGCGCAGTGTGGATCTGGCTGTGTCCACTCACCCAGAAGAGACGGGCAGGCAGGGCGCAGTGCGGATCTGGTGGTGTCCACTCACACACGGAGACGGGCAGTCAGGGCGCAGTGCGGATCTGGCTGTGTCCACTCGCCCACGGCAGAGGGGCAGGCAGGGTGCAAGGTGGATCTGGCTATGTCCACTCACCCACGGCAGAAGGGCAGGCAGGGCGCAGTGCGGATCTGGCTGTGTCCACTCGCCCACGGGAGACGGGCAGGCAGGGCGCAGTGCGGATCTGGCTGTGTCCACTCACCCACGGCAGGCGGTCAGGCAGGGCGCAGTGCGGATCTGGCTGTGTCCACTCACCCACGGCAGACGGTCAGGCAGGGCGCAGTGCGGATCTGGCTGTGTCCACTCGCCCACGGCAGACGGGCAGGCAGGGCGCAGTGCGGATCTGGCGGTGTCCACTCACCCACGAAGTACGGTCAGGCAGGGTGCAGTGCGGATCTGGCTGTGTCCACTCCCCCACGGGAGACGGGCAAGTAGGGCGCAGTGCGGATCTGGCTGTGTCCACTCACCCACGTGATACGGGCAGGCAAGGCGCAGTGCGGATCTGGCTGTGACCACTCACCCACGGGAGACGGTCAGGCAGGGCGCAGTGTGGATCTGGCTGTGTCCACTCACCCACGGCAGACGGGCAGGCAGGGCGCCATGTGGATCTGGCTGTGTCCACTCACCCACGGCAGACGGTCAGGCAGGGCGCAGTGCGGATCTGGCTGTGTCCACTCACCCACGACAGGCGGTCAGGCAGGGCGCAGTGCGGATCTGGCTGTGTCCACTCTCCCACGGCAGACGGTCAGGCAGTGCGCAGTGCGGATCTGGCTGTGTCCGCTCGCCCACGGCAGACGGGCAGGCAGGGCGCAGTGTGTATCTGGCTGTGTCCACTCACCCACGGCAGACGGTCAGGCAGGGCGTAGTGCGGATATGGCTTGTCCACTCGCCCACGACAGACGGGCAGGCAGCGCGCAGTGCGGATCTGGCTGTGTCCACTCGCACACGGGAGATGGGCAGGCAGCGCGCAGTGCGGATCTGGCTGTGTCCACTCACCCAAGGGAGACGGGCAGGCAGGGCGCAGTGCGGATCTGGCTGTGTCCACTCACCCACGGCAGACGGTCAGGCAGGGCGCAGTGCGGATCTGGCTGTGTCCACTCGCCCATGACAGACGGGCAGGCAGGGCGCAGTGCGGATCTGGCTGTGTCCACTCACTGACGGGAGACGGGCAGGCAGGGCGCAGTGCGGACCTGGCTGTGTCCACTCACCCACGGGAGACGGGCAGGCAGGGCGCAGTGCGGATCTGGCGGTGTCCACTCACCCACGAAGGACGGTCAGGCAGGGTGCAGTGAGGATCTGGATGTGTCCACTCACCCACGGAGACGGTCAGGCAGGGCGCAGTGCGGATCTGGCTGTGTCCACTCGCCCACGGCAGAGGGGCAGGCAGGGCGCAGTGTGGATCTGGCTGTGTCCACTCACCCACGGCAGACGGTCAGGCAGGGCGCAGTGCGGATCTGGCTGTGTCCACTCGCCCACGGCAGACGGGCAGGCAAGGCGCAGTGCGGATCTGGCTGTGTCCACTCGCCCACGGCAGACGGTCAGGCAGGGCGCAGTGCGGATCGGGCTGTGTCCACTCGCCCACGGCAGACGGGCAGGCAGGGCGCAGTGTGGATCTGGCTGTGTCACTTACCGACGGCAGACGGTCAGGCAGGGCGCAGTGCGGATCTGGCTGTGTCCACTCACCCACGGCAGAAGGGCAGGCAGGGCGCAGTGCGGATCTGGCTGTGTCCACTCGCCCCCGAGAGACGGGCAGGCAGGGCGCAGTGCGGATCTGGCTGTGTCCACTCACCCACGGCCGGCTGTCAGGCAGGGCGCAGTGCGGATCTGGCTGTGTCCACGCACCCACAGCAGACGGTCAGGCAGGGCGCAGTGCGGATCTGCCTGTGTCCACTCGCCCACGCCAGACCGGCAGGCAGGGCGCAGTGTGGATCTGGCTGTGTCCACTTACCGACGGCAGACGGTCAGGCAGGGCGCAGTGCGGATCTGGTTGTGTCCACTCACCCACGGCAGAAGGGCAGGCAGGGCGCAGTGCGGATCTTGCTGTGTCCACTCGCCCTCGGGAGACGGGCAGGCAGGGCGCAGGGCGGATCTGGCTGTGTCCACTCACCCACAGCAGACGGTCAGGCAGGGCGCAGTGCGGATCTGGCTGTGTCCACTCGCCCACGGCAGACGGGCAGGCGGGGCGCAGTGTGGATCTGGCTGTGTCCACTCACCCACGGCAGACGGTCAGGCAGGGCGCAGTGCGGATCTGGCTGTGTCCACTCACCCACGGGAGACGGGCAGGCAGGGCGCAGTGCGGATCTGGCTGTGTCCAGTCACCCACGGCAGACGGTCAGGCAGGACGCAGTGCGGATCTGGCTGTGTCCCCTTGCCCACGGCAGACGGGCAGGCAGGGCGCAGTGCGGATCTGGCTGTGTCCACTCGCCCACGGGTGACGGGCAGGCAGGGCGCAGTGCGGATCTGGCTGTGTCCACTCACCCACGGCAGGCGGTCAGGCAGGGCGCAGTGCGGATCTGGCTGTGTCCACTCACCCACGGCAGACGGTCAGGCAGGGCGCAGTGCGGATCTGGCTGTGTCCACTCGCCCACGGCAGACGGGCAGGCAGGGCGCAGTGTGGATCTGGCTGTGTCCACTCACCCACGGGAGACGGTCAGGCAGGGCGCAGTGCGGATCTGCTGTGTCCACTCACCCACGGCAGACGGGCAGGCAGGGCGCAGTGCGGATCTGGCTGTGTCCACTCACCCACGGGAGACGGGCAGGCAGGGCGCAGTACGGATCTGGCTGTGTCCACTCACCCACGGCAGGCGGTCAGGCAGGGCGCAGTGCGTATCTGGCTGTATCCACTCACCCACGGGAGACGGGCAGGCACGGCGCAGTGCGGATCTGGCTGTGTCCACTCACCCACGGCAGACGGGCAGGCAGGGCGCAGTGCGGATCTGGCTGTGTCCACTCGCCCACGGCAGACGGGTAGGCAGGGCGCAGTGTGGATCTGGCTGTGTCCACTCACCCACGGCAGACTATTAGGCAGTGTGCAGTGCGGATCGGGCTGTGTCCACTCACCCACAGCAGACGGGCAGGCAGGGCGCAGTGTGGATCTGGCTGTGTCCACTCACCCACGGCAGACGGTTAGGCAGTGTGCAGTGCGGATCGGGCTGTGTCCACTCACCCACAGCAGACGGGCAGGCACGGCGCAGTGCGGATCTGGCTGTGTCCACTCACCCACGGCAGACGGTCAGGCAGGGCGCAGTGCGGATCTGGCTGTGTCCACTCACCCACGGGAGACGAGCAGAGAGGGTGCTGTGTGGATATGGCTATGTCCACTGACCCACGGCAGACGGGCTGGCAGCGCGCAGTGCGGATCCGGCTGTGTCCACTCACCCACGGGAGACGGGCAGGCAGGGCGCAGTGCGGATCTAGCTGTGTCCACTCACCCACGGGAGACGGGCAGGCAGGGCACAGTGCGGATCTGGCTGTGTCCACTCACCCACGGGAGACGGGCATGCAGGGCGCAGTGCGGATCTGTCTGTGTCCACTCACCCAGGTGAGACGGGCAGGCAAGGCGCTGTGTGTATCTGGCTGTGTTCACTCACCCACGGGAGACGGGCAGAGAGGGTGCTGTGTGGATATGGCTATGTCCACTCTCCCACGGCAGACGGGCAGGAAGGGCGCAGTGCGGATCTGGCTGTTTCCACTCACCCACGGCAGACGGTCAGGCAGGGCGCAGTGCGGATCTGGCTGTTTCCACTCACCCACGGCAGACGGGTAGGCAGGGCGCAGTACGGATCTGGCTGTGTCAACTCACCCACGGGAGACGGGCAGGCAGGGCGCAGTGCGGATCTGGCTGTGTCCACTCGCCCACGGCAGGCGGTCAGGCAGGGCGCAGTTCGGATCTGGCTGTGTCCACTCACCCACGGCAGACGGTCAGGCAGGGCGCAGTGCGGATCTGGCTGTGTCCACTCGCCCACGGCAGACGGGCAGGCAGGGCGCAGTGTGGATCTGGCTGTGTCCACTCACCCACGGCAGACGGTCAGGCAGGGCGCAGTGCGGATCTGGCTGTGTCCACTCGCCCACGGCAGAAGGGCAGGCAGGGCGCAGTGCGGATCTGGCTGTGTCCACTCACCCACGGGAGACGGGCAGGCACGGCGCAGTGCGGATCTGGCTGTGTCCACTCACCCACGGCAGACGGTCAGGCAGGGCGCAGTGCGGATCTGGCTGTGTCCACTCGCCCACGGCAGACGGGCAGGCAGGGCGAAGTGTGGATCTGGCTGTGTCCACTCACCCATGGCAGGCGGTCAGGCAGGGCGCAGTGCGGATCTGGCTGTGTCCACTCACCCACGGCAGACGGTGAGGCAGGGCGCAGTGCGGATCGGGCTGTGTCCACTCGCCCACGGCAGACGGGCAGGCAGGGCGCAGTGTGGATCTGGCTGTGTCCACTTAACGACGGCAGACGGTCAGGCAGGGCGCAGTGCGGATCTGGCTGTGTCCACTCACCCACGGCAGAAGGTCAGGCAGGGCGCAGTGCGGATCTGGCTGTGTCCACTCGCCCCCGGGAGACAGGCAGGCAGGGCGCAGTGCGGATCTGGCTGTGTCCACTCACCCACGGCAGGCGGTCAGGCAGGGCGCAGTGCGGATCTGGCTGTGTCCACTCACCCACGGCAGACGGTCAGGCAGGGCGCAGTGCGCATCGGGCTGTGTCCACTAGCCCACGGCAGACGGGCAGGCAGGGCGCAGTGTGGATCTGGCTGTGTCCACTTACCGACGGCAGACGGTCAGGCAGGGCGCAGTGCGGATCTGGCTGTGTCCACTCACCCACGGCAGAAGGTCAGGCAGGGCGCAGTGCGGATCTGGCTGTGTCCACTCGCCCCCGGGAGACAGGCAGGCAGGGCGCAGTGCGGATCTGGCTGTGTCCACTCACCCACGGCAGGCGGTCAGGCAGGGCGCAGTGCGGATCTGGCTGTGTCCACTCACCCACAGCAGACGGTCAGGTAGGGCTCAGTGCGGATCTGGCTGTGTCCACTCGCCCACGGCAGACGGGCAGGCAGGGCGCAGTGTGGATCTGGCTGTGTCCACTCACCCACGGCAGACGGGCAGGCAGAGCACAGTGCGGATCTGGCTGTGTCCACTCACCCACGGGAGACGGGCAGGCAGGGCGCAGTGCGGATCTGGCGGTGTCCACTCACCCACGGGAGACGGGCAGGTAGGGCGCAGTGCGGATCTGGCTGTGTCCACTCACCCACGTGAGACGGTCCGGCAAGGCGCAGTGCGGATCTGGCTGTGTCCACTCACCCACGGGAGACGGTCAGGCAGGGCGCAGTGCGGATCTGGCTGTGTCCACTCACCCACGGCAGACGGCAGGCAGGGCGCAGTGTGGATCTGGCTGTGTCCACTCACCCAGAAGAGACGGGCAGGCAGGGCGCAGTGCGGATCTGGTGGTGTCCACTCACACACGGAGACGGGCAGTCAGGGCGCAGTGCGGATCTGGCTGTGTCCACTCGCCCACGGCAGAGGGGCAGGCAGGGCGCAAGGTGGATCTGGCTATGTCCACTCACCCACGGCAGAAGGGCAGGCAGGGCGCAGTGCGGATCTGGCTGTGTCCACTCGCCCACGGGAGACGGGCAGGCAGGGCGCAGTGCGGATCTGGCTGTGTCCACTCACCCACGGCAGGCGGTCAGGCAGGGCGCAGTGCGGATCTGGCTGTGTCCACTCACCCACGGCAGACGGTCAGGCAGGGCGCAGTGCGGATCTGGCTGTGTCCACTCGCCCACGGCAGACGGGCAGGCAGGGCGCAGTGCGGATCTGGCGGTGTCCACTCACCCACGAAGTACGGTCAGGCAGGGTGCAGTGCGGATCTGGCTGTGTCCACTCCCCCACGGGAGACGGGCAAGTAGGGCGCAGTGCGGATCTGGCTGTGTCCACTCACCCACGTGATACGGGCAGGCAAGGCGCAGTGCGGATCTGGCTGTGACCACTCACCCACGGGAGACGGTCAGGCAGGGCGCAGTGTGGATCTGGCTGTGTCCACTCACCCACGGCAGACGGGCAGGCAGGGCGCCATGTGGATCTGGCTGTGTCCACTCACCCACGGCAGACGGTCAGGCAGGGCGCAGTGCGGATCTGGCTGTGTCCACTCACCCACGACAGGCGGTCAGGCAGGGCGCAGTGCGGATCTGGCTGTGTCCACTCTCCCACGGCAGACGGTCAGGCAGTGCGCAGTGCGGATCTGGCTGTGTCCGCTCGCCCACGGCAGACGGGCAGGCAGGGCGCAGTGTGTATCTGGCTGTGTCCACTCGCCCACGACAGACGGGCAGGCAGCGCGCAGTGCGGATCTGGCTGTGTCCACTCGCACACGGGAGATGGGCAGGCAGCGCGCAGTGCGGATCTGGCTGTGTCCACTCACCCAAGGGAGACGGGCAGGCAGGGCGCAGTGCGGATCTGGCTGTGTCCACTCACCCACGGCAGACGGTCAGGCAGGGCGCAGTGCGGATCTGGCTGTGTCCACTCGCCCATGACAGACGGGCAGGCAGGGCGCAGTGCGGATCTGGCTGTGTCCACTCACTGACGGGAGACGGGCAGGCAGGGCGCAGTGCGGACCTGGCTGTGTCCACTCACCCACGGGAGACGGGCAGGCAGGGCGCAGTGCGGATCTGGCGGTGTCCACTCACCCACGAAGGACGGTCAGGCAGGGTGCAGTGAGGATCTGGATGTGTCCACTCACCCACGGAGACGGTCAGGCAGGGCGCAGTGCGGATCTGGCTGTGTCCACTCGCCCACGGCAGAGGGGCAGGCAGGGCGCAGTGTGGATCTGGCTGTGTCCACTCACCCACGGCAGACGGTCAGGCAGGGCGCAGTGCGGATCTGGCTGTGTCCACTCGCCCACGGCAGACGGGCAGGCAAGGCGCAGTGCGGATCTGGCTGTGTCCACTCGCCCACGGCAGACGGTCAGGCAGGGCGCAGTGCGGATCGGGCTGTGTCCACTCGCCCACGGCAGACGGGCAGGCAGGGCGCAGTGTGGATCTGGCTGTGTCACTTACCGACGGCAGACGGTCAGGCAGGGCGCAGTGCGGATCTGGCTGTGTCCACTCACCCACGGCAGAAGGGCAGGCAGGGCGCAGTGCGGATCTGGCTGTGTCCACTCGCCCCCGAGAGACGGGCAGGCAGGGCGCAGTGCGGATCTGGCTGTGTCCACTCACCCACGGCCGGCTGTCAGGCAGGGCGCAGTGCGGATCTGGCTGTGTCCACGCACCCACAGCAGACGGTCAGGCAGGGCGCAGTGCGGATCTGCCTGTGTCCACTCGCCCACGCCAGACGGGCAGGCAGGGCGCAGTGTGGATCTGGCTGTGTCCACTTACCGACGGCAGACGGTCAGGCAGGGCGCAGTGCGGATCTGGTTGTGTCCACTCACCCACGGCAGAAGGGCAGGCAGGGCGCAGTGCGGATCTTGCTGTGTCCACTCGCCCTCGGGAGACGGGCAGGCAGGGCGCAGGGCGGATCTGGCTGTGTCCACTCACCCACAGCAGACGGTCAGGCAGGGCGCAGTGCGGATCTGGCTGTGTCCACTCGCCCACGGCAGACGGGCAGGCGGGGCGCAGTGTGGATCTGGCTGTGTCCACTCACCCACGGCAGACGGTCAGGCAGGGCGCAGTGCGGATCTGGCTGTGTCCACTCACCCACGGGAGACGGGCAGGCAGGGCGCAGTGCGGATCTGGCTGTGTCCAGTCACCCACGGCAGACGGTCAGGCAGGACGCAGTGCGGATCTGGCTGTGTCCCCTTGCCCACGGCAGACGGGCAGGCAGGGCGCAGTGCGGATCTGGCTGTGTCCACTCGCCCACGGGTGACGGGCAGGCAGGGCGCAGTGCGGATCTGGCTGTGTCCACTCACCCACGGCAGGCGGTCAGGCAGGGCGCAGTTCGGATCTGGCTGTGTCCACTCACCCACGGCAGACGGTCAGGCAGGGCGCAGTGCGGATCTGGCTGTGTCCACTCGCCCACGGCAGACGGGCAGGCAGGGCGCAGTGTGGATCTGGCTGTGTCCACTCACCCACGGGAGACGGTCAGGCAGGGCGCAGTGCGGATCTGCTGTGTCCACTCACCCACGGCAGACGGGCAGGCAGGGCGCAGTGCGGATCTGGCTGTGTCCACTCACCCACGGGAGACGGGCAGGCAGGGCGCAGTACGGATCTGGCTGTGTCCACTCACCCACGGCAGGCGGTCAGGCAGGGCGCAGTGCGTATCTGGCTGTATCCACTCACCCACGGGAGACGGGCAGGCACGGCGCAGTGCGGATCTGGCTGTGTCCACTCGCCCACGGCAGAAGGGCAGGCAGGGCGCAGTGCGGATCTGGCTGTGTCCACTCGCCCCCGAGAGACGGGCAGGCAGGGCGCAGTGCGGATCTGGCTGTGTCCACTCACCCACGGCCGGCTGTCAGGCAGGGCGCAGTGCGGATCTGGCTGTGTCCACGCACCCACAGCAGACGGTCAGGCAGGGCGCAGTGCGGATCTGCCTGTGTCCACTCGCCCACGCCAGACGGGCAGGCAGGGCGCAGTGTGGATCTGGCTGTGTCCACTTACCGACGGCAGACGGTCAGGCAGGGCGCAGTGCGGATCTGGTTGTGTCCACTCACCCACGGCAGAAGGGCAGGCAGGGCGCAGTGCGGATCTTGCTGTGTCCACTCGCCCTCGGGAGACGGGCAGGCAGGGCGCAGGGCGGATCTGGCTGTGTCCACTCACCCACAGCAGACGGTCAGGCAGGGCGCAGTGCGGATCTGGCTGTGTCCACTCGCCCACGGCAGACGGGCAGGCGGGGCGCAGTGTGGATCTGGCTGTGTCCACTCACCCACGGCAGACGGTCAGGCAGGGCGCAGTGCGGATCTGGCTGTGTCCACTCACCCACGGGAGACGGGCAGGCAGGGCGCAGTGCGGATCTGGCTGTGTCCAGTCACCCACGGCAGACGGTCAGGCAGGACGCAGTGCGGATCTGGCTGTGTCCCCTTGCCCACGGCAGACGGGCAGGCAGGGCGCAGTGCGGATCTGGCTGTGTCCACTCGCCCACGGGTGACGGGCAGGCAGGGCGCAGTGCGGATCTGGCTGTGTCCACTCACCCACGGCAGGCGGTCAGGCAGGGCGCAGTTCGGATCTGGCTGTGTCCACTCACCCACGGCAGACGGTCAGGCAGGGCGCAGTGCGGATCTGGCTGTGTCCACTCGCCCACGGCAGACGGGCAGGCAGGGCGCAGTGTGGATCTGGCTGTGTCCACTCACCCACGGGAGACGGTCAGGCAGGGCGCAGTGCGGATCTGCTGTGTCCACTCACCCACGGCAGACGGGCAGGCAGGGCGCAGTGCGGATCTGGCTGTGTCCACTCACCCACGGGAGACGGGCAGGCAGGGCGCAGTACGGATCTGGCTGTGTCCACTCACCCACGGCAGGCGGTCAGGCAGGGCGCAGTGCGTATCTGGCTGTATCCACTCACCCACGGGAGACGGGCAGGCACGGCGCAGTGCGGATCTGGCTGTGTCCACTCACCCACGGCAGACGGGCAGGCAGGGCGCAGTGCGGATCTGGCTGTGTCCACTCGCCCACGGCAGACGGGTAGGCAGGGCGCAGTGTGGATCTGGCTGTGTCCACTCACCCACGGCAGACTATTAGGCAGTGTGCAGTGCGGATCGGGCTGTGTCCACTCACCCACAGCAGACGGGCAGGCAGGGCGCAGTGTGGATCTGGCTGTGTCCACTCACCCACGGCAGACGGTTAGGCAGTGTGCAGTGCGGATCGGGCTGTGTCCACTCACCCACAGCAGACGGGCAGGCAGGGCGCAGTGTGGATCTGGCTGTGTCCACTCACCCACGGCAGACGGTCAGGCAGGGCGCAGTGCGGATCTGGCTGTGTCCACTCGCCCACGGCAGAAGGGCAGGCAGGGCGCAGTGCGGATCTGGCTGTGTCCACTCGCCCACGGGAGACGGGCAGGCACGGCGCAGTGCGGATCTGGCTGTGTCCACTCACCCACGGGAGACGAGCAGAGAGGGTGCTGTGTGGATATGGCTATGTCCACTGACCCACGGCAGACGGGCTGGCAGCGCGCAGTGCGGATCCGGCTGTGTCCACTCACCCACGGGAGACGGGCAGGCAGGGCGCAGTGCGGATCTAGCTGTGTCCACTCACCCACGGGAGACGGGCAGGCAGGGCACAGTGCGGATCTGGCTGTGTCCACTCACCCACGGGAGACGGGCATGCAGGGCGCAGTGCGGATCTGTCTGTGTCCACTCACCCAGGTGAGACGGGCAGTCAAGGCGCTGTGTGTATCTGGCTGTGTTCACTCACCCACGGGAGACGGGCAGAGAGGGTGCTGTGTGGATATGGCTATGTCCACTCTCCCACGGCAGACGGGCAGGAAGGGCGCAGTGCGGATCTGGCTGTTTCCACTCACCCACGGCAGACGGTCAGGCAGGGCGCAGTGCGGATCTGGCTGTTTCCACTCACCCACGGCAGACGGGTAGGCAGGGCGCAGTACGGATCTGGCTGTGTCAACTCACCCACGGGAGACGGGCAGGCAGGGCGCAGTGCGGATCTGGCTGTGTCCACTCGCCCACGGCAGGCGGTCAGGCAGGGCGCAGTTCGGATCTGGCTGTGTCCACTCACCCACGGCAGACGGTCAGGCAGGGCGCAGTGCGGATCTGGCTGTGTCCACTCGCCCACGGCAGACGGGCAGGCAGGGCGCAGTGCGGATCTGGCTGTGTCCACTCACCCACGGCAGACGGTTAGGCAGGGCGCAGTGCGGATCGGGCTGTGTCCACTCACCTACAGCAGACGGGCAGGCAGGGCGCAGTGTGGATCTGGCTGTGTCCACTCACCCACGGCAGACGGTCAGGCAGGGCGCAGTGCGGATCTGGCTGTGTCCACTCGCCCACGGCAGAAGGGCAGGCAGGGCGCAGTGCGGATCTGGCGGTGTCCACTCGCCCACGGGAGACGGGCAGGCAGGGCGCAGTGCGGATCTGGCTGTGTCCACTCACCCACGGCAGACGGTCAGGCAGGGCGCAGTGCGGATCTGGCTGTGTCCACTCGCCCACGGCAGAGGGGCAGGCAGGGCGCAGTGTGGATCTGGCTGTGTCCACTCACCCACAGCAGACGGTCAGGCAGGGCGAAGTGCGGATCTGGCAGTGTCCACTCGCCCACGGCAGACGGTTAGGCAGTGTGCAGTGCGGATCGGGCTGTGTCCACTCACCCACAGCAGACGGGCAGGCAGGGCGCAGTGTGGATCTGGCTGTGTCCACTCACCCACGGCAGACGGTCAGGCAGGGCGCAGTGCGGATCTGGCTGTGTCCACTCGCCCACGGCAGAAGGGCAGGCAGGGCGCAGTGCGGATCTGGCTGTGTCCACTCACCCACGGGAGACGGGCAGGCACGGCGCAGTGCGGATCTGGCTGTGTCCACTCACCCACGGCAGACGGTCAGGCAGGGCGCAGTGCGGATCTGGCTGTGTCCACTCGCCCACGGCAGACGGGCAGGCAGGGCGAAGTGTGGATCTGGCTGTGTCCACTCACCCACGGCTGACGGTCAGGCAGGGCACAGTGCGGATATGGCTGTGTCCACTCACCCATGGCAGGCGGTCAGGCAGGGCGCAGTGCGGATCTGGCTGTGTCCACTCACCCACGGCAGACGGTCAGGCAGGGCGCAGTGCGGATCGGGCTGTGTCCACTCGCCCACGGCAGACGGGCAGGCAGGGCGCAGTGTGGATCTGGCTGTGTCCACTTAACGACGGCAGACGGTCAGGCAGGGCGCAGTGCGGATCTGGCTGTGTCCACTCACCCACGGCAGAAGGTCAGGCAGGGCGCAGTGCGGATCTGGCTGTGTCCACTCGCCCCCGGGAGACAGGCAGGCAGGGCGCAGTGCGGATCTGGCTGTGTCCACTCACCCACGGCAGGCGGTCAGGCAGGGCGCAGTGCGGATCTGGCTGTGTCCACTCACCCACGGCAGACGGTCAGGCAGGGCGCAGTGCTCATCGGGCTGTGTCCACTCGCCCACGGCAGACGGGCAGGCAGGGCGCAGTGTGGATCTGGCTGTGTCCACTTACCGACGGCAGACGGTCAGGCAGGGCGCAGTGCGGATCTGGCTGTGTCCACTCACCCACGGCAGAAGGTCAGGCAGGGCGCAGTGCGGATCTGGCTGTGTCCACTCGCCCCCGGGAGACAGGCAGGCAGGGCGCAGTGCGGATCTGGCTGTGTCCACTCACCCACGGCAGGCGGTCAGGCAGGGCGCAGTGCGGATCTGGCTGTGTCCACTCACCCACAGCAGACGGTCAGGTAGGGCTCAGTGCGGATCTGGCTGTGTCCACTCGCCCACGGCAGACGGGCAGGCAGGGCGCAGTGTGGATCTGGCTGTGTCCACTCACCCACGGCAGACCGGCAGGCAGAGCACAGTGCGGATCTGGCTGTGTCCACTCACCCACGGGAGACGGGCAGGCAGGGCGCAGTGCGGATCTGGCGGTGTCCACTCACCCACGGGAGACGGGCAGGTAGGGCGCAGTGCGGATCTGGCTGTGTCCACTCACCCACGTGAGACGGTCCGGCAAGGCGCAGTGCGGATCTGGCTGTGTCCACTCACCCACGGGAGACGGTCAGGCAGGGCGCAGTGCGGATCTGGCTGTGTCCACTCACCCACGGCAGACGGCAGGCAGGGCGCAGTGTGGATCTGGCTGTGTCCACTCACCCAGCAGAGACGGGCAGGCAGGGCGCAGTGCGGATCTGGCGGTGTCCACTCACACACGGAGACGGGCAGTAGGGCGCAGTGCGGATCTGGCTGTGTCCACTCGCCCACGGCAGAGGGGCAGGCAGGGCGCAGTGTGGATCTGGCTGTGTCCACTCACCCACAGCAGACGGTCAGGCAGGGCGCAGTGCGGATCTGGCTATGTCCACTCACCCACGGCAGAAGGGCAGGCAGGGCGCAATGCGGATCTGGCTGTGTCCACTCGCCCACGGGAGACGGGCAGGCAGGACGCAGTTCGGATCTGGCTGTGTCCACTCACCCACGGCAGACGGTCAGGCAGGGCGCAGTGCGGATCTGGCTGTGTCCACTCACCCACGGCAGACGGTTAGGCAGGGCGCAGTGCGGATCGGGCTGTGTCCACTCACCTACAGCAGACGGGCAGGCAGGGCGCAGTGTGGATCTGGCTGTGTCCACTCACCCACGGCAGACGGTCAGGCAGGGCGCAGTGCGGATCTGGCTGTGTCCACTCGCCCACGGCAGAAGGGCAGGCAGGGCGCAGTGCGGATCTGGCGGTGTCCACTCGCCCACGGGAGACGGGCAGGCAGGGCGCAGTGCGGATCTGGCTGTGTCCACTCACCCACGGCAGACGGTCAGGCAGGGCGCAGTGCGGATCTGGCTGTGTCCACTCGCCCACGGCAGAGGGGCAGGCAGGGCGCAGTGTGGATCTGGCTGTGTCCACTCACCCACAGCAGACGGTCAGGCAGGGCGAAGTGCGGATCTGGCAGTGTCCACTCGCCCACGGCAGACGGTTAGGCAGTGTGCAGTGCGGATCGGGCTGTGTCCACTCACCCACAGCAGACGGGCAGGCAGGGCGCAGTGTGGATCTGGCTGTGTCCACTCACCCACGGCAGACGGTCAGGCAGGGCGCAGTGCGGATCTGGCTGTGTCCACTCGCCCACGGCAGAAGGGCAGGCAGGGCGCAGTGCGGATCTGGCTGTGTCCACTCACCCACGGGAGACGGGCAGGCACGGCGCAGTGCGGATCTGGCTGTGTCCACTCACCCACGGCAGACGGTCAGGCAGGGCGCAGTGCGGATCTGGCTGTGTCCACTCACCCACGGCAGAAGGTCAGGCAGGGCGCAGTGCGGATCTGGCTGTGTCCACTCGCCCCCGGGAGACAGGCAGGCAGGGCGCAGTGCGGATCTGGCTGTGTCCACTCACCCACGGCAGGCGGTCAGGCAGGGCGCAGTGCGGATCTGGCTGTGTCCACTCACCCACGGCAGACGGTCAGGCAGGGCGCAGTGCTCATCGGGCTGTGTCCACTCGCCCACGGCAGACGGGCAGGCAGGGCGCAGTGTGGATCTGGCTGTGTCCACTTACCGACGGCAGACGGTCAGGCAGGGCGCAGTGCGGATCTGGCTGTGTCCACTCACCCACGGCAGAAGGTCAGGCAGGGCGCAGTGCGGATCTGGCTGTGTCCACTCGCCCCCGGGAGACAGGCAGGCAGGGCGCAGTGCGGATCTGGCTGTGTCCACTCACCCACGGCAGGCGGTCAGGCAGGGCGCAGTGCGGATCTGGCTGTGTCCACTCACCCACAGCAGACGGTCAGGTAGGGCTCAGTGCGGATCTGGCTGTGTCCACTCGCCCACGGCAGACGGGCAGGCAGGGCGCAGTGTGGATCTGGCTGTGTCCACTCACCCACGGCAGACCGGCAGGCAGAGCACAGTGCGGATCTGGCTGTGTCCACTCACCCACGGGAGACGGGCAGGCAGGGCGCAGTGCGGATCTGGCGGTGTCCACTCACCCACGGGAGACGGGCAGGTAGGGCGCAGTGCGGATCTGGCTGTGTCCACTCACCCACGTGAGACGGTCCGGCAAGGCGCAGTGCGGATCTGGCTGTGTCCACTCACCCACGGGAGACGGTCAGGCAGGGCGCAGTGCGGATCTGGCTGTGTCCACTCACCCACGGCAGACGGCAGGCAGGGCGCAGTGTGGATCTGGCTGTGTCCACTCACCCAGAAGAGACGGGCAGGCAGGGCGCAGTGCGGATCTGGCGGTGTCCACTCACACACGGAGACGGGCAGTAGGGCGCAGTGCGGATCTGGCTGTGTCCACTCGCCCACGGCAGAGGGGCAGGCAGGGCGCAGTGTGGATCTGGCTGTGTCCACTCACCCACAGTAGACGGTCAGGCAGGGCGCAGTGCGGATCTGGCTATGTCCACTCACCCACGGCAGAAGGGCAGGCAGGGCGCAATGCGGATCTGGCTGTGTCCACTCGCCCACGGGAGACGGGCAGGCAGGGCGCAGTGCGGATCTGGCTGTGTCCACTCACCCACGGCAGGCGGTCAGGCAGGGCGCAGTGCGGATCTGGCTGTGTCCACTCACCCACGGCAGACGGTCAGGCAGGGCGCAGTGCGGATCTGGCTGTGTCCACTCGCCCACGGCAGACGGGCAGGCAGGGCGCAGTGCGGATCTGGCGGTGTCCAATCACCCACGAAGTACGGTCAGGCAGGGTGCAGTGCGGATCTGGCTGTGTCCACTCCCCCACGGGAGACGGGCAAGTAGGGCGCAGTGCGGATCTGGCTGTGTCCACTCACCCACGGCAGACGGTCAGGCAGGGCGCAGTGCGGATCTGGCTGTGTCCACTCGCCCATGACAGACGGGCAGGCAGGGCGCAGTGCGGATCTGGCTGTGTCCACTCACTGACGGGAGACGGGCAGGCAGGGCGCAGTGCGGACCTCGCTGTGTCCACTCACCCACGGGAGACGGGCAGGCAGGGCGCAGTGCGGATCTGGCTGTGTCCACTCACCCACGAAGGACGGTCAGGCTGGGCGCAGTGCGGATCTGGCTGTGTCCACTCGCCCACGGCAGACGGGCAGGCAAGGCGCAGTGCGGATCTGGCTGTGTCCACTCACCCACGGCAGACGGTCAGGCAGGGCACAGTGCGGATCGGGCTGTGTCCACTCGCCCACGGCAGACGGGCAGGCAGGGCGCAGTGTGGATCTGGCTGTGTCCACTTACCGACGGCAGACGGTCAGGCAGGGCGCAGTGCGGATCTGGCTGTGTCCACTCACCCACGGCAGAAGGGCAGGCAGGGCGCAGTGCGGATCTGGCTGTGTCCACTCGCCCCCGGGAGACGGGCAGGCAGGGCGCAGTGCGGATCTAGCTGTGTCCACTCACCCACGGCAGGCGGTCAGGCAGGGCGCAGTGCGGATCTGGCTGTGTCCACGCACCCACAGCAGACGGTCAGGCAGGGCGCAGTGCGGATCTGCCTGTGTCCACTCGCCCACGCCAGACGGGCAGGCAGGGCGCAGTGTGGATCTGGCTGTGTCCACTTACCGACGGCAGACGGTCAGGCAGGGCGCAGTGCGGATCTGGTTGTGTCCACTCACCCACGGCAGAAGGGCAGGCAGGGCGCAGTGCGGATCTGGCTGTGTCCACTCGCCCTCGGGAGACGGGCAGGCAGGGCGCAGGGCGGATCTGGCTGTGTCCACTCACCCACAGCAGACGGTCAGGCAGGGCGCAGTGCGGATCTGGCTGTGTCCACTCGCCCACGGCAGACGGGCAGGCGGGGCGCAGTGTGGATCTGGCTGTGTCCACTCACCCACGGCAGACGGTCAGGCAGGGCGCAGTGCGGATCTGGCTGTGTCCACTCACCCACGGGAGACGGGCAGGCAGGGCGCAGTGCGGATCTGGCTGTGTCCAGTCACCCACGGCAGACGGTCAGGCAGGGCGCAGTGCGGATCTGGCTGTGTCCCCTTGCCCACGGCAGACGGGCAGGCAGGGCGCAGTGCGGATCTGGCTGTGTCCACTCGCCCACGGGTGACGGGCAGGCAGGGCGCAGTGCGGATCTGGCTGTGTCCACTCACCCACGGCAGGCGGTCAGGCAGGGCGCAGTGCGTATCTGGCTGTATCCACTCACCCACGGGAGACGGGCAGGCACGGCGCAGTGCGGATCTGGCTGTGTCCACTCACCCACGGCAGACGGGCAGGCAGGGCGCAGTGCGGATCTGGCTGTGTCCACTCGCCCACGGCAGACGGGCAGGCAGGGCGCAGTGCGGATCTGGCTGTGTCCACTCACCCACGGCAGACTGTTAGGCAGTGTGCAGTGCGGATCGGGCTGTGTCCACTCACCCACAGCAGACGGGCAGGCAGGGCGCAGTGTGGATCTGGCTGTGTCCACTCACCCACGGCAGACGGTTAGGCAGTGTGCAGTGCGGATCGGGCTGTGTCCACTCACCCACAGCAGACGGGCAGGCAGGGCGCAGTGTGGATCTGGCTGTGTCCACTCACCCACGGCAGACGGTCAGGCAGGGCGCAGTGCGGATCTGGCTGTGTCCACTCGCCCACGGCAGAAGGGCAGGCAGGGCGCAGTGCGGATCTGGCTGTGTCCACTCGCCCACGGGAGACCGGCAGGCACGGCGCAGTGCGGATCTGGCTGTGTCCACTCGCCCACGGCAGACGGGCAGGCAGGGCGAAGTGTGGATCTGGCTGTGTCCACTCACCCACGGCTGACGGTCAGGCAGGGCGCAGTGCGGATCTCGCTGTGTCCACTCACCCATGGCAGGCGGTCAGGCAGGGCGCAGTGCGGATCTGGCTGTGTCCACTCACCCACGGCAGACGGTCAGGCAGGGCGCAGTGCGGATCGGGCTGTGTCCACTCGCCCACGGCAGACGGGCAGGCAGGGCGCAGTGTGGATCTGGCTGTGTCCACTTACCGACGGCAGACGGTCAGGCAGGGCGCAGTGCGGATCTGGCTGTGTCCACTCACCCACGGGAGATGGGCAGAGACGGTGCTGTGTGGATCGGGCTATGTCCACTGACCCACGGCAGACTGGTATGCAGGGTGCAGTACCGATCTGGCTGTGTCAACTCACCCACGGGAGACGGGCAGGCAGGGCGCAGTGCGGATCTGGCTGTGTCCACTCACCCACGGGAGACGGGCAGGCAAGGCGCAGTGTGAATCTGGCTGTGTCCACTCACCCACGGGAGACGAGCAGAGAGGGTGCTGTGTGGATATGGCTATGTCCACTGACCCACGGCAGACGGGCAGGCAGCGCGCAGTGCGGATCCGGCTGTGTCCACTCACCCACGGGAGACGGGCAGGCAGGGCGCAGTGCGGATCTAGCTGTGTCCACTCACCCACGGGAGACGGGCAGGCAGGGCACAGTGCGGATCTGGCTGTGTCCACTCACCCACGGGAGACGGGCATGCAGGGCGCAGTGCGGATCTGTCTGTGTCCACTCACCCAGGTGAGACGGGCAGGCAAGGCGCTGTGTGTATCTGGCTGTGTTCACTCACCCACGGGAGACGGGCAGAGAGGGTGCTGTGTGGATATGGCTATGTCCACTCTCCCACGGCAGACGGGCAGGAAGGGCGCAGTGCGGATCTGGCTGTTTCCACTCACCCACGGCAGACGGTCAGGCAGGGCGCAGTGCGGATCTGGCTGTGTCCATTCACCCAGGGGAGATGGGCAGAGACGGTGCTGTGTGGATCGGGCTATGTTCACTGACCCACGGCAGACGGGTAGGCAGGGCGCAGTACGGATCTGGCTGTGTCAACTCACCCACGGGAGACGGGCAGGCAGGGCGCAGTGCGGATCTGGCTGTGTCCACTCACCCACGGGAGACGGGCAGAGAGGGTGCTGTGTGGATATGGCTATGTCCACTGACCGACGGCAGACAGGCAGGCAGGGCGCAGTGCGGATCTGGCTGTGTCCACTCACTCACGGCAGACGGTCAGGCAGGGTGCAGTGCGGATCTGGCTGTGTCCACTCACCCACGGGAGACGGGCAGGCAGGGCGCAGTGCGGATCTGGCTGTGTCCACTCACCCACGTGAGACGGGCAGGCAAGGCGCAGTGCAGATCTGGCTGTGTCCAATCACCCACGGGAGTTGGGCAGGCAGGGCGCAGTGCGGATCTGGCTGTGTGCACTCACTGACGGGAGACGGGCAGGCAAGGCGCAGTGCGGATATGGCTGTGTCCACTCACCCACGGCAGACGGGCAGGCAGGGCGCAGTGCAGATCTGGCTGTGTCCACTCTCCAACGTGAGACGGGCAGGCAGCGCGCAGTGCGGATCTGGCAGAGAGGGCAGAGAGGGTGCTGTGTGGATATGGCTATGTCCACTGACACACGGCAGACAGGCAGGCAGGGCGCAGTGCGGATCTGGCTGTGTCCACTCACCCATGGGAGACGGGCAGGCCGGGCGCAGTGCGGATCTGGCTGTGTCCACTCACCCACGGGAGACGGGCAGGCACGACGCAGTGCGGATCTGGCTGTGTCCACTCACCAATGGCAGATGGACAGGCAGGGCGCAGTGCAGATCTGGCTGTGTCCACTCACCCACGGCAGACAGGCAGGCAGGGCGCAGTGTGGATCTGGCTGTGTCCACTCACCAATGGCAGATGGTCAGGCAGGGCGCAGTGCGGATCTGGCTGTGTCCACTCACCCACGGCAGACGGGCAGGCAGGGCGCAGTGCGGATCTGGCTGTGTCCACTCGCCCACGGGAGACGGGCAGGCAGGGCGCAGTGCGGATCTGGCTGTGTCCACTCACCCAGGGGAGACGGGCAGGCAAGGCGAAGTGTGGATCTGGCTGTGTCCACTCACCCACGGGAGACGGGCAGAGAGGGTGCTGTGTGGATATGGCTATGTCCACTGACCCACGGCAGACGGGCAGGCAGGGCGCAGTGCGGATTTGGCTGTGTCCACTCACCCACGGCAGACGGTCAGGCAGGGCGCAGTGCGGAACTGGCTGTGTCCAGTCACCCACGGCAGACGGGCAGGCAGTGCGCAGTGTGGATCTGGCTGTGTCCACTCACCCACGGCAGACGGGCAGGCAGGGCGCAGTGCGGATCTGGCTGTGTCCACTCACCCACGGCAGACGGGCAGGCAGGGCGCAGTGCGGATCTGGCTGTGTCCACTCGCCCACGGGAGACGGGCAGGCAGGGCGCAGTGCGGATCTGTCTGTGTCCACTCACCCAGGTGAGACGGGCAGGCAAGGCGCTGTGTGTATCTGGCTGTGTTCACTCACCCACGGGAGACGGGCAGAGAGGGTGCTGTGTGGATATGGCTATGTCCACTCTCCCACGGCAGACGGGCAGGAAGGGCGCAGTGCGGATCTGGCTGTTTCCACTCACCCACGGCAGACGGTCAGGCAGGGCGCAGTGCGGATCTGGCTGTGTCCATTCACCCAGGGGAGATGGGCAGAGACGGTGCTGTGTGGATCGGGCTATGTTCACTGACCCACGGCAGACGGGTAGGCAGGGCGCAGTACGGATCTGGCTGTGTCAACTCACCCACGGGAGACGGGCAGGCAGGGCGCAGTGCGGATCTGGCTGTGTCCACTCACCCACGGGAGACGGGCAGAGAGGGTGCTGTGTGGATATGGCTATGTCCACTGACCGACGGCAGACAGGCAGGCAGGGCGCAGTGCGGATCTGGCTGTGTCCACTCACTCACGGCAGACGGTCAGGCAGGGTGCAGTGCGGATCTGGCTGTGTCCACTCACCCACGGGAGACGGGCAGGCAGGGCGCAGTGCGGATCTGGCTGTGTCCACTCACCCACGTGAGACGGGCAGGCAAGGCGCAGTGCAGATCTGGCTGTGTCCAATCACCCACGGGAGTTGGGCAGGCAGGGCGCAGTGCGGATCTGGCTGTGTGCACTCACTGACGGGAGACGGGCAGGCAAGGCGCAGTGCGGATATGGCTGTGTCCACTCACCCACCGGAGACGGGCAGGCAGGGCGCAGTGCGGATCTGGCTGTGTCCACTCACCAACGTGAGACGGGCAGGCAAGGCCCAGTGCGGATTTGGCTGTGTCCACTCACCCACGGGAGACGGTCAGGCAGGGCGCAGTGCGGATCCGGCTGTGTCCACTCACCCACGGGAGATGGGCAGAGATGGTGCTGTGTGGATATGGCTATGTCCACTTACCCACGGCAGTCGGGCAGGCACGGCGCAGTACGGAACTGGCTGTGTCCACTCACCCACGGGAGACGGGCAGGCAGGGCACAGTGCGGATCTGCTGTGTCCACTCACCCACGGTAGACGGGCAGGCAGGGCGCAGTGCGGATCTGGCTGTGTCCACTCACCCACGGGAGACGGGCAGGCAGCGTGCAGTGCGGATCTGGCTGTGTCAACTCACCCAGGGGAGATGGGCAGAGACGGTGCTGTGTGGATCGGGCTATGTCCACTGACCCACGGTAGACGGGTAGGCAGGGCGCAGTACGGATCTGGCTGTGTCAACTCACCCACGGGAGACGGGCAGGCAGGGCGCAGTGCGGATCAGGCTGTGTCCACTCACCCACGGAAGACGGGCAGGCAAGGCGCAGTGTGGATATGGCTGTGTCCACTCACCCACGGGAGACGAGCAGAGAGGGTGCTGTGTGGATATGTCTATGTCCACTGACCCACGGCAGACGGGCAGGCAGCGCGCAGTGCAAATCCGGCTGTGTCCACTCACCCACGGGTGATGGGCAGAGATTGTGTTGTGTGGATCTGGCTATGTCCACTGACCCACGGCAGACGGGAAGGCAGGGCGCAGTACGGATCAGGCTGTGTCCACACACCCACAGCAGGTGGTCAGGCAGGGCGCAGTGCGGATCTGGCTGTGTCCACTCACCAACGGCAGGCGGTCAGGCAGGGCGCAGTGCGGATCTGGCTGTGTCCACTCACCCACGGGAGACGGGCAAGCAGGGAGCAGTGCGGACCTGGCTGTGTCCAGTCACCCACGGCAGACGGGCAGACAGGGCGCAATGTGGATTTGGCTGTGTCCACTCACCCAGGGCAGATGGTCAGGCAGGGCCCAGTGCGGATCTGGCTGTGTCCACTCGCCCATGGCAGACGTGCAGGCAGGGCGCAGTGCGGATCTGGATGTGTCCACTCACCCACGGGAGACAGGCAGGCAAGGCGCAGTGTGGATCTGGCTGTGTCCAATCACCCACGGGAGACGGGCAGGCAGGGAGCAGTGCGGATCTGGCTGTTTCCACTCACCGACGGGAGACGGAGAGGGAAGGCGCAGTGCGGATCTGGCTGTGTCCACTCACCCACGGGAGACGAGCAGGCAGGGCGCAGTGCGGATCTGGCTGTGTCCACCCACCCACGGGAGACGGGCAGGCAGGGCGCAGTGCGGATCTGGCTGTGTCCACTCACCCAGGGGAGACGGGCAGGCAGGGCGCAGTGCGGATCTGGCTGTGTCCACTCACCCACGGCAGACGGGCAGGCAGGGCGCAGTGCAGATCTGGCTGTGTCCACTCTCCAACGTGAGACGGGCAGGCAGCGCGCAGTGCGGATCTGGCTGTGTCCACTCACCCACGAGAGACGGGCAGGCAGGGCGCAGTGCGGATCCGGCTGTGTCCACTCACCCACGGGAGATGGGCAGAGATGGTGCTGTGTGGATCTGGGTATGTCCACTGACCCACGGGAGACGGGCAGGCAGGGCGCAGTACGGATCTGGCTGTGTCCACTCACCCACGGGAGACGGGCAGGCAGGGCGCAGTGCGGATCTGGCTGTGTCCACTCACCCAGGGGAGACGGGCAGGCAAGGCGCAGTGTGGATCTGGCTGTGTCCACTCACCCACGGCAGACGGTCAGGCAGAGTGCAGTGGGGATCTGACTGTGTCCACTCACCCACGGGAGACGGGCAGGCAGGGCGCAATGCGGATTTGGCTGTGTCCACTCACCCACGTGAGACGGGCAGGCTAGACGCAGTGCAGATCTGGCTGTGTCCACTCACCCACGGGAGACGGGCAGGCAGGGCGCAGTGCGGATCCGGCTGTGTCCACTCACCCACGGCAGATGGGCAGAGACGGTGCTGTGTGGATCTGGGTATGTCCACTGACCCACGGCAGACGGGAAGGCAGGGCGCAGTACGGATCTGGCTGTGTCCACTCACCCACGGCAGGCGGTCAGGTAGGGCGCAGTGCGGATCTGGCTGTGTCCACTCACCCAGGGGACACGGGCAGGCACGGCGCAGTATGGATCCGGCTGTGTCCACTCACCCACGGGAGACGGGCAGAGAGGGTGCTGTGTGGATATGGCTATGTCCACTGACCCACGGCAGACGGGCAGGCAGGGCGCAGTGCGGATCTGGCTGTGTCCACTCACCCACGGCAGACGGTCAGGCAGGGCGCAGTGCGGAACTGGCTGTGTCCACTGTTCCATTGCAGACAGGCAGGCAGGGCGCAGTGTGGATCTGGCTGTGTCCACTCACCCACGGCAGATGGTCAGGCAGGGCGCAGTGCGTATCTGGCTGTGTCCACTCAGCCACGGGAGACGGGCAGGCAGGGCACAGTGCGGATCTGGCTGTGTCCACTCACCCACGGGTGACGGGCAGGCAGGGCGCAGTGCGGATCTGTATGTGTCCTCTCACCCAGGTGAGACGGGCAGGCAAGGCGCAGTGTGGATCTGGCTGTGTTCACTCACCCACGGGAGACGGGCAGAGAGGGTGCTGTGTGGATTTGGCTATGTCCACTGACCCACGGCAGACGGGCAGGAAGGGCGCAGTGCGGATCTGGCTGTTTCCAGTCACCCACGGCAGACGGTCAGGCAGGGCGCAGTGCGGATCTGGCTGTGTCCATTCACCCAGGGGAGATGGGCAGAGACGGTGCTGTGTGGATCGGGCTATGTTCACTGACCCACGGCAGACGGGTAGGCAGTCCGCAGTACGGATCTGGCTGTGTCAACTCACCCACGGGAGACGGGCAGGCAGGGCGCAGTGCGGATCTGGCTGTGTCCACTCACCCACGGGAGAAGGGCAGGCAAGGCGCAGTGTGGATCTGGCTGTGTCCACTCACCCACGGGAGACGGGCAGAGAGGGTGCTGTGTGGATATGGCTATGTCCACTGACCCACGGCAGACAGGCAGGCAGGGCGCAGTGCGGATCTGGCTGTGTCCACTCACTCACGGCAGACGGTCAGGCAGGGTGCAGTGCGGATCTGGCTGTGTCCACTCACCCACGGGAGACGGGCAGGCAGGGCGCAGTGCGGATCTGGCTGTGTCCACTCACCCACGTGAGATGGGCAGGCAAGGCGCAGTGCAGATCTGGCTGTGTCCAATCACCCACGGGAGTTGGGCAGGCAGGGCGCAGTGCGGATCTGGCTGTGTGCACTCACTGACGGGAGACGGGCAGGCAAGGCGCAGTGTGGATCTGGCTGTGTCCACTCACCCACGGGAGACGGGCAAGCAGGGCGCAGTACGGATCTGGCTGTGTCCACTCACCCACGGCAGGCGGTCAGGCAGGGCGCAGTGCGGATCTGGCTGTGTCCACTCACCAACGGCAGGCGGTCAGGCAGGGCGCAGTGCGGATCTGGCTGTGTCCACTCACCCACGGGAGACGGGCAGGCCGGGCGCAGTGCGGATCTGGCTGTGTCCACTCACCCACGGGAGACGGGCAGGCAAGGCGCAGTGTGGATCTGGCTGTGTCCACTCACCCACGGGAGACGAGCAGAGAGGGTGCTGTGTGGATATGTCTATGTCCACTGACCCACGGCAGACGGGCAGGCAGCGCGCAGTGCGGATCCGGCTGTGTCCACTCACCCACGGGAGATGGGCAGAGACGGTGTTGTGTGGATCTGGCTATGTCCACTGACCCACGGCAGACGGGAAGGCAGGGCGCAGTACGGATCTGGCTGTGTCCACTCACCCACGGCAGGCGGTCAGGCAGGGCGCAGTGCGGATCTGGCTGTGTCCACTCACCAACGGCAGGCGGTCAGGAAGGGCGCAGTGCGGATCTGGCTGTGTACACTCACCCACGGGAGACGGGCAAGCAGGGCGCAGTGCGGATCTGGCTGTGTCCAGTCACCCACTGCAGACGGGCAGGCCGGGCGCAGTGCGGATCTGGCTGTGTCCACTCACCCACGGGAGAAGGGCAGGCACGACGCAGTGCGGGTCTGACTGTGTCCACTCACCAATGGCAGATGGACAGGCAAGGCGCAGTGCGGATCTGGCTGTGTCCACTCACCCACGGCAGACAGGCAGGCAGGGCGCAGTGTGGATCTGGCTGTGTCCACTCACCAATGGCAGATGGTCAGGCAGGGCGCAGTGCGGATCTGGCTGTGTCCACTCACCCACGGCAGACGGGCAGGCAGGGCGCAGTGCGGATCTGGCTGTGTCCACTCGCCCACGGGAGATGGGCAGGCAGGGCGCAGTGCGGATCTGGCTGTGTCCACTCACCCAGGGGAGACGGGCAGGCAAGGCGCAGTGTGGATCTTGCTGTGTCCACTCACCCACGGGAGACGGGCAGAGAGGGTGCTGTGTGGATATGGCTATGTCCACTGACCAACGGCAGACGGGCAGGCAGGGCGCAGTGCGGATTTGGCTGTGTCCACTCACCCACGGCAGACGGTCAGGCAGGGCGCAGTGCGGAACTGGCTGTGTCCAGTCACCCACGGCAGACGGGCAGGCAGTGCGCAGTGTGGATCTGGCTGTGTCCACTCACCCACGGCAGACGGGCAGGCAGGGCGCAGTGCGGATCTGGCTGTGTCCACTCACCCACGGGAGACGGGCCGGCAGGGCGCAGTGCGGATCTGGCTGTGTCCACTCACCCACGGGAGACTGTCAGGCAGGGCACAGTGCGGATCTGGCTGTGTACACTCACCCACGGCAGACGGGCAGGCAGGGCGCAGTGCGGATCTGGCTGTGTCCACTCGCCCACGGGAGACGGGCAGGCAGGGCGCAGTGTGGATCTGGCAGTGTCCACTCACACACGGCAGACGGTCAGACAGGGCGCAGTGCGGATCTACATGTGTCCACTCGCCCACGGCAGACGGGCAGGCAGGGCGCAGTGCGGATCTGGCTGTGTCCACTCACCCACAGCAGACGGACAGGCAGTGGGCAGTGCGGATCTGGCTGTGTCCACTCGCCCACAGGTGACGGGCAGGCAGGGCGCAGTGCGGATCTGGCTGTGTCCACTCACCCACGGCAGGCGGTCAGGCAGGGCGCAGTGCGGATCTGGCTGTGTCCACTCACCCACGGGAGACGGGCAGGCAGGGCGCAGTGCGGATCTGGCTGTGTCCACTCACCCACGGGAGAGTGTCAGGCAGGGCGCAGTGCGGATCTGGCTGTGTCCACTCACCCACGGCAGACGGACAGGCAGTGGGCAGTGCGGATCTGGCTGTGTCCACTCGCCCACGGGTGACGGGCAGGCAGGGCGCAGTGCGGATCTGGCTGTGTCTACTCACCCACGGCAGGCGGGCAGGCAGGGCGCAGTGCGGTTCTGGCTGTGTCCATTCACCCACGGCAGACGGTCAGGCAGGGCGCAGTGCGCATCTGGCTGTGTCCGCTCGCCCACGGTAGACGGGCAGGCAGGGCGCAGTGCGGATCTGGCTGTGTCCACTCGCCCACGGCAGACGGGCAGGCAGGGCGCAGTGCGGATCTGGCTGTGTCCACTCGCCCACGGGAGACGGGCAGGCAGGGCGCAGTGCGGATCTGGCTGTGTCCACTCACCCACGTGAGATGGGCAGGCAAGGCGCAGTGCAGATCTGGCTGTGTCCAATCACCCACGGGAGTTGGGCAGGCAGGGCGCAGTGCGGATCTGGCTGTGTGCACTCACTGACGGGAGACGGGCAGGCAAGGCGCAGTGTGGATCTGGCTGTGTCCACTCACCCACGGGAGACGGGCAAGCAGGGCGCAGTACGGATCTGGCTGTGTCCACTCACCCACGGCAGGCGGTCAGGCAGGGCGCAGTGCGGATCTGGCTGTGTCCACTCACCAACGGCAGGCGGTCAGGCAGGGCGCAGTGCGGATCTGGCTGTGTCCACTCACCCACGGGAGACGGGCAGGCCGGGCGCAGTGCGGATCTGGCTGTGTCCACTCACCCACGGGAGACGGGCAGGCAAGGCGCAGTGTGGATCTGGCTGTGTCCACTCACCCACGGGAGACGAGCAGAGAGGGTGCTGTGTGGATATGTCTATGTCCACTGACCCACGGCAGACGGGCAGGCAGCGCGCAGTGCGGATCCGGCTGTGTCCACTCACCCACGGGAGATGGGCAGAGACGGTGTTGTGTGGATCTGGCTATGTCCACTGACCCACGGCAGACGGGAAGGCAGGGCGCAGTACGGATCTGGCTGTGTCCACTCACCCACGGCAGGCGGTCAGGCAGGGCGCAGTGCGGATCTGGCTGTGTCCACTCACCAACGGCAGGCGGTCAGGCAGGGCGCAGTGCGGATCTGGCTGTGTACACTCACCCACGGGAGACGGGCAAGCAGGGCGCAGTGCGGATCTGGCTGTGTCCAGTCACCCACTGCAGACGGGCAGGCCGGGCGCAGTGCGGATCTGGCTGTGTCCACTCACCCACGGGAGAAGGGCAGGCACGACGCAGTGCGGGTCTGACTGTGTCCACTCACCAATGGCAGATGGACAGGCAAGGCGCAGTGCGGATCTGGCTGTGTCCACTCACCCACGGCAGACAGGCAGGCAGGGCGCAGTGTGGATCTGGCTGTGTCCACTCACCAATGGCAGATGGTCAGGCAGGGCGCAGTGCGGATCTGGCTGTGTCCACTCACCCACGGCAGACGGGCAGGCAGGGCGCAGTGCGGATCTGGCTGTGTCCACTCGCCCACGGGAGATGGGCAGGCAGGGCGCAGTGCGGATCTGGCTGTGTCCACTCACCCAGGGGAGACGGGCAGGCAAGGCGCAGTGTGGATCTTGCTGTGTCCACTCACCCACGGGAGACGGGCAGAGAGGGTGCTGTGTGGATATGGCTATGTCCACTGACCAACGGCAGACGGGCAGGCAGGGCGCAGTGCGGATTTGGCTGTGTCCACTCACCCACGGCAGACGGTCAGGCAGGGCGCAGTGCGGAACTGGCTGTGTCCAGTCACCCACGGCAGACGGGCAGGCAGTGCGCAGTGTGGATCTGGCTGTGTCCACTCACCCACGGCAGACGGGCAGGCAGGGCGCAGTGCGGATCTGGCTGTGTCCACTCACCCACGGGAGACGGGCCGGCAGGGCGCAGTGCGGATCTGGCTGTGTCCACTCACCCACGGGAGACTGTCAGGCAGGGCACAGTGCGGATCTGGCTGTGTACACTCACCCACGGCAGACGGGCAGGCAGGGCGCAGTGCGGATCTGGCTGTGTCCACTCGCCCACGGGAGACGGGCAGGCAGGGCGCAGTGTGGATCTGGCTGTGTCCACTCACACACGGCAGACGGTCAGACAGGGCGCAGTGCGGATCTACATGTGTCCACTCGCCCACGGCAGACGGGCAGGCAGGGCGCAGTGCGGATCTGGCTGTGTCCACTCACCCACGGCAGACGGACAGGCAGTGGGCAGTGCGGATCTGGCTGTGTCCACTCGCCCACAGGTGACGGGCAGGCAGGGCGCAGTGCGGATCTGGCTGTGTCCACTCACCCACGGCAGGCGGTCAGGCAGGGCGCAGTGCGGATCTGGCTGTGTCCACTCACCCACGGGAGACGGGCAGGCAGGGCGCAGTGCGGATCTGGCTGTGTCCACTCACCCACGGGAGAGTGTCAGGCAGGGCGCAGTGCGGATCTGGCTGTGTCCACTCACCCACGGCAGACGGGCAGGCAGGGCGCAGTGCGGATCTGGCTGTGTCCACTCGCCCACGGCAGACGGGCAGGCAGGGCGCAGTGTGGATCTGGCTGTGTCCACTCACACACGGCAGACGGTCAGGCAGGGCGCAGTGCGGATCTACCTGTGTCCACTCGCCCACGGCAGATGGGCAGGCAGGGCGCAGTGCGGATCTGGCTGTGTCCACTCACCCACGGCAGACGGACAGGCAGTGGGCAGTGCGGATCTGGCTGTGTCCACTCGCCCACGGGTGACGGGCAGGCAGGGCGCAGTGCGGATCTGGCTGTGTCTACTCACCCACGGCAGGCGGGCAGGCAGGGTGCAGTGCGGTTCTGGCTGTGTCCATTCACCCACGGCAGACGGTCAGGCAGGGCGCAGTGCGCATCTGGCTGTGTCCGCTCGCCCACGGTAGACGGGCAGGCAGGGCGCAGTGCGGATCTGGCTGTGTCCACTCGCCCACGGCAGACGGGCAGGCAGGGCGCAGTGCGGATCTGGCTGTGTCCACTCGCCCACGGGAGACGGGCAGGCAGGGCGCAGTGCGGATCTGGCTGTGTCCACTGACTGACGGGAGACGGGCAGGCAGGGTGCAGTGCGGACCTGGCTGTGTCCACTCACCCACGGGAGACGGGCAGGCAGGGCAGAGTGCGGATCTGGCGGTGTCCACTCACCCACGAAGGACGGTCAGGCAGGGTGCAGTGAGGATCTGGCTGTGTCCACTCACCCACGGGAGACGGGCAGGCAGGGCGCAGTGCGGATCTGGCTGTGTCCACTCACCCACGGCAGGCGGTCAGGCAGGGCGCAGTGCGGATCTGGCTGTGTCCACTCACCCACGGGAGACGGGCAGGCAGGGCGCAGTGCGGATCTGGCTGTGTCCACTCACCCACGGGAGAGTGTCAGGCAGGGCGCAGTGCGGATCTGGCTGTGTCCACTCACCCACGGCAGACGGGCAGGCAGGGCGCAGTGCGGATCTGGCTGTGTCCACTCGCCCACGGCAGACGGGCAGGCAGGTCGCAGTGTGGATCTGGCTGTGTCCACTCACACACGGCAGACGGTCAGGCAGGGCGCAGTGCGGATCTACCTGTGTCCACTCGCCCACGGCAGACGGGCAGGCAGGGCGCAGTGCGGATCTGGCTGTGTCCACTCACTCACGGCAGACGGACAGGCAGTGGGCAGTGCGGATCTGGCTGTGTCCACTCGCCCACGGGTGACGGGCAGGCAGGGCGCAGTGCGGATCTGGCTGTGTCCACTCACCCACGGCAGGCGGTCAGGCAGGGCGCAGTGCGGATCTGGCTGTGTCCACTCACCCACGGCAGACGGTCAGGCAGGGCGCAGTGCGCATCTGGCTGTGTCCGCTCGCCCACGGCAGACGGGCAGGCAGGGCGCAGTGCGGATCTGGCTGTGTCCAATCGCCCACGGCAGATGGGCAGGCAGGGCGCAGTGCGGATCTGGCTGTGTCCACTCGCCCACGGGAGACGGGCAGGCAGGGCGCAGTGCGGATCTGGCTGTGTCCACTCACCCACGACAGACGGTCAGACAGGGCGCAGTGCGGATCTGGCAGTGTCCACCCACCCACGGCAGACGGTCAGGCAGGGCGCAGTGCGGATCTGGCTGTGTCCACTCGCCCACGGCAGACGGGCAGGCAGGGCGTAGTGCGGATCTGGCTGTGTCCACTCACCCACGGGAGACGGGCAGGCAGGGCGCAGTGCGCATCTGGCTGTGTCCGCTCGACCACGGCAGACGGGCAGGCAGGGCGCCCTGCGGATCTGGCTGTGTCCACTCGCCCACTGGAGACGGGCAGGCAGGGCGCAGTGCGGATCTGGCTGTGTCCATTCGCCCACGGGAGACGGGCAGGCAGGGCGCAGTGCGGATCTGGCTGTGTCCACTCACCCACGGCAGACGGGCAGGCAGGGCGCAGTGCGGATCTGGCTGTGTCCACTCACCCACGGCAGACGGTCAGGCAGGGCGCAGTGCGGATCTGTCTGTGTCCACTCGCCCACGGCAGACGGGCAGGCAGGGCGCAGTGCGGATCTGGCTGTGTCCACTCACTGACGGGAGACGGGCAGGCAGGGCGCAGTGCGGATCTGGCTGTGTCCACTCACCCACGGGAAACGGGCAGGCAGGGCGCAGTGCGGATCTGGCGGTGTCCACTCACCCACGAAGGACGGTCAGGCAGGGTGCAGTGCGGATCTGGCTGTGTCCACTCACCCACGGGAGACGGGCAGGCAGGGCGCAGTGCGGATCTGGCTGTGTCCACTCACCCACGGCAGGCGGTCAGGCAGGGCGCAGTGCGGATCTGGCTGTGTCCACTCACCCACGGGAGACGGGCAGGCAGTGCGCAGTGCGGATCTGGCGGTGTCCACTCACCCACGGGGACGGGCAGGCAGGGCGCAGTGCGGATCTGGCTGTGTCCACTCACCCACGGCAGGCGGTCAGGCAGGGCGCAGTGGAGATCTGGCTGTGTCCACTCGCCCACGGCAGACGGTCAGGCAGGGCGCAGTGCGGATCTGGCTGTGTCCACTCACCCACGGGAGAGTGTCAGGCAGGGCGCAGTGCGGATCTGGCTGTGTCCACTCACCCACGGCAGACGGTCATGGAGGGCGCAGTGTGGATCTGGCTGTGTCCGCTCACCCACGGCAGACGGGCAGGCAGGGCGCAGTGCGGATATGGCTGTGTCCACTCGCCCACGACAGACAAGCAGGCAGCGCGCAGTGCGGATCTGGCTGTTTCCACTCGCCCACGGGAGACGGGCAGGCAGCGCGCAGTGCGGATCTGGCGGTGTCCACTCACCCACGGGAGACGGGCAGGCAGGGCGCAGTGCGGATCTGGCGGTGTCCACTCACTGACGGGAGACGGGCAGGCAGGGCGCAGTGCGGATATGGCTGTGTCCACTCACTGACGGGAGACGGGCAGGCAGGGCGCAGTGCGGATCTGGCTGTGTCCACTCACCCACGGGAAACGGGCAGGCAGGGCGCAGTGCGGATCTGGCGGTGTCCACTCACCCACGAAGGACGGTCAGGCAGGGTGCAGTGCGGATCTGGCTGTGTCCACTCACTCACGAGAGACGGGCAGGTAGGGCGCAGTGCGGATCTGGCTGTGTCCACTCACCCACGTGAGACGGGCAGGCAAGGCGCAGTGCGGATCTGGCTGTGTCCACTCACCCACGGGAGATGGGCAGGCAGGGCGGAGTGCGGATCTGGCGGTGTCCACTCACCCACGGGAGACGGGCAGGCAGGGCGCAGTGCAGATCTGGCTGTGTCCACTAACCCACGGCAGACGGTCAGGCAGGCCGCAGTGCGGATCTGGCTGTGTCCACTCGCCCACGGCAGAGGGGCAGGCAGGGCGCAGTGTGGATCTGGCTGTGTCCACTCAACCACAGCAGACGGTCAGGCAGGGCGCAGTGCGGATCTGGCTGTGTCCACTCGCCCACGGCAGACGGGCAGGCAGGGCGCAGTGCGGATCTGGCTGTGTCCACTCACCCACGGCAGACGGTTAGGCAGGGCGCAGTGCGGATCGGGCTGTGTCCACTCACCTACAGCAGACGGGCAGGCAGGGCGCAGTGTGGATCTGGCTGTGTCCACTCACCCACGGCAGACGGTCAGGCAGGGCGCAGTGCGGATCTGGCTGTGTCCACTCGCCCACGGCAGAAGGGCAGGCAGGGCGCAGTGCGGATCTGGCTGTGTCCACTCGCCCACGGGAGAAGGGCAGGCAGGGCGCAGTGCGGATCTGGCTGTGTCCACTCACCCACGGCAGACGGTCAGGCAGGGCGCAGTGCGGATCTGGCTGTGTCCACTCGCCCACGGCAGAGGGGCAACCAGGGCGCAGTGTGGATCTGGCTGTGTCCACTCACCCACAGCAGACGGTCAGGCAGGGCGCAGTGCGGATCTGGCAGTGTTCACTCGCCCACGGCAGACGGGCAGGCAGGGCGCAGTGCGGATCTGGCTGTGTCCACTCACCCATGGCAGACGGTTAGGCAGTGTGCAGTGCGGATCGGGCTGTGTCCACTCACCCACAGCAGACGGGCAGGCAGGGCGCAGTGTGGATCTGGCTGTGTCCACTCACCCACGGCTGACGGTCAGGCAGGGCGCAGTGCGGATATGGCTGTGTCCACTCACCCATGGCAGGCGGTCAGGCAGGGCGCAGTGCGGATCTGGCTGTGTCCACTCGCCCACGGCAGACGGTCAGGCAGGGCGCAGTGCGGATCGGGCTGTGTCCACTCGCCCACGGCAGACGGGCAGGCAGGGCGCAGTGTGGATCTGGCTGTGTCCACTTACCGACGGCAGACGGTCAGGCAGGGCGCAGTGCGGATCTGGCTGTGTCCACTCACCCACGGCAGAAGGTCAGGCAGGGCGCAGTGCGGATCTAGCTGTGTCCACTCGCCCGCGGGAGACAGGCAGGCAGGGCGCAGTGCGGATCTGGCTGTGTCCACTCACCCACGGCAGACGGGCAGGCAGGGCGCAGTGTGGATCTGGCTGTGTCCACTCACTCAGAAGAGACGGGCAGGCAGGGCGCAGTGCGGATCTGGCGGTGTCCACTCACACACGGAGACGGACAGTCAGGGCGCAGTGCGGTTCTGGCTGTGTCCACTCGCCCACGCAGACGGGCAGGCAGGGCGCAGTGTGGATCTGGCTGTGTCCACTCACCCACAGCAGACGGTCAGGCAGGGCGCAGTGCGGATCTGGCTATGTCCACTCACCCACGGCAGAAGGGCAGGCAGGGCGCAGTGCGGATCTGGCTGTGTCCACTCGCCCACGGGAGACGGGCAGGCAGGGCGCAGTGCGGATCTGGCTGTGTCCACTCACCCATGGCAGGCGGTCATGCAGGGCGCAGTGCGGATCTGGCTGTGTCCACTCTCCCACGGCAGACGGGCAGGCAGGGCGCCATGTGGATCTGGCTGTGTCCACTCACCCACGGCAGACGGTCAGGCAGGGCGCAGTGCGGATCTGGCTGTGTCCACTCACCCACGACAGGCGGTCAGGCAGGGCGCAGTGCGGATCTGGCTGTGTCCAATCTCCCACGGCAGACGGTCAGGCAGTGCGCAGTGCGGATCTGGCTGTGTCCGCTCGCCCACGGCAGACGGGCAGGCAGGGCGCAGTGTGGATCTGGCTGTGTCCACTCACCCACGGCAGACGGTCAGGCAGGGCGTAGTGCGGATATGGCTTGTCCACTCGCCCACGACAGACGGGCAGGCAGCGCGCAGTGCGGATCTGGCTGTGTCCACTCGCACACGGGAGATGGGCAGGCAGCGCGCAGTGCGGATCTGGCTGTGTCCACTCACCCAAGGGAGACGGGCAGGCAGGGCGCAGTGCGGATCTGGCTGTGTCCACTCACCCACGGCAGACGGTCAGGCAGGGCGCAGTGCGGATCTGGCTGTGTCCACTCACCCACGGGAGACGGGCAGGCAGGGCGCAGTGCGGATCTGGTTGTGTCCACTGAACAACGGCAGACGGTCAGGCAGGGCGCAGTGCGGATCTGGCTGTGTCCACTCGCCCACGGGAGACGGGCAGGCAGGGCGCAGTGCGGATCTGGCTGTGTCCACTCACCCACGGCAGGCGGTCAGGCAGGGCGCAGTGCGGATCTGGCTGTGTCCACTCGCCCACTGGTGACAGGCAGGCAGGGCGCAGTGCGGATCTGGCTGTGTCCACTCGCCCACGGCAGAGGGGCAGGCAGGGCGCAGTGTGGATCTGGCTGTGTCCACTCACCCACAGCAGACGGTCAGGCAGGGCGCAGTGCGGATCTAGCTATGTCCACTCACCCACTGCAGAAGGGGAGGCAGGGCGCAGTGCGGATCTGGCTGTGTCCACTCGCCCACGGGAGACGGGCAGGCAGGGCGCAGTGCGGATCTGGCTGTGTCCACTCACCCACGGCAGGCGGTCAGGCAGGGCGCAGTCGGATCTGGCTGTGTCCACTCACCCACGGCAGACGGTCAGGCAGGGCGCAGTGCGGATCTGGCTGTGTCCACTCGCCCACGGCAGACGGGCAGGCAGGGCGCAGTGCGGATCTGGCGGTGTCCACTCACCCACGAAGGACGGTCAGGCAGGGTGCAGGGCGGATCTGGCTGTGTTCACTCACCCACGGGAGACGGGCAAGTAGGGCGCAGTGCGGATCTGGCTGTGTCCACTCACCCACGTGATACGGGCAGGCAAGGCGCAGTGCGGATCTGGCTGTGTCCACTCACCCACGGCAGACGGTCAGGCAGTGCGCAGTGCGGATCTGGCTGTGTCCACTCGCCCATGACAGACGGGCAGGCAGGGCGCAGTGCGGATCTGGCTGTGTCCACTCACCCAAGGCAGGCGGTCAGGCAGGGCGCAGTGCGGATCTGGCTGTGTCCACTCGCCCATGGCAGACGGGCAGGCAGTGTGCAGTGAGGATCTGGATGTGTCCACTCACCCACGGAGACGGTCAGGCAGGGCGCAGTGCGGATCTGGCTGTGTCCACTCGCCCACGGCAGAGGGGCAGGAAGGGCGCAGTGTGGATCTGGCTGTGTCCACTCACCCAAGGCAGACGGTCAGGCAGAGCGCAGTGCGGATCTGGCTGTGTCCACTCGCCCCCGGGAGACGGGCAGGCAGGGCGCAGTGCGGATCTGGCTGTGTCCACTCGCCCACGGCAGACGGGCAGGCAGGGCGCAGTGCGGATCTGGCTGTGTCCACTCACCCACAGCAGACGGTCAGGCAGGGCGCAGTGCGGATCTGCCTGTGTCCACTCGCCCACGCCAGACGGGGAGGCAGGGCGCAGTGTGGATCTGGCTGTGTCCACTTACCGACGGCAGACGGTCAGGCAGGGCGCAGTGCGGATCTGGTTGTGTCCACTCACCCACGGCAGAAGGGCAGGCAGGGCGCAGTGCGGATCTGGCTGTGTCCACTCGCCCTCGGGAGACGGGCAGGCAGGGCGCAGGGCGGATCTGGCTGTGTCCACTCACCCACAGCAGACGGTCAGGCAGGGCGCAGTGCGGATCTGGCTGTGTCCACTCGCCCACGGCAGACGGGCAGGCGGGGCGCATTGTGGATCTGGCTGTGTCCACTCACCCACGGCAGACGGTCAGGCAGGGCGCAGTGCGGATCTGGCTGTGTCCACTCACCCACGGGAGACGGGCAGGCAGGGCGCAGTGCGGATCTGGCTGTGTCCAGTCACCCACGGCAGACGGTCAGGCAGGGCGCAGTGCGGATCTGGCTGTGTCCACTCGCCCACGGGTGACGGGTAGGCAGGGCGCAGTGCGGATCTGGCTGTGTCCACTCACCCACGGCAGGCGGTCAGGCAGGGCGCAGTTCGGATCTGGCTGTGTCCACTCACCCACGGCAGACGGGCAGGCAGGGCGCAGTGTGGATCTGGCTGTGTCCACTCACCCACGGGAGACGGTCAGGCAGGGCGCAGTGCGGATCTGGCTGTGTCCACTCACCCACGGGAGACGGGCAGTCAGGGCGCAGTGCGGATCTGGAGGTGTCCACTCACCCACGGGGACGGGCAGGCAGGGCGCAGTGCGGATCTGGCTGTGTCCACTCACCCACGGCAGGCGGTCAGGCAGGGCGCAGTGCAGATCTGGCTGTGTCCACTCACCCACGGCAGACGGTCAGGCAGGGCGCAGTGCGGATCTGGCTGTGTCCACTCGCCCACGGCAGAGGGGCAGGCAGGGCGCAGTGTGGATCTGGCTGTGTCCACTCACCCACAGCAGACGGTCAGGCAGGGCGCAGTGCGGATCTGGCTATGTCCACTCACCCACGGCAGAAGGGCAGGCAGGGCGCAGTGCGGATCTGGCTGTGTCCACTCGCCCACGGGAGACGGGCAGGCAGGGCGCAGTGCGGATCTGGCTGTGTCCACTCACCCACGGCAGGCGGTCAGGCAGGGCGCAGTGCGGATCTGGCTGTGTCCACTCACCCACGGCAGACGGTCAGGCAGGGCGCAGTTCGGATCTGGCTGTGTCCACTCGCCCACGGCAGACGGGCAGGCAGGGCGCAGTGCGGATCTGGCGGTGTCCACTCACCCACGAAGGACGGTCAGGCAGGGTGCAGTGCGGATCTGGCTGTGTCCACTCCCCCACGGGAGACGGGCAAGTAGGGCGCAGTGCGGATCTGGCTGTGTACACTCACCCACGTGATACGGGCAGGCAAGGCGCAGTGCGGATCTGGCTGTGTCCACTCACCCACGGCAGACGGTCAAGCAGGGCGCAGTGCGGATCTGGCTGTGTCCACTCACCCACGGGAGACGGTCAGGCAGGGCACAGTGCGGATCTGGCTGTGTCCGCTCACCCACGGGAGACGGGCAGGCAGGGCGCAGTGCGGATCTGGCGGTGTCCACTCACCCACGGGGACGGGCAGGCAGGGCGCAGTGCAGATCGGGCTGTGACCACTCGCCCACGGCAGACGGGCAGGCAGGGCGCAGTGTGGATCTGGCTGTGTCCACTTACCGACGGCAGACGGTCAGGCAGGGCGCAGTGCGGATCTTGCTGTGTCCACTCGCCAACGGCAGATGGGCAGGCAGGGCGCAGTGCGGATCTGGCTGTGTCCACTCACCCATGGCTGACGGTTAGGCAGGGCGCAGTGCGGATCGGGCTGTGTCCACTCACCCACAGCAGACGGGCAGGCAGGGCGCAGTGTGGATCTGGCTGTGTCCACTCACCCACGGCAGACGGTCAGGCAGGGCGCAGTGCGGATCTGGCAGTGTCCACTCGCCCACGGCAGAAGGGCAGGCAGGGCTCAGTGCGGATCTGGCTGTGTTCACTCGCCCACGGGAGACGGGGAGGCACGGCGCAGTGCGGATCTGGCTGTGTCCACTCACCCACGGCAGGCGGTCAGGCAGGGCGCAGTGCGGATCTGGCTGTGTCCACTCACCCACGGCAGACGGTCAGGCAGGGCTCAGTGCAGATCGGGCTGTGTCCACTCGCCCACGGTAGACGGGCAGGCAGGGCGCAGTGTGGATCTGGCTGTGTCCACTTACCGACGGCAGACGGTCAGGCAGGGCGCAGTGCGGATCTGGCTGTGTCCACTCACCCACGGCAGAAGGGCAGGCAGGGCGCAGTGCGGATCTGGCTGTGTCCACTCGCCCTCGGGAGACGGGCAGGCAGGGCGCAGTGCGGATCTGGCTGTGTCCACTCACCCACAGCAGACGGTCAGGCAGGGCACAGTGCGGATCTGGCTGTGTCCACTCGCCCACGGCAGACGGGCAGGCAGGGCGCAGTGTGGATGTGGCTGTGTCCACTCACCCACGGCAGACGGTCAGGCAGGGTGCAGTGCGGATCTGGCTGTGTCCACTCACCCACGGGAGACGGGCAGGCAGGGTGCAGTGCGGATCTGGCTGTGTCCACTCACAGACGGGAGACGGGCAGGCAGGGCGCAGTGCGGATCTGGCTCTGTCAACTCACCCACGGGAGACGGGCAGGCAGGGCGCAGTGCGGATCTGGCTGTGTCCTCTCACCCACGGGAGACGCGCAGGCAGTGCGCAGTGCGGATCTGGCTGTGTCCACTCACCCATGGGAGACGGGCAGAGAGGGTGCTGTGTGGATATGGCTATGTCCACTTACCCACGGCAGACGAGCAGGCAGGGCGCAATGCGGATCTGGCTGTGCCCACTCACCCACGGCAGACGGTCAGGCAGGGCGCAGTGCGGATCTGGATGTGTCCACTCACCCACGGCAGGCGGTCAGGCATGGCACAGTGCGGATCTGGTTGTGTCCACTCACCCACGGCAGACAGTCAGGCAGGGCGCAGTGCGGATCTGGCTGTGTCCACGCACCCACGGCAGACGGGCAGGCAGGGCGCTGTGGATCTGGCTGTGTCCACTCACCCACGGCAGATGGTCAGGCAGGGCTCAGTTCGGATCTGGCTGTGTCCACTCACCCACGGCAGACGGGCAGGCAGGGCGCAGTGCGGATCCGGCTGTGTTCACTCACCCACGGGAGATGGGCAGAGATGGTGCTGTGTGGATCTGGCTATGTCCACTGACCCACGGCAGACGGGCAGGCAGGGCGCAGTGTGGATCTGGCTGTGTCCACTCACCCATGGCAGACGGGCAGGCAGGGCGCAGAGTGGATCTGACTGTGTCCACTCACCCACGGGAGACGAGCATGCAAGGCGCAGTGTGGATCTGGCTGTGTCCACTCACCCACGGGAGACGGGCAGAGAGGGTGCTGTGTGGATATGGCTATGTCCACTGTCCCACAGCAGAGGGGCAGGCAGGGCGCAGTGCGGATGTGGCTGTGTCCACTCACCCACGGGAGACGGGCAGGCAGGGCGCAGTGCGGATATGGGTGTGTCCACTCACCCACTGCAGACGGGCAGTCAAGGCGCAGTGTGGATCTGGCTGTGTCCACTCACCCACAGGAGACGGGCAGAGAGGGTGCTGTGTGGATATGGCTATGTCCACTGACCCACGACAGACGGGCAGGCCGGGCACATTGCGGATCTGGCTGTGTCCACTCACCCACGGCAGACGGTCAGGCAGGGCGCAGTGTGGATCTGGCTCTGTCCACTCACCCACGGGAGACGGGCAGGCAGGGCGCAGTGCGGATCTGGCTGTGTCCACTCACCCACGGGAGACGGGCAGGCAGGGCGCAGTGCGGATCTGGCTGTGTCCACTCACTGACGAGAGACGGGCAGGCAAGGCGCAGTGCGGATCTGGCTGTGTCTACTCACCCAGGGGAGACGGGCATACAAGGCGCAGTGTGGATCTGGCTGTGTCCACTCACTCACGGGACACGGGCAGAGAGGGTGCTGTGTGGATATGGCTATGTCCACTGACCCACAGTAGACGGGCAGGCAGGGCGCAGGGCGGATCTGGCTGTGTCCACTCACCCACGGCAGACGGTCAGGCAGGGCCCAGTGAGGATCTGGCTGTGTCCACTCACCCAGGGGAGACGGGCAGGCAGGGCGCAGTGTGTATCTGGCTGTGTCCACTCACCCATGGCAGACGGTCAGGCAGGGCGCAGTGCGGATCTGGCTGTGTCCACTCACCCACGGCAGAAGGGCAGGCAGGGCGCAGTGCGGATATGGCTATGTCCACTGACCCACAGTAGACGGGCAGGCAGGGCGCAGGGCGGATCTGGCTGTGTCCACTCACCCACGGCAGACGGTCAGGCAGGGCCCAGTGAGGATCTGGCTGTGTCCACTCACCCAGGGGAGACGGGCAGGCAGGGCGCAGTGTGTATCTGGCTGTGTCCACTCACCCATGGCAGACGGTCAGGCAGGGCGCAGTGCGGATCTGGCTGTGTCCACTCACCCACGGCAGAAGGGCAGGCAGGGCGCAGTGCGGATCTGGCTGTGTCCACTCGCCCACGGGAGACGGGCAGGCAGGGCGCAGTGCAGATCTGGCTGTGTCCACTCCCCCACGGCAGGCGGTCAGGCAGGGCGCAGTGCGGATCTGGCTGTGTCCACTCACCGACGGCAGACAGTCAGGCAGGGCGCAGTGCGGATATGGCTGTGTCCACTCGCCCACGGCAGACGGGCAGGCAGGGCGCAGTGTGGATCTGGCTGTGTCCACTCACCCACGGCAGACGGTCAGGCAGGGCTCAGTGCGGTTCTGGCTGTGTCCACTCGCCCACGGCAGACGGGCAGGCAGGGCGCAGTGCGGATCTGGCTGTGTCCACTCATTCACGGGAGACGGGCAGGCAGGGCGCAGTGTGTATCTGGCTGTGTCCACTCACCCATGGCAGACGGTCGGGCAGGGCGCAGTGCGGATCTGGCTGTGTCCACTCACCCACGGCAGAAGGGCAGGCAGGGCGCAGTGCGGATCTGGCTGTGTCCACTCGCCCACGGGAGACGGGCAGGCAGGGCGCAGTGCAGATCTGGCTGTGTCCGCTCCCCCACGGCAGGCGGTCAGGCAGGGCGCAGTGCGGATCTGGCTGTGTCCACTCGCCCACGGGAGACGGGCAGGCAGGGCGCAGTGCGGATCTGGCTGTGTCCACTCATCCTCGGGATGCGGTCAGGCAGGGCGCAGTGCGGATCTCGCTGTGTCCACTCACCCACGGCAGACGGTCAGGCAGTGCGCAGGGCGGATCTGGCTATGTCCACTCGCCCACGGCAGACGGACAGGCAGGGCGCAGTGTGGATCTGGCTGTGTCCACTCACCCACGGCAGACGGTCAGGCAGGGCGCAGTGCGGATCTGGCTGTGTCCACTCGCCCACGGCAGACGGGCAGGCTTGGCGCAGTGCGGATCTGGATGTGTCCACTCGCCCACGGGAGACGGGCAGGCAGGGCGCAGTGCGGATCTGGCTGTGTCCACTCACCCACCTAAGATGGGCAGGAAGGGCGCAGTGCGGATGTGGCTGTGTCCACTCACTGACGGGACACGGGCAGGCAAGGCGCAGTGCGGATCTGGCTGTGTCCACTCACCCACGGGAGACTGGCAGGCAGGGTGCAATGCGGATCTGGCTGTGTCCACTCACCCACGGCAGACGGTCAGGCATGGTGCAGTGCGGATCTGGCTGTATCCAGTCACCCACGGGAGACGGGCAGGCAGGGCGCATTGCGGATCCGGCTGTGTCCACTCACCCACGGGAGATGGGCAGAGACTGTGCTGTGTGGATCTGGCTATGTCCAATGACCCACGGCAGACGGGCAGGCAGGGCGCAGTGTGGATCTGGCAGTGTCCTCTCACCAACGGCAGACGGGCAGGCAGGGCGCAGTGCGGATCTGGCTGTGTTCACTCACCCACGAGAGACGGGCAGGCAGGGCGCAGTGCGGATCTGGCTGTGTCCACTCACTGACGAGATACGGGCAGGCAAGGCGCAGTGCGGATCTGGCTGTGTCCACTCACGCACGGGAGACGGGCAGGCAGGGCGCAGTGCGGATCTGGCTGTGTCCACTCACCCAGTGGAGACGGGCAGACAAGGCGCAGTGTGGATCTGGCTGTGTCCACTCACCCACGGGAGACGGGCAGAGAGGGTGCTGTGTGGATATGGCTATGTCCACTGACCCACGGCAGAAGGGCAGGCAGGGCGCAGTGCGGATCTGACTGTGTCCAGTAACGCACGGGAGACGGGCAGGCAGGGCGCAGTGCGGATCTGGCTGTGTCCACTCACCCAAGGTAGACGGGCAGGCAGTGCGCAGTGGGGATCCGGCTGTGTCCACTCACGCACGGGAGATGGGCAGAGACGGTGCTGTGTGGATCTGGCTATGTCCACTGACCCACGGCAGACTGGCAGGCAGGGCGCAGTACGGATCTGGCTGTGTCCACTCACCAATGGCAGACGGGCAGGCAGGGCGCAGTGTGGATCTGGCTGTGTCCACTCACCCATGGCAGATGGTCAGGCAGGGCGCAGTGCGGATCTGGCTGTGTCCACTCACCAACGGCAGACGGGCAGGGAGGGTGCAGTGCGGATCTGGCTGTGTCCACTCGCCCACGGGAGACGGGCAGGCGGGGCGCAGTGCGGATCTGGCTGTGTCCACTCACCCACGGCAGACGGTCAGGCAGGGCGCAGTGCGGATCTGGCTGTGTCCACTAACCCACGGCAGAAGGTCAGGCAGGGTGCAGTGCGGATCTGGCTGTTTCCACTCACCCACGGAAGACGGGCAGGCAGGGCGCAGTGTGGATCTGGCTGTGTCCACTCACCCACGTGAGACGGGCAGGCAAGGCGCAGTGCGGATCTGGCTGTGTCCACTCACCCACGGGAGACGGGCAGGCAGGGCGCAGTGCGGATCCGGCTGTGTCCACTCACCCACGGGAGACGGGCAGGCAGGGCGCAGTGCGGATCTGGCTGTGTCAACTCACCCACAGCAGGCGGTCAGGCAGGCCGCAGGGCGGATCTGGTTGTGTCCACTCACCTACGGCAGACGGTCAGGCAGGGCGCAGTGCGGATCTGGCTGTGTCCACTCACCCACGGCAGACGGGCAGGCAGGGCGCAGTGCGGATCTGGCTGTGTCCACTCACCCACGGCAGACGGTCAGGCAGGGCGCAGTGCGGATCTGTCTGTGTCCACTCACCCACGGCAGAGGGTCAGGCAGGGCGCAGTGCGGATCTGGCTGTGTCCACTCACCCACGGCAGAAGGGCAGGCAGGGCGCAGTGCGGATCTGGCTGTGTCCACTCACCCACGGCAGGCGGTCAGGCAGGGCGCAGTGCGGATCTGGCTGTGTCCACTCACCCACGGCAGACGGTCAGGCATGGCGCAGTGCGGATCTGGCTGTGTCCACTCGCCCACGGCAGACGGGCAGGCAGCACGCAGTGTGGATCTGGCTGTGTCCATTCGCCCACGGCAGACGGTTAGGCAGGGCGCAGTGCGGATCTGGCTGTGTCCACTCGCAAACGGCAGACGGGCAGGCAGGGCGCATTGCGGATCTGGCTGTGTCCACTCGCCCACGGGATACGGGCAGGCGGGGCGCAGTGCGGATCTGGCTGTCTCCACCTACCCACGGCAGGCGTTCAGGCAGGGCGCAGTGCGGATCTGGCTGTGTCCACTCACCCACGGCAGACGGTCACGCAGGGCGCATTGCGGATCTGGCTGTGTCCACTCACCCACCGCAGACGGGCCGGCAGGGCGCAGTGTGGATCTGGCTGTGTCCACTCACCCACGGCAGACGGTCAGGCAGGGCGCAGTGCGGATCTGGCTGTGTCCACTCACCCACGGCAGACGGGCAGGCAGGGCGCAGTGCGGATCTGGCTGTGTCCACTCGCCCACGGGAGACGGGCAGGCAGGGCGCAGTGTGGATCTGGCTGTGTCCACTCACCCACGGCAGACGGTCAGCAGGGTGCAGTGCTGATCTGGCTGTGTCCACTCAACCACGGTAGACGGGCAGGCAAGGCCAGGGCGGACTTGGCTGTGTCCACTCACCCAAGGGAGACGGGCAGGCAGCGCGCAGTGCGGATCCGGCTGTGTCCACTCACCCACGGGAGATGGGCAGAGACGGTGCTGTGTGGATCTGGCTATGTCCACTGACCCACGGCAGACTGGCAGGCAGGGCGCAGTACGGATCTGGCTGTGTCCACTCACCCACGGCAGGCGCTCAGGCAGGGCGCAGTGCGTATCTGGCTGTATCCACTCACCCACGGCAGATGGTCAGGCAGGGCGCAGTGTGGATCTGGCTGTGTCCACTCACCCACGGCAGAAGGTCAGGCAGGGCGCAGTGCGGATCTGGCTGTGTCCACTCACCCACGGCAGACGGTCAGGCAGGGCGCAGTGTGGATGTGGCTGTGTCCACTCACCCACGGCAGACGGTCAGGCAGGGTGCAGTGCGGATCTGGCTGTGTCCACTCACCCACGGGAGACGGGCAGGCAGGGTGCAGTGCGGATCTGGCTGTGTCCACTCACAGACGGGAGACGGGCAGGCAGGGCGCAGTGCGGATCTGGCTCTGTCCACTCACCCACGGGAGACGGGCAGGCAGGGCGCAGTGCGGATCTGGCTGTGTCCTCTCACCCACGGGAGACGGGCAGGCAGTGCGCAGTGCGGATCTGGCTGTGTCCACTCACCCATGGGAGACGGGCAGAGAGGGTGCTGTGTGGATATGGCTGTGTCCACTTACCCACGGCAGACGAGCAGGCAGGGCGCAGTGCGGATCTGGCTGTGCCCACTCACCCACGGCAGACGGTCAGGCAGGGCGCAGTGCGGATCTGGCTGTGTCCACTCACCCACGGCAGACGGGCAGGCAGGGCGCAGTGCGGATCTGGCTGTGTCCACTCACCCACGGGAGACGGGCAGCCAGGGCACAGTGCGGATCTGGCTGTTTCCACTCACCGACGGGAGACGGGCAGGGAAGGCGCAGTGCGGATCTGGCTGTGTCCACTCACCGAGGGGAGACGGGCAGGCAGGGCGCAGTGCGGATCTGGCTGTGTCCACTCACCCACGGGAGACGGGCAGGCAGGGCGCAGTGTGGATCCGGCTGTGTCCACTCACCCACGAGAGATGGGCAGAGACGGTGCTGTGTGGATCTGGCTATGTCCACCGACCCACGGCTGACGGGCAGGAAGGGCGCAGTATGGATCTGGCTGTGTCCACTCACCACAGCAGGCGGTCAGGCAGGGCGCAGTGCGGATCTGGATGTGTCCACTCACCCACGGCAGGCGGTCAGGCATGGCACAGTGCGGATCTGGTTGTGTCCACTCACCCACGGCAGACAGTCAGGCAGGGCGCAGTGCGGATCTGGCTGTGTCCACGCACCCACGGCAGACGGGCAGGCAGGGCGCTGTGGATCTGGCTGTGTCCACTCACCCACGGCAGATGGTCAGGCAGGGCTCAGTTCGGATCTGGCTGTGTCCAGTCACCCACGGCAGACGGGCAGGCAGGGCGCAGTGCGGATCCGGCTGTGTTCACTCACCCACGGGAGATGGGCAGAGATGGTGCTGTGTGGATCTGGCTATGTCCACTGACCCACGGCAGACGGGCAGGCAGGGCGCAGTGTGGATCTGGCTGTGTCCACTCACCCATGGCAGACGGGCAGGCAGGGCGCAGTGCGGATCTGGCTGTGTCCACTCACCCACGGGAGACGAGCATGCAAGGCGCAGTGTGGATCTGGCTGTGTCCACTCACCCACGGGAGACGGGCAGAGAGGGTGCTGTGTGGATATGGCTATGTCCACTGTCCCACAGCAGAGGGGCAGGCAGGGCGCAGTGCGGATCTGGCTGTGTCCACTCACCCACGGGAGACGGGCAGGCAGGGCGCAGTGCGGATATGGGTGTGTCCACTCACCCACGGCAGACGGGCAGACAAGGCGCAGTGTGGATCTGGCTGTGTCCACTCACCCACAGGAGACGGGCAGAGAGGGTGCTGTGTGGATATGGCTATGTCCACTGACCCACGACAGACGGGCAGGCTGGGCACATTGCGGATCTGGCTGTGTCCACTCACCCACGGGAGACGGGCAGGCAGGGCGCAGTGCGGATCTGGCTGTGTCCACTCACCCACGGGAGACGGGCAGGCAGGGCGCAGTGCGGATCTGGCTGTGTCCACTCACTGACGAGAGACGGGCAGGCAAGGCGCAGTGCGGATCTGGCTGTGTCCACTCACCCAGGGGAGACGGGCATACAAGGCGCAGTGTGGATCTGGCTGTGTCCACTCACTCACGGGACACGGGCAGAGAGGGTGCTGTGTGGATATGGCTATGTCCACTGACCCACAGCAGACGGGCAGGCAGGGCGCAGGGCGGATCTGGCTGTGTTCTCTCACCCACGGCAGACGGTCAGGCAGGGCCCAGTGAGGATCTGGCTGTGTCCACTCACCCAGGGGAGACGGGCAGGCAGGGCGCAGTGTGTATCTGGCTGTGTCCACTCACCCATGGCAGACGGTCAGGCAGGGCGCAGTGCGGATCTGGCTGTGTCCACTCACCCACGGCAGAAGGGCAGGCAGGGCGCAGTGCGGATCTGGCTGTGTCCACTCGCCCACGGGAGACGGGCAGGCAGGGCGCAGTGCGGATCTGGCTGTGTCCACTCACCCACCTAAGATGGGCAGGAAGGGCGCAGTGCGGATGTGGCTGTGTCCACTCACTGACGGGACACGGGCAGGCAAGGCGCAGTGCGGACCTGGCTGTGTCCACTCACCCACGGGAGACGGGCAGGCAGGGTGCAGTGCGGATCTGGCTGTGTCCACTCACCCACGGCAGACGGTCAGGCATGGTGCAGTGCGGATCTGGCTGTATCCAGTCACCCACGGGAGACGGGCAGGCAGGGCGCAGTGCTGATCTGGCTGTGTCCACTCACCCACGTCAGACGGGCAGGCAAGGCGCAGTGCGGATCTGGCTGTGTCCAGTCACCCACGGGAGACCGTCAGGCAGGGCGCAGTGCGGATCCGGCTGTGTCCACTCACGCACGGCAGATGGGCAGAGACTGTGCTGTGTGGATCTGGCTATGTCCACTGACCCACGGCAGACGGGCAGGCAGGGCGCAGTACGGATCTGGCTGTGTCCACTCACCCACGGCAGACTGGCAGGCAGGGCGCAGTGTGGATCTGGCTGTGTCCACTCACCCACGGCAGACGGGCAGGCAGGGCGCAGTGTGGATCTGGCTGTGTCCACTCACCCACGGCAGACGGTCAGGCAGGGCTCAGTGCGGTTCTGGCTGTGTCCACTCGCCCACGGCAGACGGGCAGGCAGGGCGCAGTGCGGATCTAGCTGTGTCCACTCACTGACGGGAGACGGGCAGGCAGGGCGCAGTGTGGATCTGGCTGTGTCCACTCACCCACGGCAGACGGTCAGGCAGGGTGCAGTGCGGATCTGGCTGTGTCCACTCACCCACGGGAGACGGGCAGGCAGGGCTCAGTGCGGTTCTGGCTGTGTCCACTCGCCCACGGCAGACGGGCAGGCAGGGCGCAGTGCGGATCTGGCTGTGTCCACTCACTGACGGGAGACGGGCAGGCAGGGCGCAGTGTGGATCTGGCTGTGTCCACTCACCCACGGCAGACGGTCAGGCAGGGCGCATTGCGGATCTGGCTGTGTCCACTCACCCACGGCAGACGGGCAGGCAGGGCGCAGTGTGGATCTGGCTGTGTCCACTCACCCATTGGAGACGGGCAGGCAGGGCCCAGTGAGGATCTGGCTGTGTCCACTCACCCACGGTAGCGGTCAGGTAGGGCGCAGTGTGGATCTGGCTGTGTCCACTCACCCACGGCAGATGGGCAGGCAGGGCGCAGTGCGGATCTGGCTGTGTCCACTCGCCCACGGGAGACGGGCAGGCAGGGCGCAGTGCAGATCTGGCTGTGTCCACTCATCCTCGGGAGGCGGTCAGGCAGGGCGCAGTGCGGATCTCGCTGTGTCCACTCACTCACGGCAGACGGTCAGGCATGGTGCAGTGCGGATCTAACTGTATCCAGTCACCCACGGGAGACGGGCAGGCAGGGCGCAGTGCTGATCTGGCTGTGTCCACTCACCCACGTCAGACGGGCAGGCAAGGCGCAGTGCGGACCTGGCTGTGTCCAGTCACCCACGGGAGACCGTCAGGCAGGGCGCAGTGCGGATCCGGCTGTGTCCACTCACGCACGGCAGATGGGCAGAGACTGTGCTGTGTGGAACTGGCTATGTCCACTGACCCACGGCAGACGGGCAGGCAGGGCGCAGTACGGATCTGGCTGTGTCCACTCACCCACGGCAGACGGGCAGGCAGGGCGCAGTGTGGATCTGGCTGTGTCCACTCACCCACGGGAGAGGGTCAGGCAGGGCGCAGTGCGGATCTGGCTGTGTCCATTCACCCACGGCAGACGGGCAGGCAGGGCCCAGTGTGGATCTGGCTGTGTCCACTCACCCACGGCATACGGGCAGGCAGGGCGCAGTGCGGATATGGCTGTGTCCACTCACCCACGGGAGACGGGCAGGCAGGGCACAGTGCGGATCTGGCTGTGTCCACTCACCCACGGCAGACGGTCAGGCAGGGCGCAGTGCGGATCTGGCTGTGTCCACTCGCCCACGGGTGACGGGCAGGCAGGGCGCAGTGCGGATCTGGCTGTGTCCACTCACCCACGTCAGGCGGTCAGGCAGGGCGCAGTGCGGATCTGGCTGTGTCGACTCACTCACGGGACACGGGCAGAGAGGGTGCTGTGTGGATATGGCTATGTCCACTGACCCACGGCAGACGGGGAGGCAGGGCGTAGGGCGGATCTGGCTGTGTCCACTCACCCACGGCAGACGGTCAGGCAGGGCGCAGTGCGGAACTGACTGTGTCCACTCACCTACGGCAGACGGGCAGAGAGGGTGCTGTGTGGATACGGCTATGTCCACTGACCCACGGCAGACGGGCAGGCAGGGCACAGTGTGGATCTAGCTGTGTCCACTCACCCACGACAGACGGTCAGGCAGGGCGCAGTGCGAATCTGGCTGTGTCCACTCACCCACGGCAGACGGTCAGGCAGGGTGCAGTGCGGATCTGGCTGTGTCCACTCACCCACGGCAGATGGGCAGAGACTGTGCTGTGTGGATCTGGCTATGTCCACTGACCCACGGCAGACGGGCAGGCAGGGCGCAGTGTGGATCTGGCTGTGTCCACTCACCCACGGGAGAGGGTCAGGCAGGGCGCAGTGCGGATCTGGCTGTGTCCATTCACCCACGGCAGACGGGCAGGCAGGGCCCAGTGTGGATCTGGCTGTGTCCACTCACCCACGGCATACGGGCAGGCAGGGCGCAGTGCGGATATGGCTGTGTCCACTCACCCACGGGAGACGGGCAGGCAGGGCACAGTGCGGATCTGGCTGTGTCCACTCACCCACGGCAGACGGTCAGGCAGGGCGCAGTGCGGATCTGGCTGTGTCCACTCGCCCACGGGTGACGGGCAGGCAGGGCGCAGTGCGGATCTGGCTGTGTCCACTCACCCACGTCAGGCGGTCAGGCAGGGCGCAGTGCGGATCTGGCTGTGTCCACTCACCCACGGGAGATGGGGAGGCAGCGCGCAGTGCGGATCTGGCTGTGTCCACTCACCCACGGCAGACGGGCAGGCAGCGCGCAGTGCGGATCTGGCTGTGTCCACTCACCCTCGGGAGACGGGCAGGCAGCGCGCAGTGTGGATCTGGCTGTGTCCACTCACCCATGGCAGACGGTCAGGCAGGGCGCAGTGCGGATCTGGCTGTGTCCACTCACCGACGGCACTCGGTCAGGCAGGGCGCAGTGCGGATCTGGCTGTGTCGACTCACTCACGGGACACGGGCAGAGAGGGTGCTGTGTGGATATGGCTATGTCCACTGACCCACGGCAGACGGGGAGGCAGGGCGTAGGGCGGATCTGGCTGTGTCCACTCACCCACGGCAGACGGTCAGGCAGGGCGCAGTGCGGAACTGACTGTGTCCACTCACCTACGGCAGACGGGCAGAGAGGGTGCTGTGTGGATACGGCTATGTCCACTGACCCACGGCAGACGGGCAGGCAGGGCACAGTGTGGATCTAGCTGTGTCCACTCACCCACGACAGACGGTCAGGCAGGGCGCAGTGCGAATCTGGCTGTGTCCACTCACCCACGGCAGACGGTCAGGCAGGGTGCAGTGCGGATCTGGCTGTGTACACTCACCCACGGGAGACGGGCAGGCAGGGCGCAGTGCGGATCTGGCTGTGTCCACTCACCCACGTGATACGTGCAGGCAAAGCGCAGTGCGGATCGTGCTGTGTCCACTCACCCATGGGAGACGGGCAGGCAGGGTGCAGTGCGGATCCGGCTGTGTCCACTCACCCACGGGAGATGGGCAGAGACGGTGCTGTGTGGATCTGGCTATGTCCACTGACCCACGGCAGATGGGCAGGCAGGGCGCAGTGCGGCTCTGTCTGTGTCCACTCACCTACGGCAGAGGGTCAGGCAGGGCGCAGTGCGGATCTGGCTGTGTCCACTCACCCACGACAGGCGGTCAGGCAGGGCGCAGTGCGGATCTGGCTGTGTCCAATCTCCCACGGCAGACGGTCAGGCAGTGCGCAGTGCGGATCTGGCTGTGTCCGCTCGCCCACGGCAGACGGGCAGGCAGGGCGCAGTGTGGATCTGGCTGTGTCCACTCACCCACGGCAGACGGTCAGGCAGGGCGTAGTGCGGATATGGCTTGTCCACTCGCCCACGACAGACGGGCAGGCAGCGCGCAGTGCGGATCTGGCTGTGTCCACTCGCACACGGGAGATGGGCAGGCAGCGCGCAGTGCGGATCTGGCTGTGTCCACTCACCCAAGGGAGACGGGCAGGCAGGGCGCAGTGCGGATCTGGCTGTGTCCACTCACCCACGGCAGACGGTCAGGCAGGGCGCAGTGCGGATCTGGCTGTGTCCACTCACCCACGGGAGACGGGCAGGCAGGGCGCAGTGCGGATCTGGTTGTGTCCACTGAACAACGGCAGACGGTCAGGCAGGGCGCAGTGCGGATCTGGCTGTGTCCACTCGCCCACGGGAGACGGGCAGGCAGGGCGCAGTGCGGATCTGGCTGTGTCCACTCACCCACGGCAGGCGGTCAGGCAGGGCGCAGTGCGGATCTGGCTGTGTCCACTCGCCCACTGGTGACAGGCAGGCAGGGCGCAGTGCGGATCTGGCTGTGTCCACTCGCCCACGGCAGAGGGGCAGGCAGGGCGCAGTGTGGATCTGGCTGTGTCCACTCACCCACAGCAGACGGTCAGGCAGGGCGCAGTGCGGATCTAGCTATGTCCACTCACCCACTGCAGAAGGGGAGGCAGGGCGCAGTGCGGATCTGGCTGTGTCCACTCGCCCACGGGAGACGGGCAGGCAGGGCGCAGTGCGGATCTGGCTGTGTCCACTCACCCACGGCAGGCGGTCAGGCAGGGCGCAGTCGGATCTGGCTGTGTCCACTCACCCACGGCAGACGGTCAGGCAGGGCGCAGTGCGGATCTGGCTGTGTCCACTCGCCCACGGCAGACGGGCAGGCAGGGCGCAGTGCGGATCTGGCGGTGTCCACTCACCCACGAAGGACGGTCAGGCAGGGTGCAGGGCGGATCTGGCTGTGTTCACTCACCCACGGGAGACGGGCAAGTAGGGCGCAGTGCGGATCTGGCTGTGTCCACTCACCCACGTGATACGGGCAGGCAAGGCGCAGTGCGGATCTGGCTGTGTCCACTCACCCACGGCAGACGGTCAGGCAGTGCGCAGTGCGGATCTGGCTGTGTCCACTCGCCCATGACAGACGGGCAGGCAGGGCGCAGTGCGGATCTGGCTGTGTCCACTCACCCAAGGCAGGCGGTCAGGCAGGGCGCAGTGCGGATCTGGCTGTGTCCACTCGCCCATGGCAGACGGGCAGGCAGTGTGCAGTGAGGATCTGGATGTGTCCACTCACCCACGGAGACGGTCAGGCAGGGCGCAGTGCGGATCTGGCTGTGTCCACTCGCCCACGGCAGAGGGGCAGGAAGGGCGCAGTGTGGATCTGGCTGTGTCCACTCACCCAAGGCAGACGGTCAGGCAGAGCGCAGTGCGGATCTGGCTGTGTCCACTCGCCCCCGGGAGACGGGCAGGCAGGGCGCAGTGCGGATCTGGCTGTGTCCACTCACCCACGGCAGGCGGTCAGGCAGGGCGCAGTGCGGATCTGGCTGTGTCCACTCACCCACAGCAGACGGTCAGGCAGGGCGCAGTGCGGATCTGCCTGTGTCCACTCGCCCACGCCAGACGGGGAGGCAGGGCGCAGTGTGGATCTGGCTGTGTCCACTTACCGACGGCAGACGGTCAGGCAGGGCGCAGTGCGGATCTGGTTGTGTCCACTCACCCACGGCAGAAGGGCAGGCAGGGCGCAGTGCGGATCTGGCTGTGTCCACTCGCCCTCGGGAGACGGGTAGGCAGGGCGCAGGGCGGATCTGGCTGTGTCCACTCACCCACAGCAGACGGTCAGGCAGGGCGCAGTGCGGATCTGGCTGTGTCCACTCGCCCACGGCAGACGGGCAGGCGGGGCGCAGTGTGGATCTGGCTGTGTCCACTCACCCACGGCAGACGGTCAGGCAGGGCGCAGTGCGGATCTGGCTGTGTCCACTCGCCCTCGGGAGACGGGCAGGCAGGGCGCAGGGCGGATCTGGCTGTGTCCACTCACCCACAGCAGACGGTCAGGCAGGGCGCAGTGCGGATCTGGCTGTGTCCACTCGCCCACGGCAGACGGGCAGGCGGGGCGCATTGTGGATCTGGCTGTGTCCACTCACCCACGGCAGACGGTCAGGCAGGGCGCAGTGCGGATCTGGATGTGTCCACTCACCCACGGGAGACGGGCAGGCAGGGCGCAGTGCGGATCTGGCTGTGTCCAGTCACCCACGGCAGACGGTCAGGCAGGGCGCAGTGCGGATCTGGCTGTGTCCACTCGCCCACGGGTGACGGGTAGGCAGGGCGCAGTGCGGATCTGGCTGTGTCCACTCACCCACGGCAGGCGGTCAGGCAGGGCGCAGTTCGGATCTGGCTGTGTCCACTCACCCACGGCAGACGGGCAGGCAGGGCGCAGTGTGGATCTGGCTGTGTCCACTCACCCACGGGAGACGGTCAGGCAGGGCGCAGTGCGGATCTGGCTGTGTCCACTCACCCACGGGAGACGGGCAGTCAGGGCGCAGTGCGGATCTGGAGGTGTCCACTCACCCACGGGGACGGGCAGGCAGGGCGCAGTGCGGATCTGGCTGTGTCCACTCACCCACGGCAGGCGGTCAGGCAGGGCGCAGTGCAGATCTGGCTGTGTCCACTCACCCACGGCAGACGGTCAGGCAGGGCGCAGTGCGGATCTGGCTGTGTCCACTCGCCCACGGCAGAGGGGCAGGCAGGGCGCAGTGTGGATCTGGCTGTGTCCACTCACCCACAGCAGACGGTCAGGCAGGGCGCAGTGCGGATCTGGCTATGTCCACTCACCCACGGCAGAAGGGCAGGCAGGGCGCAGTGCGGATCTGGCTGTGTCCACTCGCCCACGGGAGACGGGCAGGCAGGGCGCAGTGCGGATCTGGCTGTGTCCACTCACCCACGGCAGGCGGTCAGGCAGGGCGCAGTGCGGATCTGGCTGTGTCCACTCACCCACGGCAGACGGTCAGGCAGGGCGCAGTTCGGATCTGGCTGTGTCCACTCGCCCACGGCAGACGGTCAGGCAGGGCGCAGTGCGGATCTGGCTGTGTCCACGCACCCACGGCAGACGGGCAGGCAGGGCGCTGTGGATCTGGCTGTGTCCACTCACCCACGGCAGATGGTCAGGCAGGGCTCAGTTCGGATCTGGCTGTGTCCACTCACCCACGGCAGACGGGCAGGCAGGGCGCAGTGCGGATCCGGCTGTGTTCACTCACCCACGGGAGATGGGCAGAGATGGTGCTGTGTGGATCTGGCTATGTCCACTGACCCACGGCAGACGGGCAGGCAGGGCGCAGTGTGGATCTGGCTGTGTCCACTCACCCATGGCAGACGGGCAGGCAGGGCGCAGTGCGGATCTGACTGTGTCCACTCACCCACGGGAGACGAGCATGCAAGGCGCAGTGTGGATCTGGCTGTGTCCACTCACCCACGGGAGACGGGCAGAGAGGGTGCTGTGTGGATATGGCTATGTCCACTGTCCCACAGCAGAGGGGCAGGCAGGGCGCAGTGCGGATGTGGCTGTGTCCACTCACCCACGGGAGACGGGCAGGCAGGGCGCAGTGCGGATATGGGTGTGTCCACTCACCCACTGCAGACGGGCAGTCAAGGCGCAGTGTGGATCTGGCTGTGTCCACTCACCCACAGGAGACGGGCAGAGAGGGTGCTGTGTGGATATGGCTATGTCCACTGACCCACGACAGACGGGCAGGCCGGGCACATTGCGGATCTGGCTGTGTCCACTCACCCACGGCAGACGGTCAGGCAGGGCGCAGTGTGGATCTGGCTCTGTCCACTCACCCACGGGAGACGGGCAGGCAGGGCGCAGTGCGGATCTGGCTGTGTCCACTCACCCACGGGAGACGGGCAGGCAGGGCGCAGTGCGGATCTGGCTGTGTCCACTCACTGACGAGAGACGGGCAGGCAAGGCGCAGTGCGGATCTGGCTGTGTCCACTCACCCAGGGGAGACGGGCATACAAGGCGCAGTGTGGATCTGGCTGTGTCCACTCACTCACGGGACACGGGCAGAGAGGGTGCTGTGTGGATATGGCTATGTCCACTGACCCACAGTAGACGGGCAGGCAGGGCGCAGGGCGGATCTGGCTGTGTCCACTCACCCACGGCAGACGGTCAGGCAGGGCCCAGTGAGGATCTGGCTGTGTCCACTCACCCAGGGGAGACGGGCAGGCAGGGCGCAGTGTGTATCTGGCTGTGTCCACTCACCCATGGCAGACGGTCAGGCAGGGCGCAGTGCGGATCTGGCTGTGTCCACTCACCCACGGCAGAAGGGCAGGCAGGGCGCAGTGCGGATCTGGCTGTGTCCACTCGCCCACGGGAGACGGGCAGGCAGGGCGCAGTGCAGATCTGGCTGTGTCCACTCCCCCACGGCAGGCGGTCAGGCAGGGCGCAGTGCGGATCTGGCTGTGTCCACTCACCGACGGCAGACAGTCAGGCAGGGCGCAGTGCGGATATGGCTGTGTCCACTCGCCCACGGCAGACGGGCAGGCAGGGCGCAGTGTGGATCTGGCTGTGTCCACTCACCCACGGCAGACGGTCAGGCAGGGCTCAGTGCGGTTCTGGCTGTGTCCACTCGCCCACGGCAGACGGGCAGGCAGGGCGCAGTGCGGATCTGGCTGTGTCCACTCATTCACGGGAGACGGGCAGGCAGGGCGCAGTGTGTATCTGGCTGTGTCCACTCACCCATGGCAGACGGTCGGGCAGGGCGCAGTGCGGATCTGGCTGTGTCCACTCACCCACGGCAGAAGGGCAGGCAGGGCGCAGTGCGGATCTGGCTGTGTCCACTCGCCCACGGGAGACGGGCAGGCAGGGCGCAGTGCAGATCTGGCTGTGTCCGCTCCCCCACGGCAGGCGGTCAGGCAGGGCGCAGTGCGGATCTGGCTGTGTCCACTCGCCCACGGGAGACGGGCAGGCAGGGCGCAGTGCGGATCTGGCTGTGTCCACTCATCCTCGGGATGCGGTCAGGCAGGGCGCAGTGCGGATCTCGCTGTGTCCACTCACCCACGGCAGACGGTCAGGCAGTGCGCAGGGCGGATCTGGCTATGTCCACTCGCCCACGGCAGACGGACAGGCAGGGCGCAGTGTGGATCTGGCTGTGTCCACTCACCCACGGCAGACGGTCAGGCAGGGCGCAGTGCGGATCTGGCTGTGTCCACTCGCCCACGGCAGACGGGCAGGCTTGGCGCAGTGCGGATCTGGATGTGTCCACTCGCCCACGGGAGACGGGCAGGCAGGGCGCAGTGCGGATCTGGCTGTGTCCACTCACCCACCTAAGATGGGCAGGAAGGGCGCAGTGCGGATGTGGCTGTGTCCACTCACTGACGGGACACGGGCAGGCAAGGCGCAGTGCGGATCTGGCTGTGTCCACTCACCCACGGGAGACGGGCAGGCAGGGTGCAGTGCGGATCTGGCTGTGTCCACTCACCCACGGCAGACGGTCAGGCATGGTGCAGTGCGGATCTGGCTGTATCCAGTCACCCACGGGAGACGGGCAGGCAGGGCGCATTGCGGATCCGGCTGTGTCCACTCACCCACGGGAGATGGGCAGAGACTGTGCTGTGTGGATCTGGCTATGTCCAATGACCCACGGCAGATGGGCAGGCAGGGCGCAGTGTGGATCTGGCAGTGTCCTCTCACCAACGGCAGACGGGCAGGCAGGGCGCAGTGCGGATCTGGCTGTGTTCACTCACCCACGAGAGACGGGCAGGCAGGGCGCAGTGCGGATCTGGCTGTGTCCACTCACTGACGAGATACGGGCAGGCAAGGCGCAGTGCGGATCTGGCAGTGTCCACTCACGCACGGGAGACGGGCAGGCAGGGCGCAGTGCGGATCTGGCTGTGTCCACTCACCCAGTGGAGACGGGCAGACAAGGCGCAGTGTGGATCTGGCTGTGTCCACTCACCCACGGGAGACGGGCAGAGAGGGTGCTGTGTGGATATGGCTATGTCCACTGACCCACGGCAGAAGGGCAGGCAGGGCGCAGTGCGGATCTGACTGTGTCCAGTAACGCACGGGAGACGGGCAGGCAGGGCGCAGTGCGGATCTGGCTGTGTCCACTCACCCAAGGTAGACGGGCAGGCAGTGCGCAGTGGGGATCCGGCTGTGTCCACTCACGCACGGGAGATGGGCAGAGACGGTGCTGTGTGGATCTGGCTATGTCCACTGACCCACGGCAGACTGGCAGGCAGGGCGCAGTACGGATCTGGCTGTGTCCACTCACCAATGGCAGACGGGCAGGCAGGGCGCAGTGTGGATCTGGCTGTGTCCACTCACCCATGGCAGATGGTCAGGCAGGGCGCAGTGCGGATCTGGCTGTGTCCACTCACCAACGGCAGACGGGCAGGGAGGGTGCAGTGCGGATCTGGCTGTGTCCACTCGCCCACGGGAGACGGGCAGGCGGGGCGCAGTGCGGATCTGGCTGTGTCCACTCACCCACGGCAGACGGTCAGGCAGGGCGCAGTGCGGATCTGGCTGTGTCCACTAACCCACGGCAGAAGGTCAGGCAGGGTGCAGTGCGGATCTGGCTGTTTCCACTCACCCACGGAAGACGGGCAGGCAGGGCGCAGTGTGGATCTGGCTGTGTCCACTCACCCACGTGAGACGGGCAGGCAAGGCGCAGTGCGGATCTGGCTGTGTCCACTCACCCACGGGAGACGGGCAGGCAGGGCGCAGTGCGGATCCGGCTGTGTCCACTCACCCACGGGAGACGGGCAGGCAGGGCGCAGTGCGGATCTGGCTGTGTCAACTCACCCACAGCAGGCGGTCAGGCAGGCCGCAGGGCGGATCTGGTTGTGTCCACTCACCTACGGCAGACGGTCAGGCAGGGCGCAGTGCGGATCTGGCTGTGTCCACTCACCCACGGCAGACGGGCAGGCAGGGCGCAGTGCGGATCTGGCTGTGTCCACTCACCCACGGCAGACGGTCAGGCAGGGCGCAGTGCGGATCTGTCTGTGTCCACTCACCCACGGCAGAGGGTCAGGCAGGGCGCAGTGCGGATCTGGCTGTGTCCACTCACCCACGGCAGAAGGGCAGGCAGGGCGCAGTGCGGATCTGGCTGTGTCCACTCACCCACGGCAGGCGGTCAGGCAGGGCGCAGTGCGGATCTGGCTGTGTCCACTCACCCACGGCAGACGGTCAGGCATGGCGCAGTGCGTATCTGGCTGTGTCCACTCGCCCACGGCAGACGGGCAGGCAGCACGCAGTGTGGATCTGGCTGTGTCCATTCGCCCACGGCAGACGGTTAGGCAGGGCGCAGTGCGGATCTGGCTGTGTCCACTCGCAAACGGCAGACGGGCAGGCAGGGCGCATTGCGGATCTGGCTGTGTCCACTCGCCCACGGGATACGGGCAGGCGGGGCGCAGTGCGGATCTGGCTGTCTCCACCTACCCACGGCAGGCGTTCAGGCAGGGCGCAGTGCGGATCTGGCTGTGTCCACTCACCCACGGCAGACGGTCACGCAGGGCGCATTGCGGATCTGGCTGTGTCCACTCACCCACCGCAGACGGGCCGGCAGGGCGCAGTGTGGATCTGGCTGTGTCCACTCACCCACGGCAGACGGTCAGGCAGGGCGCAGTGCGGATCTGGCTGTGTCCACTCACCCACGGCAGACGGGCAGGCAGGGCGCAGTGCGGATCTGGCTGTGTCCACTCGCCCACGGGAGACGGGCAGGCAGGGCGCAGTGTGGATCTGGCTGTGTCCACTCACCCACGGCAGACGGTCAGCAGGGTGCAGTGCTGATCTGGCTGTGTCCACTCAACCACGGTAGACGGGCAGGCAAGGCCAGGGCGGACCTGGCTGTGTCCACTCACCCAAGGGAGACGGGCAGGCAGCGCGCAGTGCGGATCCGGCTGTGTCCACTCACCCACGGGAGATGGGCAGAGACGGTGCTGTGTGGATCTGGCTATGTCCACTGACCCACGGCAGACTGGCAGGCAGGGCGCAGTACGGATCTGGCTGTGTCCACTCACCCACGGCAGGCGCTCAGGCAGGGCGCAGTGCGTATCTGGCTGTATCCACTCACCCACGGCAGATGGTCAGGCAGGGCGCAGTGTGGATCTGGCTGTGTCCACTCACCCACGGCAGAAGGTCAGGCAGGGCGCAGTGCGGATCTGGCTGTGTCCACTCACCCACGGCAGACGGTCAGGCAGGGCGCAGTGTGGATGTGGCTGTGTCCACTCACCCACGGCAGACGGTCAGGCAGGGTGCAGTGCGGATCTGGCTGTGTCCACTCACCCACGGGAGACGGGCAGGCAGGGTGCAGTGCGGATCTGGCTGTGTCCACTCACAGACGGGAGACGGGCAGGCAGGGCGCAGTGCGGATCTGGCTCTGTCCACTCACCCACGGGAGACGGGCAGGCAGGGCGCAGTGCGGATCTGGCTGTGTCCTCTCACCCACGGGAGACGGGCAGGCAGTGCGCAGTGCGGATCTGGCTGTGTCCACTCACCCATGGGAGACGGGCAGAGAGGGTGCTGTGTGGATATGGCTGTGTCCACTTACCCACGGCAGACGAGCAGGCAGGGCGCAGTGCGGATCTGGCTGTGCCCACTCACCCACGGCAGACGGTCAGGCAGGGCGCAGTGCGGATCTGGCTGTGTCCACTCACCCACGGCAGACGGGCAGGCAGGGCGCAGTGCGGATCTGGCTGTGTCCACTCACCCACGGGAGACGGGCAGCCAGGGCACAGTGCGGATCTGGCTGTTTCCACTCACCGACGGGAGACGGGCAGGGAAGGCGCAGTGCGGATCTGGCTGTGTCCACTCACCGAGGGGAGACGGGCAGGCAGGGCGCAGTGCGCATCTGGCTGTGTCCACTCACCCACGGGAGACGGGCAGGCAGGGCGCAGTGTGGATCCGGCTGTGTCCACTCACCCACGAGAGATGGGCAGAGACGGTGCTGTGTGGATCTGGCTATGTCCACCGACCCACGGCTGACGGGCAGGAAGGGCGCAGTATGGATCTGGCTGTGTCCACTCACCACAGCAGGCGGTCAGGCAGGGCGCAGTGCGGATCTGGATGTGTCCACTCACCCACGGCAGGCGGTCAGGCATGGCACAGTGCGGATCTGGTTGTGTCCACTCACCCACGGCAGACAGTCAGGCAGGGCGCAGTGCGGATCTGGCTGTGTCCACGCACCCACGGCAGACGGGCAGGCAGGGCGCTGTGGATCTGGCTGTGTCCACTCACCCACGGCAGATGGTCAGGCAGGGCTCAGTTCGGATCTGGCTGTGTCCAGTCACCCACGGCAGACGGGCAGGCAGGGCGCAGTGCGGATCCGGCAGTGTTCACTCACCCACGGGAGATGGGCAGAGATGGTGCTGTGTGGATCTGGCTATGTCCACTGACCCACGGCAGACGGGCAGGCAGGGCGCAGTGTGGATCTGGCTGTGTCCACTCACCCATGGCAGACGGGCAGGCAGGGCGCAGTGCGGATCTGGCTGTGTCCACTCACCCACGGGAGACGAGCATGCAAGGCGCAGTGTGGATCTGGCTGTGTCCACTCACCCACGGGAGACGGGCAGAGAGGGTGCTGTGTGGATATGGCTATGTCCACTGTCCCACAGCAGAGGGGCAGGCAGGGCGCAGTGCGGATCTGGCTGTGTCCACTCACCCACGGGAGACGGGCAGGCAGGGCGCAGTGCGGATATGGGTGTGTCCACTCACCCACGGCAGACGGGCAGACAAGGCGCAGTGTGGATCTGGCTGTGTCCACTCACCCACAGGAGACGGGCAGAGAGGGTGCTGTGTGGATATGGCTATGTCCACTGACCCACGACAGACGGGCAGGCTGGGCACATTGCGGATCTGGCTGTGTCCACTCACCCACGGGAGACGGGCAGGCAGGGCGCAGTGCGGATCTGGCTGTGTCCACTCACCCACGGGAGACGGGCAGGCAGGGCGCAGTGCGGATCTGGCTGTGTCCACTCACTGACGAGAGACGGGCAGGCAAGGCGCAGTGCGGATCTGGCTGTGTCCACTCACCCAGGGGAGACGGGCATACAAGGCGCAGTGTGGATCTGGCTGTGTCCACTCACTCACGGGACACGGGCAGAGAGGGTGCTGTGTGGATATGGCTATGTCCACTGACCCACAGCAGACGGGCAGGCAGGGCGCAGGGCGGATCTGGCTGTGTTCTCTCACCCACGGCAGACGGTCAGGCAGGGCCCAGTGAGGATCTGGCTGTGTCCACTCACCCAGGGGAGACGGGCAGGCAGGGCGCAGTGTGTATCTGGCTGTGTCCACTCACCCATGGCAGACGGTCAGGCAGGGCGCAGTGCGGATCTGGCTGTGTCCACTCACCCACGGCAGAAGGGCAGGCAGGGCGCAGTGCGGATCTGGCTGTGTCCACTCGCCCACGGGAGACGGGCAGGCAGGGCGCAGTGCGGATCTGGCTGTGTCCACTCACCCACCTAAGATGGGCAGGAAGGGCGCAGTGCGGATGTGGCTGTGTCCACTCACTGACGGGACACGGGCAGGCAAGGCGCAGTGCGGACCTGGCTGTGTCCACTCACCCACGGGAGACGGGCAGGCAGGGTGCAGTGCGGATCTGGCTGTGTCCACTCACCCACGGCAGACGGTCAGGCATGGTGCAGTGCGGATCTGGCTGTATCCAGTCACCCACGGGAGACGGGCAGGCAGGGCGCAGTGCTGATCTGGCTGTGTCCACTCACCCACGTCAGACGGGCAGGCAAGGCGCAGTGCGGATCTGGCTGTGTCCAGTCACCCACGGGAGACCGTCAGGCAGGGCGCAGTGCGGATCCGGCTGTGTCCACTCACGCACGGCAGATGGGCAGAGACTGTGCTGTGTGGATCTGGCTATGTCCACTGACCCACGGCAGACGGGCAGGCAGGGCGCAGTACGGATCTGGCTGTGTCCACTCACCCACGGCAGACTGGCAGGCAGGGCGCAGTGTGGATCTGGCTGTGTCCACTCACCCACGGCAGACGGGCAGGCAGGGCGCAGTGTGGATCTGGCTGTGTCCACTCACCCACGGCAGACGGTCAGGCAGGGCTCAGTGCGGTTCTGGCTGTGTCCACTCGCCCACGGCAGACGGGCAGGCAGGGCGCAGTGCGGATCTAGCTGTGTCCACTCACTGACGGGAGACGGGCAGGCAGGGCGCAGTGTGGATCTGGCTGTGTCCACTCACCCACGGCAGACGGTCAGGCAGGGTGCAGTGCGGATCTGGCTGTGTCCACTCACCCACGGGAGACGGGCAGGCAGGGCTCAGTGCGGTTCTGGCTGTGTCCACTCGCCCACGGCAGACGGGCAGGCAGGGCGCAGTGCGGATCTGGCTGTGTCCACTCACTGACGGGAGACGGGCAGGCAGGGCGCAGTGTGGATCTGGCTGTGTCCACTCACCCACGGCAGACGGTCAGGCAGGGCGCATTGCGGATCTGGCTGTGTCCACTCACCCACGGCAGACGGGCAGGCAGGGCGCAGTGTGGATCTGGCTGTGTCCACTCACCCATTGGAGACGGGCAGGCAGGGCCCAGTGAGGATCTGGCTGTGTCCACTCACCCACGGTAGCGGTCAGGTAGGGCGCAGTGTGGATCTGGCTGTGTCCACTCACCCACGGCAGATGGGCAGGCAGGGCGCAGTGCGGATCTGGCTGTGTCCACTCGCCCACGGGAGACGGGCAGGCAGGGCGCAGTGCAGATCTGGCTGTGTCCACTCATCCTCGGGAGGCGGTCAGGCAGGGCGCAGTGCGGATCTCGCTGTGTCCACTCACTCACGGCAGACGGTCAGGCATGGTGCAGTGCGGATCTGGCTGTATCCAGTCACCCACGGGAGACGGGCAGGCAGGGCGCAGTGCTGATCTGGCTGTGTCCACTCACCCACGTCAGACGGGCAGGCAAGGCGCAGTGCGGACCTGGCTGTGTCCAGTCACCCACGGGAGACCGTCAGGCAGGGCGCAGTGCGGATCCGGCTGTGTCCACTCACGCACGGCAGATGGGCAGAGACTGTGCTGTGTGGAACTGGCTATGTCCACTGACCCACGGCAGACGGGCAGGCAGGGCGCAGTACGGATCTGGCTGTGTCCACTCACCCACGGCAGACGGGCAGGCAGGGCGCAGTGTGGATCTGGCTGTGTCCACTCACCCACGGGAGAGGGTCAGGCAGGGCGCAGTGCGGATCTGGCTGTGTCCATTCACCCACGGCAGACGGGCAGGCAGGGCCCAGTGTGGATCTGGCTGTGTCCACTCACCCACGGCATACGGGCAGGCAGGGCGCAGTGCGGATATGGCTGTGTCCACTCACCCACGGGAGACGGGCAGGCAGGGCACAGTGCGGATCTGGCTGTGTCCACTCACCCACGGCAGACGGTCAGGCAGGGCGCAGTGCGGATCTGGCTGTGTCCACTCGCCCACGGGTGACGGGCAGGCAGGGCGCAGTGCGGATCTGGCTGTGTCCACTCACCCACGTCAGGCGGTCAGGCAGGGCGCAGTGCGGATCTGGCTGTGTCGACTCACTCACGGGACACGGGCAGAGAGGGTGCTGTGTGGATATGGCTATGTCCACTGACCCACGGCAGACGGGGAGGCAGGGCGTAGGGCGGATCTGGCTGTGTCCACTCACCCACGGCAGACGGTCAGGCAGGGCGCAGTGCGGAACTGACTGTGTCCACTCACCTACGGCAGACGGGCAGAGAGGGTGCTGTGTGGATACGGCTATGTCCACTGACCCACGGCAGACGGGCAGGCAGGGCACAGTGTGGATCTAGCTGTGTCCACTCACCCACGACAGACGGTCAGGCAGGGCGCAGTGCGAATCTGGCTGTGTCCACTCACCCACGGCAGACGGTCAGGCAGGGTGCAGTGCGGATCTGGCTGTGTCCACTCACCCACGGCAGATGGGCAGAGACTGTGCTGTGTGGATCTGGCTATGTCCACTGACCCACGGCAGACGGGCAGGCAGGGCGCAGTGTGGATCTGGCTGTGTCCACTCACCCACGGGAGAGGGTCAGGCAGGGCGCAGTGCGGATCTGGCTGTGTCCATTCACCCACGGCAGACGGGCAGGCAGGGCCCAGTGTGGATCTGGCTGTGTCCACTCACCCACGGCATACGGGCAGGCAGGGCGCAGTGCGGATATGGCTGTGTCCACTCACCCACGGGAGACGGGCAGGCAGGGCACAGTGCGGATCTGGCTGTGTCCACTCACCCACGGCAGACGGTCAGGCAGGGCGCAGTGCGGATCTGGCTGTGTCCACTCGCCCACGGGTGACGGGCAGGCAGGGCGCAGTGCGGATCTGGCTGTGTCCACTCACCCACGTCAGGCGGTCAGGCAGGGCGCAGTGCGGATCTGGCTGTGTCCACTCACCCACGGGAGATGGGGAGGCAGCGCGCAGTGCGGATCTGGCTGTGTCCACTCACCCACGGCAGACGGGCAGGCAGCGCGCAGTGCGGATCTGGCTGTGTCCACTCACCCTCGGGAGACGGGCAGGCAGGGCGCAGTGCGGATCTGGCTGTGTCCACTCACCCACGTCAGGCGGTCAGGCAGGGCGCAGTGCGGATCTGGCTGTGTCCACTCACCCACGGGAGATGGGGAGGCAGCGCGCAGTGCGGATCTGGCTGTGTCCACTCACCCACGGCAGACGGGCAGGCAGCGCGCAGTGCGGATCTGGCTGTGTCCACTCACCCTCGGGAGACGGGCAGGCAGCGCGCAGTGTGGATCTGGCTGTGTCCACTCACCCACGGCAGACGGTCAGGCAGGGCGCAGTGCGGATCTGGCTGTGTCCACTCACCGACGGCACTCGGTCAGGCAGGGCGCAGTGCGGATCTGGCTGTGTCGACTCACTCACGGGACACGGGCAGAGAGGGTGCTGTGTGGATATGGCTATGTCCACTGACCCACGGCAGACGGGGAGGCAGGGCGTAGGGCGGATCTGGCTGTGTCCACTCACCCACGGCAGACGGTCAGGCAGGGCGCAGTGCGGAACTGACTGTGTCCACTCACCTACGGCAGACGGGCAGAGAGGGTGCTGTGTGGATACGGCTATGTCCACTGACCCACGGCAGACGGGCAGGCAGGGCACAGTGTGGATCTAGCTGTGTCCACTCACCCACGACAGACGGTCAGGCAGGGCGCAGTGCGAATCTGGCTGTGTCCACTCACCCACGGCAGACGGTCAGGCAGGGTGCAGTGCGGATCTGGCTGTGTCCACTCACCCACGGCAGATGGGCAGAGACTGTGCTGTGTGGATCTGGCTATGTCCACTGACCCACGGCAGACGGGCAGGCAGGGCGCAGTGTGGATCTGGCTGTGTCCACTCACCCACGGGAGAGGGTCAGGCAGGGCGCAGTGCGGATCTGGCTGTGTCCATTCACCCACGGCAGACGGGCAGGCAGGGCCCAGTGTGGATCTGGCTGTGTCCACTCACCCACGGCATACGGGCAGGCAGGGCGCAGTGCGGATATGGCTGTGTCCACTCACCCACGGGAGACGGGCAGGCAGGGCACAGTGCGGATCTGGCTGTGTCCACTCACCCACGGCAGACGGTCAGGCAGGGCGCAGTGCGGATCTGGCTGTGTCCACTCGCCCACGGGTGACGGGCAGGCAGGGCGCAGTGCGGATCTGGCTGTGTCCACTCACCCACGTCAGGCGGTCAGGCAGGGCGCAGTGCGGATCTGGCTGTGTCCACTCACCCACGGGAGATGGGGAGGCAGCGCGCAGTGCGGATCTGGCTGTGTCCACTCACCCACGGCAGACGGGAAGGCAGCGCGCAGTGCGGATCTGGCTGTGTCCACTCACCCTCGGGAGACGGGCAGGCAGCGCGCAGTGTGGATCTGGCTGTGTCCACTCACCCACGGCAGACGGTCAGGCAGGGCGCAGTGCGGATCTGGCTGTGTCCACTCACCGACGGCACTCGGTCAGGCAGGGCGCAGTGCGGATCTGGCTGTGTCGACTCACTCACGGGACACGGGCAGAGAGGGTGCTGTGTGGATATGGCTATGTCCACTGACCCACGGCAGACGGGGAGGCAGGGCGTAGGGCGGATCTGGCTGTGTCCACTCACCCACGGCAGACGGTCAGGCAGGGCGCAGTGCGGAACTGACTGTGTCCACTCACCTACGGCAGACGGGCAGAGAGGGTGCTGTGTGGATACGGCTATGTCCACTGACCCACGGCAGACGGGCAGGCAGGGCACAGTGTGGATCTAGCTGTGTCCACTCACCCACGACAGACGGTCAGGCAGGGCGCAGTGCGAATCTGGCTGTGTCCACTCACCCACGGCAGACGGTCAGGCAGGGTGCAGTGCGGATCTGGCTGTGTACACTCACCCACGGGAGACGGGCAGGCAGGGCGCAGTGCGGATCTGGCTGTGTCCACTCACCCACGTGATACGTGCAGGCAAAGCGCAGTGCGGATCGTGCTGTGTCCACTCACCCATGGGAGACGGGCAGGCAGGGTGCAGTGCGGATCCGGCTGTGTCCACTCACCCACGGGAGATGGGCAGAGACGGTGCTGTGTGGATCTGGCTATGTCCACTGACCCACGGCAGATGGGCAGGCAGGGCGCAGTGCGGCTCTGTCTGTGTCCACTCACCTACGGCAGAGGGTCAGGCAGGGCGCAGTGCGGATCTGGCTGTGTCCACTCACCCAAGGCAGACGGTCAGGCAGGGCGCAGTGCGGATCTGGCTGTGTCCACTCATCCACGGCAGAAGGGCAGGCAGGGCGCAGTGCGGATCTGGCTGTGTCCACTCGCCCCCGGGAGACGGGCAGGCAGGGCGCAGTGCGTATCTGGCTGTGTCCACTCAACCACGGCAGGCGGTCAGGCAGGGCGCAGTGCGGATCTGGCTGTGTCCACTCACCCACGGCAGACGGTCAGGCAGGGCGCAGTGCGGATCTGGCTGTGTCCACTCGCCCACGGCAGACGGGCAGGCAGGGCGCAGTGTGTATCTGGCTGTGTCCACTCACCCACGGGAGACGGGCAGGCAAGGCACAGTGCGGATCTGGCTGTGTACACTCACCCACGGCAGGCGGTCAGGCAGGGCAAAGTGCGGATCTGGCTGTTTCCACTCGCCCACGGCAGAGGGGCAGGCAGGGCGCTGTGTGGATCTGGCTGTGTCCACTCACCCACGTGAGACGGGCAGGCAAGGCGCAGTGCGGATCTGGCTGTGTCCACTCACCCACGGGTGACGGTCAGGCAGGGCGCAGTGCGGATCTGGCTGTGTCCACTCACCCACGGGAGACGGTCAGGCAGGGTGCAGTGCGGATCGGGCTGTGTCCACTCACCCACGGCAGACGGTCAGGCAGGGGGTAGTGCGGATCGGGCTGTGTCCACTCACCCACAGCAGACGGGCAGGCAGGGCGCAGTGCAGATCTGGCTGTGTCCACTCACCCACGGCAGACGATCAGGCAGGGCGCAGTGCGGATCTGGCTGGGTCCACTCACCCACGGCAGAAGGGCAAGCAAGGAGCAGTGCGGATCTGGCTGTGTCCACTCGCCCACGGAAGACGGTCAGGCAGGGCGCAGTGCGGATCTGGCTGTGTCCACTCACCCACAGCAGGCGGTCTGGCAGGGCGCAGTGCGGATCTGGCTGTGTCCACTCACCCACGGCAGACGGTCAGGCAGGGCGCAGTGCAGATCTGGCTGTGTCCACTTGCCCACGCAGACGGGCAGGCAGGGCGCAGTGCGGATCTGGCTGTGTCCACTCGCCCACGGGAGACGGGCAGGCAGGGCGCAGTGTGGATCTGGCTGTGTCCACTCACCCACGGCAGACGGTCAGCAGGGTGCAGTGCTGATCTGGCTGTGTCCACTCAACCACGGTAGACGGGCAGGCAAGGCCAGGGCGGACCTGGCTGTGTCCACTCACCCAAGGGAGACGGGCAGGCAGCGCGCAGTGCGGATCCGGCTGTGTCCACTCACCCACGGGAGATGGGCAGAGACGGTGCTGTGTGGATCTGGCTATGTCCACTGACCCACGGCAGACTGGCAGGCAGGGCGCAGTACGGATCTGGCTGTGTCCACTCACCCACGGCAGGCGCTCAGGCAGGGCGCAGTGCGTATCTGGCTGTATCCACTCACCCACGGCAGATGGTCAGGCAGGGCGCAGTGTGGATCTGGCTGTGTCCACTCACCCACGGCAGAAGGTCAGGCAGGGCGCAGTGCGGATCTGGCTGTGTCCACTCACCCACGGCAGACGGTCAGGCAGGGCGCAGTGTGGATGTGGCTGTGTCCACTCACCCACGGCAGACGGTCAGGCAGGGTGCAGTGCGGATCTGGCTGTGTCCACTCACCCACGGGAGACGGGCAGGCAGGGTGCAGTGCGGATCTGGCTGTGTCCACTCACAGATGGGAGACGGGCAGGCAGGGCGCAGTGCGGATCTGGCTCTGTCCACTCACCCACGGGAGACGGGCAGGCAGGGCGCAGTGCGGATCTGGCTGTGTCCTCTCACCCACGGGAGACGGGCAGGCAGTGCGCAGTGCGGATCTGGCTGTGTCCACTCACCCATGGGAGACGGGCAGAGAGGGTGCTGTGTGGATATGGCTGTGTCCACTTACCCACGGCAGACGAGCAGGCAGGGCGCAGTGCGGATCTGGCTGTGCCCACTCACCCACGGCAGACGGTCAGGCAGGGCGCAGTGCGGATCTGGCTGTGTCCACTCACCCACGGCAGACGGGCAGGCAGGGCGCAGTGCGGATCTGGCTGTGTCCACTCACCCACGGGAGACGGGCAGCCAGGGCACAGTGCGGATCTGGCTGTTTCCACTCACCGACGGGAGACGGGCAGGGAAGGCGCAGTGCGGATCTGGCTGTGTCCACTCACCGAGGGGAGACGGGCAGGCAGGGCGCAGTGCGGATCTGGCTGTGTCCACTCACCCACGGGAGACGGGCAGGCAGGGCGCAGTGTGGATCCGGCTGTGTCCACTCACCCACGAGAGATGGGCAGAGACGGTGCTGTGTGGATCTGGCTATGTCCACCGACCCACGGCTGACGGGCAGGAAGGGCGCAGTATGGATCTGGCTGTGTCCACTCACCACAGCAGGCGGTCAGGCAGGGCGCAGTGCGGATCTGGATGTGTCCACTCACCCACGGCAGGCGGTCAGGCATGGCACAGTGCGGTTCTGGTTGTGTCCACTCACCCACGGCAGACAGTCAGGCAGGGCGCAGTGCGGATCTGGCTGTGTCCACGCACCCACGGCAGACGGGCAGGCAGGGCGCTGTGGATCTGGCTGTGTCCACTCACCCACGGCAGTTGGTCAGGCAGGGCTCAGTTCGGATCTGGCTGTGTCCAGTCACCCACGGCAGACGGGCAGGCAGGGCGCAGTGCGGATCCGGCTGTGTTCACTCACCCACGGGAGATGGGCAGAGATGGTGCTGTGTGGATCTGGCTATGTCCACTGACCCACGGCAGACGGGCAGGCAGGGCGCAGTGTGGATCTGGCTGTGTCCACTCACCCATGGCAGACGGGCAGGCAGGGCGCAGTGCGGATCTGGCTGTGTCCACTCACCCACGGGAGACGAGCATGCAAGGCGCAGTGTAGATCTGGCTGTGTCCACTCACCCACGGGAGACGGGCAGAGAGGGTGCTGTGTGGATATGGCTATGTCCACTGTCCCACAGCAGAGGGGCAGGCAGGGCGCAGTGCGGATCTGGCTGTGTCCACTCACCCACGGGAGACGGGCAGGCAGGGCGCAGTGCGGATATGGGTGTGTCCACTCACCCACGGCAGACGGGCAGACAAGGCGCAGTGTGGATCTGGCTGTGTCCACTCACCCACAGGAGACGGGCAGAGAGGGTGCTGTGTGGATATGGCTATGTCCACTGACCCACGACAGACGGGCAGGCTGGGCACATTGCGGATCTGGCTGTGTCCACTCACCCACGGGAGACGGGCAGGCAGGGCGCAGTGCGGATCTGGCTGTGTCCACTCACCCACGGGAGACGGGCAGGCAGGGCGCAGTGCGGATCTGGCTGTGTCCACTCACTGACGAGAGACGGGCAGGCAAGGCGCAGTGCGGATCTGGCTGTGTCCACTCACCCAGGGGAGACGGGCATACAAGGCGCAGTGTGGATCTGGCTGTGTCCACTCACTCACGGGACACGGGCAGAGAGGGTGCTGTGTGGATATGGCTATGTCCACTGACCCACAGCAGACGGGCAGGCAGGGCGCAGGGCGGATCTGGCTGTGTTCTCTCACCCACGGCAGACGGTCAGGCAGGGCCCAGTGAGGATCTGGCTGTGTCCACTCACCCAGGGGAGACGGGCAGGCAGGGCGCAGTGTGTATCTGGCTGTGTCCACTCACCCATGGCAGACGGTCAGGCAGGGCGCAGTGCGGATCTGGCTGTGTCCACTCACCCACGGCAGAAGGGCAGGCAGGGCGCAGTGCGGATCTGGCTGTGTCCACTCGCCCACGGGAGACGGGCAGGCAGGGCGCAGTGCGGATCTGGCTGTGTCCACTCACCCACCTAAGATGGGCAGGAAGGGCGCAGTGCGGATGTGGCTGTGTCCACTCACTGACGGGACACGGGCAGGCAAGGCGCAGTGCGGACCTGGCTGTGTCCACTCACCCACGGGAGACGGGCAGGCAGGGTGCAGTGCGGATCTGGCTGTGTCCACTCACCCACGACAGGCGGTCAGGCAGGGCGCAGTGTGGATCTGGCTGTGTCCACTCACCCACGGCAGACGGTCAGGCAGGGCGCATTGCGGATCTGGCTGTGTCCACTCACCCACGGCAGACGGGCAGGCAGGGCGCAGTGTGGATCTGGCTGTGTCCACTCACCCATTGGAGACGGGCAGGCAGGGCCCAGTGAGGATCTGGCTGTGTCCACTCACCCACGGTAGCGGTCAGGTAGGGCGCAGTGTGGATCTGGCTGTGTCCACTCACCCACGGCAGATGGGCAGGCAGGGCGCAGTGCGGATCTGGCTGTGTCCACTCGCCCACGGGAGACGGGCAGGCAGGGCGCAGTGCAGATCTGGCTGTGTCCACTCATCCTCGGGAGGCGGTCAGGCAGGGCGCAGTGCGGATCTCGCTGTGTCCACTCACTCACGGCAGACGGTCAGGCATGGTGCAGTGCGGATCTGGCTGTATCCAGTCACCCACGGGAGACGGGCAGGCAGGGCGCAGTGCTGATCTGGCTGTGTCCACTCACCCACGTCAGACGGGCAGGCAAGGCGCAGTGCGGACCTGGCTGTGTCCAGTCACCCACGGGAGACCGTCAGGCAGGGCGCAGTGCGGATCCGGCTGTGTCCACTCACGCACGGCAGATGGGCAGAGACTGTGCTGTGTGGATCTGGCTATGTCCACTGACCCACGGCAGACGGGCAGGCAGGGCGCAGTACGGATCTGGCTGTGTCCACTCACCCACGGCAGACGGGCAGGCAGGGCGCAGTGTGGATCTGGCTGTGTCCACTCACCCACGGGAGAGGGTCAGGCAGGGCGCAGTGCGGATCTGGCTGTGTCCATTCACCCACGGCAGACGGGCAGGCAGGGCCCAGTGTGGATCTGGCTGTGTCCACTCACCCACGGCATACGGGCAGGCAGTGCGCAGTGCGGATATGGCTGTGTCCACTCACCCACGGGAGACGGGCAGGCAGGGCACAGTGCGGATCTGGCTGTGTCCACTCACCCACGGCAGACGGTCAGGCAGGGCGCAGTGCGGATCTGGCTGTGTCCACTCGCCCACGGGTGACGGGCAGGCAGGGCGCAGTGCGGATCTGGCTGTGTCCACTCACCCACGTCAGGCGGTCAGGCAGGGCGCAGTGCGGATCTGGCTGTGTCCACTCACCCACGGGAGATGGGGAGGCAGCGCGCAGTGCGGATCTGGCTGTGTCCACTCACCCACGGCAGACGGGCAGGCAGCGCGCAGTGCGGATCTGGCTGTGTCCACTCACCCTCGGGAGACGGGCAGGCAGCGCGCAGTGTGGATCTGGCTGTGTCCACTCACCCACGGCAGACGGTCAGGCAGGGCGCAGTGCGGATCTGGCTGTGTCCACTCACCGACGGCACTCGGTCAGGCAGGGCGCAGTGCAGATCTGGCTGTGTCGACTCACTCACGGGACACGGGCAGAGAGGGTGCTGTGTGGATATGGCTATGTCCACTGACCCACGGCAGACGGGGAGGCAGGGCGTAGGGCGGATCTGGCTGTGTCCACTCACCCACGGCAGACGGTCAGGCAGGGCGCAGTGCGGAACTGACTGTGTCCACTCACCTACGGCAGACGGGCAGAGAGGGTGCTGTGTGGATACGGCTATGTCCACTGACCCACGGCAGACGGGCAGGCAGGGCACAGTGTGGATCTAGCTGTGTCCACTCACCCACGACAGACGGTCAGGCAGGGCGCAGTGCGTATCTGGCTGTGTCCACTCACCCACGGCAGACGGTCAGGCAGGGTGCAGTGCGGATCTGGCTGTGTCCACTCACCCATGGCAGATGGGCAGAGACTGTGCTGTGTGGATCTGGCTATGTCCACTGACCCACGGCAGACGGGCAGGCAGGGCGCAGTGTGGATCTGGCTGTGTCCACTCACCCACGGGAGAGGGTCAGGCAGGGCGCAGTGCGGATCTGGCTGTGTCCATTCACCCACGGCAGACGGGCAGGCAGGGCCCAGTGTGGATCTGGCTGTGTCCACTCACCCACGGCATACGGGCAGGCAGGGCGCAGTGCGGATATGGCTGTGTCCACTCACCCACGGGAGACGGGCAGGCAGGGCACAGTGCGGATCTGGCTGTGTCCACTCACCCACGGCAGACGGTCAGGCAGGGCGCAGTGCGGATCTGGCTGTGTCCACTCGCCCACGGGTGACGGGCAGGCAGGGCGCAGTGCGGATCTGGCTGTGTCCACTCACCCACGTCAGGCGGTCAGGCAGGGCGCAGTGCGGATCTGGCTGTGTCCACTCACCCACGGGAGATGGGGAGGCAGCGCGCAGTGCAGATCTGGCTGTGTCCACTCACCCACGGCAGACGGGCAGGCAGCGCGCAGTGCGGATCTGGCTGTGTCCACTCACCCTCGGGAGACGGGCAGGCAGCGCGCAGTGTGGATCTGGCTGTGTCCACTCACCCACGGCAGACGGTCAGGCAGGGCGCAGTGCGGATCTGGCTGTGTCCACTCACCGACGGCACTCGGTCAGGCAGGGCGCAGTGCGGATCTGGCTGTGTCGACTCACTCACGGGACACGGGCAGAGAGGGTGCTGTGTGGATATGGCTATGTCCACTGACCCACGGCAGACGGGGAGGCAGGGCGTAGGGCGGATCTGGCTGTGTCCACTCACCCACGGCAGACGGTCAGGCAGGGCGCAGTGCGGAACTGACTGTGTCCACTCACCTACGGCAGACGGGCAGAGAGGGTGCTGTGTGGATACGGCTATGTCCACTGACCCACGGCAGACGGGCAGGCAGGGCACAGTGTGGATCTAGCTGTGTCCACTCACCCACGACAGACGGTCAGGCAGGGCGCAGTGCGAATCTGGCTGTGTCCACTCACCCACGGCAGACGGTCAGGCAGGGTGCAGTGCGGATCTGGCTGTGTACACTCACCCACGGGAGACGGGCAGGCAGGGCGCAGTGCGGATCTGGCTGTGTCCACTCACCCACGTGAGACGTGCAGGCAAAGCGCAGTGCGGATCGTGCTGTGTCCACTCACCCATGGGAGACGGGCAGGCAGGGTGCAGTGCGGATCCGGCTGTGTCCACTCACCCACGGGAGATGGGCAGAGACGGTGCTGTGTGGATCTGGCTATGTCCACTGACCCACGGCAGATGGGCAGGCAGGGCGCAGTGCGGCTCTGTCTGTGTCCACTCACCTACGGCAGAGGGTCAGGCAGGGCGCAGTGCGGATCTGGCTGTGTCCACTCACCCAAGGCAGACGGTCAGGCAGGGCGCAGTGCGGATCTGGCTGTGTCCACTCACCCACGGCAGAAGGGCAGGCAGGGCGCAGTGCGGATCTGGCTGTGTCCACTCGCCCCCGGGAGACGGGCAGGCAGGGCGCAGTGCGTATCTGGCTGTGTCCACTCAACCACGGCAGGCGGTCAGGCAGGGCGCAGTGCGGATCTGGCTGTGTCCACTCACCCACGGCAGACGGTCAGGCAGGGCGCAGTGCGGATCTGGCTGTGTCCACTCGCCCACGGCAGACGGGCAGGCAGGGCGCAGTGTGTATCTGGCTGTGTCCACTCACCCACGGGAGACGGGCAGGCAAGGCGCAGTGCGGATCTGGCTGTGTACACTCACCCACGGCAGGCGGTCAGGCAGGGCAAAGTGCGGATCTGGCTGTTTCCACTCGCCCACGGCAGAGGGGCAGGCAGGGCGCTGTGTGGATCTGGCTGTGTCCACTCACCCACGTGAGACGGGCAGGCAAGGCGCAGTGCGGATCTGGCTGTGTCCACTCACCCACGGGTGACGGTCAGGCAGGGCGCAGTGCGGATCTGGCTGTGTCCACTCACCCACGGGAGACGGTCAGGCAGGGTGCAGTGCGGATCGGGCTGTGTCCACTCACCCACGGCAGACGGTCAGGCAGGGGGCAGTGCGGATCGGGCTGTGTCCACTCACCCACAGCAGACGGGCAGGCAGGGCGCAGTGCAGATCTGGCTGTGTCCACTCACCCACGGCAGACGATCAGGCAGGGCGCAGTGCGGATCTGGCTGGGTCCACTCACCCACGGCAGAAGGGCAAGCAAGGAGCAGTGCGGATCTGGCTGTGTCCACTCGCCCACGGAAGACGGTCAGGCAGGGCGCAGTGCGGATCTGGCTGTGTCCACTCACCCACAGCAGGCGGTCTGGCAGGGCGCAGTGCGGATCTGGCTGTGTCCACTCACCCACGGCAGACGGTCAGGCAGGGCGCAGTGCAGATCTGGCTGTGTCCACTTGCCCACGCAGACGGGCAGGCAGGGCGCACTGTGGATCTGGCTGTGTCCACACACCCACGGCTGACGGTCAGGCAGGGCGCAGTGCGGATCTGGCTGTGTCCACTCACCCACGGCAGGCGGTCAGGCAGGGCGCAGTGCGGATCTGGCTTTGTCCACTCACCCACGGAGGACGGTCAGGCAGTGCGCAGTGCGGATCTGGCTGTGTCCACTCGCCCATGGCAGACGGGAAGGCAGGGCGCAGTGTGGATCTGGCTGTGTCCACTCACCGACGGCAGACGGTCAGGCAGGGCGCAGTGCGGATCTAGCTGTGTCCACTCACCCACGACAGACGGGCATGCAGGGCGCAGTGCGGATCTGGCTGTGTCCACTCGTCCACGGGAGACGGGCAGGCAGCACGCAGTGCGGATCTGGCTGTGTCCAATCACCCACGGGAGACGGGCAGGCAGGGCGCAGTGCGGATCTGGCTCTGTCCACTCACTGACGGGAGACGGGCAGGCAGGGCGCAGTGCGGATCTGGCTGTGTCCACTCACCCACGAAAGACGGGCAGGCAGGGCGCAGTGCGGATCTGGCGGTGTCCACTCACCCACGAAGGACGGTCAGGCAGGGTGCAGTGCGGATCTGGCTGTGTCCACTCACCCACGGGAGACGGGCAGGTAGGGTGCAGTGCGGATCTGGCTATGTCCACTTACACACGTGAGACGGGCAGTCAAGGCGCAGTGCGGATCTAGCTGTGTCCACTCACCCACGGGAGACGGTCAGGCAGAACGCAGTGCGGATCTGGCTGTGTCCACTCGCCCACGGGAGACGGGCAGGCAGGGCGCAGTGCGGATCTGGCTGTGTCCACTCGCCCACGGCAGACGGGCAGGCAGGGCGCAGTGCGGATCTGGCTGTGTCCACTCCCCCACGGGAGACGGTCAGGCAGGACGCAGTGCGGATCTGGCTGTGTCCACTCGCCCACGGGAGACGGGCAGGCAGGGCGCAGTGCGGATCTGGCTGTGTCCACTCGCCCACGGCAGACGGGCAGGCAGGGCGCAGTGCGGATCTGGCTGTGTCCACTCCCCCACGGCAGACGGTCAGGCAGGGCGCAGTGCGGATCGGGCTGTGTCCACTCACCCACGGCAGAAGGGCAGCCAAGGCGCAGTGCGGATCTGGCTGTGTCCACTCGCCCACGGGAGACGGTCAGGCAAGGCGCAGTGCGGATCTGGCTGTGTCCACTCACCCACGGCAGGCGGTCTGGCAGGGCGCAGTGCGGATCTGGCTGTTTCCACTCACCTACGGCAGACGGTCAGGCAGGGCGCAGTGCGGATCTCGCTGTGTCCACTCGCCCACGCAGATGGGCAGGCAGGGCGCAGTGTGGATCTGGCTGTGTCCACTCACCCACGGCTGACGGTCAGGGAGGGCGCAGTGCGGATCTGGCTGTGTCCACTCACCCAAGGCAGGCGGTCAGGCAGGGCGCAGTGCGGATCTGGCTGTGTCCACTCACCCACGGCAGACGGTTAGGCAGTGCGCAGTGCGGATCTGGCTGTGTCCACTCGCCCATGGTAGACGGGCAGGCAGGGCGCAGTGTGGATCTGGCTGTGTCCACTCACCGACGGCAGACGGTCAGGCAGGGCGCAGTGCGGATCTGGCTGTGTCCACTCGCCCACGACAGTCGGGCATGCAGGGCGCAGTGCGGATCTGGCTGTGTCCACTCGCCCACGGGAGACGGGCAGGCAGCGCGCAGTGCGGATCTGGCTGTGTCCACTCACCCACGGGAGACGGGCAGGCAGGGCGCAGTGCGGATCTGGCTGTGTCCACTCACTGACGGGATACGGGCAGCCAGGGCGCAGTGCGGATCTGGCTGTGTCCACTCACCCACGGGAGACGGGCAGGCAGGGCGCAGTGCGGATCTGGCGGTGTCCACTCACCCACGAAGGACGGTCAGGCAGGGTGCAGTGCGGATCTGGCTGTGTCCACTCACCCACGGGAGACGGAGAGGTAGGGTGCAGTGCGGATCAGGCTGTGTCCACTCACCCACGTGAGACGGGCAGGCAAGGCGCAGTGCGGATCTGGCTGTGTCCACTCACCTACGGGAGACGGTCTGGCAGGGCGCAGTGCGGATCTGGCAGTGTCCACTCGCCCACGGGAGACGGGCAGGCAGGGCGCAGTGCGGATCTGGCTGTGTCCACTCACCTACGGGAGACGGTCTGGCAGGGCGCAGTGTGGATCTGGCTGTGTCCACTCGCCCATGGCAGACGGGCAGGCAGGGCGCAGTGTGGATCTGGCTGTGTCCACTCACCGACGGCAGACGGTCAGGCAGGGCGCAGTGCGGATCTGGCTGTGTCCACTCGCCCACGGGAGACGGGCAGGCAGCGCGCAGTGCGGATCTGGCTGTGTCCACTCACCCACGGGAGACGGGCAGGCAGGGTGCAGTGCGGATCTGTCTGTGTCCACTCACTGACGGGAGACGGGCAGGCAGGGCGCAGTGCGGATCTGGCTGTGTCCACTCACCCACGGGAGACGGGCAGGCAGGGCGCAGTGCGGATCTGGCGGTGTCCACTCACCCACGAAGGACGGTCAGGCAGGGTGCAGTGCGGATCTGGCTGTGTCCACTCACCTACGGTAGACGGTCAGGCAGGGCGCAGTGCGGATCTGGCAGTGTCCACTCGCCCACGGGAGACGGGCAGGCAGGGCGCAGTGCGGATCTGGCTGTGTCCACTCACCCACGGGAGACGGGCAGGCAGGGCACAGTGCGGATCTGGCTGTGTCCACTCACCGACGGGAGACGGGCAGGCAGGGCGCAGTGCGGATCTGGCTGTGTCCACTCACCGACGGCAGACGGTCAGGCAGGGCGCAGTGCGGATCTGGCTGTGTCCACTCACCCACGGCAGAAGGGCAGGCAGGGCAAAGTGCGGATCTGGCTGTTTCCACTCGCCCCCGGGAGACGGGCAGGCAGTGCGCAGTGCGGATCTGGCTGTGTTCACTCACCCACGGCAGAAGGGCAGGCAGGGCGCAGTGCGGATCTGGCTGTGTCCACTCACCCACGGCAGACGGTCAGGCAGGGCGCAGTGCGGATCTGGCTGTGTCCACTCACCCACGGGAGACGGGCAGGCAGGGCGCAGTGCGGATCTGGCTGTGTCCACTCACCCACCGCAGACGGTCAGGCAGGGCGCAGTGCAGATATGGCTGTGTCCACTCACCCACGGCAGAAGGGCAGGCAGGGCGCAGTGCGGATATGGCTGTGTCCACTCGCCCACGGGAGACGGGCAGGCAGGGCGCAGTGCGGATCTGGCTGTGTCCACTCACCCACGGCAGGCGGTCAAGCAGGGCGCAGTGCGGATCTGGCTGTGTCCACTCGCCCACGGGTGACGGGCAGGCAGGGCGCAGTGCGGATCTGGCTGTGTCCACTCACCGACGGCAGACGGTCAGGCAGGGCGCAGTGCGGATCTAGCTGTGTCCACTCGCCCTCGACAGACGGGCAGGCAGGGCGCAGTGCAGATCTGGCTGTGTCCACTCGCCCACGGGAGACGGGCAGGCAGCGCGCAGTGCGGATCTGGCTGTGTCCAATCACCCACGGGAGACGGGCTGTCAGGGCGCAGTGCGGATCTGGCTGTGTCCACTCACTGACGGGAGACGGGCAGGCATTGCGCAGTGCGGATCTGGCTGTGTCCACTCACCCACGGGAGACGGGCAGGCAGGGCGCAGTGCGGATCTGGCGGTGTCCACTCACCCACGAAGGACGGTCAGGCAGGGTGCAGTGCGGATCTGGCTGTGTCCACTCACCCACGGTAGACGGGCAGGTAGGGTGCAGTGCGGATCTGGCTATGTCCACTCACCCATGTGAGACGGGCAGTCAAGGCGCAGTGCGGATCTGGCTGTGTCCACTCACCCACGGGAGACGGTCAGGCAGGGCGCAGGGCGGATCTGGCTGTGTCCACTCGCACACGGGAGACGGGCAGGCAGGGCGCAGTGCGGATCTGGCTGTGTCCACTCGCCCACGGCAGACGGGCAGGCAGGGCGCAGTGCGGATCTGGCTGTGTCCACTCCCCCACGGCAGACGGTCAGGCAGGGCGCAGTGCGGATCGGGCTGTGTCCACTCACCAACGTGAGACGGGCAGGCAAGGCGCAGTGCGGATCTGGCTGTGTCCACTCACCCACGGGAGACGGACAGGTAGGGTGCAGTGCGGATCAGGCTGTGTCCACTCACCAACGTGAGACGGGCAGGCAAGGCGCATTGCGGATCTGGCTGTGTCCACTCACCTACGGTAGACGGTCAGGCAGGGCGCAGTGCGGATCTGGCAGTGTCCACTCGCCCACGGGAGACGGGCAGGCAGGGCGCAGTGCGGATCTGGCTGTGTCCACTCACCCACGGGAGACGGGCAGGCAGGGCGCAGTGCGGATCTGGCTGTGTCCACTCACCGACGGGAGACGGGCAGGCAGGGCGCAGTGCAGATCTGGCTGTGTCCACTCACCCACGGCAGAAGGGCAGGCAGGGCGCAGTGCGGATCTGGCTGTGTCCACTCGCCCACGGGAGACGGGCAGGCAGGGCGCAGTGCGGATCTGGCTGTGTCCACTCACCCACGGCAGGCGGTCAGGCAGGGCGCAGTGCGGATCTGGCTGTGTCCACTCGCCCACGGGTGACGGGCAGGCAGGGCGCAGTGCGGATCTGGCTGTGTCCACTCACCCACGGCAGGCGGTCAGGCAGGGCGCAGTGCGGATCTGGCTGTGTCCACTCACCCACGGCAGACGGTCAGGCAGGGCGCAGTGCGGATCTGGCTGTGTCCACTCGCCCACGGAAGACGGGCAGGCAGGGAGCAGTGCTGATCTGGCTGTGTCCACTCGCCCACTGGAGACGGGCAGGCAGGGCGCAGTACGGATCTGGCTGTGTCCACTCGCCCACGGCAGACGGGCAGGCAGGGCGCAGTACGGATCTGGCTGTGTCCACTCGCCACGGCAGACGGTCAGGCAGGGCGCAGTGCGGATCGGGCTGTGTCCACAAGCCCACGGCAGACGGGCAGGCAGAGCGCAGTGTGGATCTGGCTGTGTCCACTCACCCACGGCAGACGGTCAGGCAGGGCGCAGTGCGGATCTGGCTGTGTCCACTCACCCACGGCAGAAGGGCAGGCAGGGCGCAGTGCGGATCTGGCTGTGTCCACTCGCCCCCGGGAGACGGGCAGGCAGGGCGCAGTGCGGATCTGGCTGTGTCCACTCACCCACGGCAGGCGGTCAGGCAGGTCGCAGTGCGGATCTGGCAGTGTCCACTCACCCACGGCAGACGGTCAGGCAGGGCGCAGTGCGGATCTGGCTGTTTCCACTCGCCCACGGCAGACGGGCAGGCAGGGCGCAGTGTGGATTTGGCTGTGTCCACTCACCCACGGGAGACGGGCAGGCAGGGCGCAGTGCGAATCTGGCTGTGTACACTCACCCACGGCAGGCGGTCAGGCAGGGCGCAGTGCGGATCTGGCTGTGTCGACTCACCCACGGCAGACGGTCAGGTAGTTCGCAGTGCGGATCTGGCTGTGTCCACTCGCCCACGGCAGACGGGCAGGCAGGGCGCAGTGTGGATCTGGCTGTGTCCACTCACCGACGGCAGACAGTCAGGCAGGGCGCAGTGCGAATCTGGCTGTGTCCACTCGCCCATGACAGACGGGCAGACAGGGCGCAGTGCGGATCTGGCTGTGTCCGCTCGCCCACGGGAGACGGGCAGGCAGCGCGCAGTGCGGATCTGGCTGTGTCCACTCACCCACGGGAGACGGGCAGGCAGGGCGCTGTGCGGATCTGGCTGTGTCCACTCACTGACGGGAGACGGGCAGGCAGGGCGCAGTGCGGATCTGGCTGTGTCCACTCACCCACGGGAGACGGGCAGGCAGGGCGCAGTGCGGATCTGGCGGTGTCCACTCACCCACGAAGGACGGTCAGGCAGGGTGCAGTGCGGATCTGGCTGTGTCCACTCACCCACGGGAGACGGGCAGGTAGGGCGCAGTGCGGATCTGGCTGTGTCCACTCACCCACGTAAGACGGGCAGGCAAGGCGCAGTGCGGATCTGGCTGTGTCCACTCACCCACGGGAGATGGTCAGGCAGGGCGCAGTGCGGATCTTGCTGTGTCCACTCACCCACGGCAGACGGGCAGGCAGGGCGCAGTGTGGATCTGGCTGTGTACACTCACCCACAGAAGACGGTCAGGCAGGGCGCAGTGCGGATCTGGCTGTGTCCACTCACCCACGAAGACGGTCAGGCAGGGTGCAGTGTTGACCTGGCTGTGTCCACTCGCCCACGGGAGACGGGCAGGTAGGGCGCAGTGCGGATCTGGCTGTGTCCACTCACCCACGTGAGATGGGCAGGCAAGGCGCAGTGCGGATCTGGCTGTGTCCACTCACCCACGGGAGACAGTCAGGCAGGGCGCAGTGCGGATCTGGCTGTGTCTACTCACCCACGGCAGACGGGCAGGCAGGGCGCAGTGTGGATCTGGCTGTGTCCGCTCACCCACGGAGGACGGGCAGGCAGGGCGCAGTGCGGATATGGCTGTGTCCACTCGCCCACGACAGACGGGCAGGCAGCGCGCAGTGCGGATCTGGCTGTTTCGACTCGCCCACGGGAGACGGGCAGGCAGCACGCAGTGCGGATCTGGCTGTGTCCACTCACCCACGGGAGACGGGCAGGCAGGGCGCAGTGCGGATCTGGCTGTGTCCACTCACTGACGGGAGACGGGCAGGCAAGGTGCAGTGCGGATCTGGCTGTGTCCACTCCCTGACGGGTGACGGGGAGGCAGGGCGCAGTGCGGATCTGGCTGTGTCCACTCACCCACGGCAGGCGGTTAGGCAGGGCGCAGTGCGGATCTGGCTGTGTCCACTCGCCCATGGCAGACGGGCAGGCAGGGCGCAGTGTGGATCTGGCTGTGTCCACTCACCGACGGCAGACGGTCAGGCAGGGCGCAGTGCGGATCTGGCTGTGTCCACTCGCCCACGACAGACGGGCAGGCAGGGCGCAGTGCGGATCTGGCTGTGTCCACTCGCCCACGGGAGACGGGCAGGCAGCGCGCAGTGCGGATCTGGCTGTGTCCACTCACCCACGGGAGACGGGCAGGAAGGGCGCAGTGCGGATCTGGCTGTGTCCACTCACTGACGGGATACGGGCAGGCAGGGCGCAGTGCGGATCTGGCTGTGTCCACTCACCCACGGGAGACGGGCAGGCAGGGCGCAGTGGGGATCTGGCGGTGTCCACTCACCCACGAAGGACGGTCAGGCAGGGTGCAGTGCGGATCTGGCTGTGTCCACTCACCCACGGGAGACGGACAGGGAGGGTGCAGTGCGGATCAGGCTGTGTCCACTCACCCACGTGAGACGGGCAGGCAAGGCGCAGTGCGGATCTGGCTGTGTCCACTCACCTACGGGAGACGGTCTGGCAGGGCGCAGTGCGGATCTGGCAGTGTCCACTCGCCCACGGGAGACGGGCAGGCAGGGCGCAGTGCGGATCTGGCTGTTTCCACTCACCCACGGGAGACGGGCAGGCAGGGCGCAGAACGGATCTGGCTGTGTCCACTCACCGACGGGAGACGGCAGGCAGGGCGCAGTGCGGATCTGGCTGTGTCCACTCACCCACGGCAGAAGGGCAGGCAGGGCGCAGTGCGGATCTGGCTGTGTCCACTCGCCCACGGGAGACGGGCAGGCAGGGCGCAGTGCGGATCTGGCTGTGTCCACTCACCCACGGCAGGCGGTCAGGCAGTGCGCAGTGCGGATCTGGCTGTGTCCACTCACCCACGGCAGGCGGTCAGGCAGGGCGCAGTGCGGATCTGGCTGTGTCCACTCGCCCACGGCCGACGGACAGGCAGGGCGCAGTGTGGATCTGGGTGTGTCCACTCACCGACGGCAGACGGTCAGGCAGGGCGCAGTGCGGAACTGGCTGTGTCCACTCAGCCACGACAGACGGGCAGGCAGGGCGCAGTGCGGATCTGGCTGTGTCAACTCGCCCACGGGAGACGGGCAGGCAATGCGCAGTGCGGATCTGGCTGTGTCCACTCGCCCATGGCAGACGGGCAGGCAGGGCGCAGTATGGATCTGGCTGTGTCCACTCACCGACGGCAGATGGTCAGGCAGGGCGCAGTGCGGATCTAGCTGTGTCCACTCGCCCTCGACAGACGGGCAGGCAGGGCGCAGTGCGGATCTGGCTGTGTCCACTTGCCCACGGGAGACGGGCAGGCAGCGCGCAGTGCGGATCTGGCTGTGTCCAATCACCCACGGGAGACGGGCAGGCAGGGCGCAGTGCGGATCTGGCTGTGTCCACTCACTGACGGGAGACGGGCAGGCAGGGCGCAGTGCGGATCTGGCTGTGTCCACTCACCCACGGGAGACGGGCAGGCAGGGCGCAGTGCGGATCTGGCGGTGTCCACTGACCCACGAAGGACGGTCAGGCAGGGTGCAGTGCGGATCTGGCTGTGTCCACTCACCCACGGGAGACGGGCAGGTAGGGTGCAGTGCGGATCTGGCTATGTCCACTCACCCACGTGAGACGGGCAGTCAAGGCGCAGTGCGGATCTGGCTGTGTCCACTCACCCACGGGAGACGGTCACGCAGGGCGCAGTGCGGATCTGGCTGTGTCCACTCGCCCACGGGAGACGGGCAGGCAGGGCGCAGTGCGGATCTGGCTGTGTCCACTCGCCCACGGCAGACGGGCAGGCAGGGCGCAGTGCGGATCTGGCTGTGTCCACTCCCCCACGGCAGACGGTCAGGCAGGGCGCAGTGCGGATCGGGCTGTGTCCACTCACCCACGGCAGACGGGCAGGCAGGGCGCAGTGTGGATCTGGCTGTGTCCACTCACCCACGGCTGATGGTCAGGCAGGGCGCAGTGCGGATCTGGCTGTGTCCACTCACCCACGGCAGAAGGGCAGGCAAGGCGCAGTGCGGATCTGGCTGTGTCCACTCGCCCACGGGAGACGGTCAGGCAAGGCGCAGTGCGGATCTGGCTGTGTCCACTCACCCACGGCAGGCGGTCTGGCAGGGCGCAGTGCGGATCTGGCTGTTTCCACTCACCCACGGAAGACGGTCAGGCAGGGCGCAGTGCGGATCTGGCTGTGTCCACTCGCCCACGCAGACGGGCAGGCAGGGCGCAGTGTGGATCTGGCTGTATCCACTCACACACGGCTGACGGTCAGGGAGGGCGCAGTGCGGATCTGGCTGTGTCCACTCACCCACGGCAGGCGGTCAGGCAGGGCGCAGTGCGGATCTGGCTGTGTCCACTCACCCACGGCAGACGGTCAGGCAGTGCGCAGTGCGGATCTGGCTGTGTCCAATCGCCCATGGCAGACGGGCAGGCAGGGCGCAGTGTGGATCTGGCTGTGTCCACTCACCGACGGCAGACGGTCAGGCAGGGCGCAGTGCGGATTTGGCTGTGTCCACTCACCCACGGGAGACGGGCAGGCAGGGTGCAGTGCGGATCTGTCTGTGTCCACTCACTGACGGGCAGGCAGGGCGCAGTGCGGATCTGGCTGTGTCCACTCACCCACGGGAGACGGGCAGGCAGGGCGCAGTGCGGATCTGGCGGTGTCCACTCACCCACGAAGGACGGTCAGGCAGGGTGCAGTGCGGATCTGGCTGTGTCCACTCACCCACGGGAGACGGGCAGGTAGGGTGCAGTGCGGATCTGGCTGTGTCCACTCACCCACGTGAGACGGGCAGGCAAGGCGCAGTGCGGATCTGGCTGTGTCCACTCACCCACGGGTGACGGTCAGGCAGGGCGCAGTGCGGATCTGGCTGTGTACACTCACCCAAAGGAGACGGTCAGGCAGGGTGCAGTGCGGATCGGGCTGTGTCCACTCACACACGGCAGACAGTCAGGCATGGCGCAGTGCGGATCGGGCTGTGTCCACTCACCCACGGCAGACGGGCAGGCAGGGCGCAGTGCAGATCTGGCTGTGTCCACTCACCCACGGCAGACGATCAGGCAGGGCGCAGTGCGGATCTGGCTGGGTCCACTCACCCACGGCAGAAGGGCAGGCAAGGAGCAGTGCGGATCTGGCTGTGTCCACTCGCCCACGGAAGACGGTCAGGCAGGGCGCAGTGCGGATCTGGCTGTGTCCAATCACCCACAGCAGGCGGTCTTGCAGGGCGCAGTGCGGATCTGGCTGTGTCCACTCACCCACGGCAGACGGTCAGGCAGGGCGCAGTGCGGATCTGGCTGTGTCCACTCGCCCACGCAGACGGGCAGGCAGGGCGCACTGTGGATCTGGCTGTGTCCACACACCCACGGCTGACGGTCAGGCAGGGCGCAGTGCGGAGCTGGCTGTGTCCACTCACCCACGGCAGGCGGTCAGGCAGGGCGCAGTGCGGATCTGGCTGTGTCCACTCACCCACGGCAGACGGTCAGGCAGTGCGCAGTGCGGATCTGGCTGTGTCCACTCGCCCATGGCAGACGGGAAGGCAAGGCGCAGTGTGGATCTGGCTGTGTCCACTCACCGACGGCAGACGGTCAGGCAGGGCGCAGTGCGGATCTAGCTGTGTCCACTCGCCCACGACAGACGGGCAGGCAGGGCGCAGTGCGGATCTGGCTGTGTCCACTCGCCCACGGGAGACGGGCAGGCAGCGCGCAGTGCGGATCTGGCAGTGTCCACTCACCCACGGGAGACGGGCAGGCAGGGCGCAGTGCGGATCTGGCTGTGTCCACTCACTGACGGGAGACGGGCAGGCAGGGCGCAGTGCGGATCTGGCGGTGTCCACTCACCCACGAAGGACGGTCAGGCAGGGTGCAGTGCGGATCTGGCTGTGTCCACTCACCCACGTGAGACGGGCAGTCAAGGCGCAGTGCGGATCTGGCTGTGTCCACTCACCCACGGGAGACGGTCAGGCAGGGCGCCGTGCGGATCTGGCTGTGTCCACTCGCCCACGGGAGACGGGCAGGCAGGGCGCAGTGCGGATCTGGCTGTGTCCACTCGCCCACGGCAGACGGGCAGGCAGGGCGCAGTGCGGATCGGGCTGTGTCCACTCACCCACGGCAGACGGGCAGGCAGGGCGCAGTGTGGATCTGGCTGTGTCCACTCACCCACGGCTGACGGTCAGGCAGGGCGCAGTGCGGATCTGGCTGTGTCCACTCACCCACGGCAAAAGGGCAGGCAAGGCGCAGTGCGGATCTGGCTGTGTCCACTCGCGCACGGGAGACGGTCAGGCAAGGCGCAGTGCGGATCTGGCTGTGTCCACTCACCCACGGCAGGCGGTCTGGCAGGGCGCAGTGCGGATCTGGCTGTTTCCACTCACCCACGGCAGACGGTCAGGCAGGGCGCAGTGCGGATCTGGCTGTGTCCACTCGCCCACGCAGACGGGCAGGCAGGGCGCAGTGTGGATCTGGCTGTGTCCACTCACCCACGGCTGACGGTCAGGGAGGGCGCAGTGCGGATCTTGCTGTGTCCACTCACCCACGGCAGGCGGTCAGGCAGGGCGCAGTGCGGATCTGGCTGTGTCCACTCACACACGGCAGACGGTCAGGCAGTGCGCAGTGCGGATCTGGCTGTGTCCACTCGCCCATGGCAGACGGGCAGGCAGGGCGCAGTGTGGATCTGGCTGTGTCCACTCACCGACGGCAGACGGTCAGGCAGGGCGCAGTGCGGATCTAGCTGTGTCCACTCGCCCACGACAGACGGGCAGGCAGGGCGCAGTGCGGATCTGGCGGTGTCCACTCACCCACGAAGGACGGTCAGGCAGGGTGGAGTGCGGATCTGGCTGTGTCCACTCACCCACGGGAGACGGACAGGTAGGGTGCAGTGCGGATCAGGCTGTGTCCACTCACCCACGTGAGACGGGCAGGCAAGGCGCAGTGCGGATCTGGCTGTGTCCACTCACCTACGGTAGACGGTCAGGCAGGGCGCAGTGCAGATCTGGCAGTGTCCACTCGCCCACGGTAGACGGGTTAGGCAGGGCGCAGTGCGGATCTGGCTGTTTCCACTCACCCACGGGAGACGGGCAGGCAGGGCACAGTGCGGATCTGGCTGTGTCCACTCACCGACGGGAGACGGGCAGGCAGGGCGCAGTGCGGATCTGGCTGTGTCCACTCACCCACGGCAGAAGGGCAGGCAGGGCGCAGTGCGGATCTGGCTGTGTCCTCTCGCCACGGGAGACGGGCAGGCAGGGCGCAGTGCGGATCTGGCTGTGTCCACTCACCCACATCAGGCGGTCAGGCAGGGCGCAGTGCGGATCTGGCTGTGTCCACTCACCCATGGCAGACGGTCAGGCAGGGCGCAGTGCGGATCTGGCTGTGTCCACTCCCCCACGGCAGACGGACAGGCAGGGCGCAGTGTGGATCTGGCTGTGTCCACTCACCGATGGCAGACGGTCAGGCAGGGCGCAGTGCGGATCTGGCTGTGTCCACTCACCCACGGCAGAAGGGCAGGCAGGGCGAAGTGCGGATCTGGCTGTTTCCACTCGCCCCCGGGAGACGGGCAGGCAGTGCGCAGTGCGGATCTGGCTGTGTTCACTCACCCACGGCAGAAGGGCAGGCAGGGCGCAGTGCGGATCTGGCTGTGTCCACTCGCCCACGGGAGACGGGCAGGCAGGGCGCAGTGCGGATCTGGCTGTGTCCACTCACCCACGGCAGGCGGTCAAGCAGGGCGCAGTGCGGATCTGGCTGTGTCCACTCGCCCACGGGTGACGGGCAGGCAGGGCGCAGTGCGGATCTGGCTGTGTCCACTCACCGACGGCAGACGGTCAGGCAGGGCGCAGTGCGGATCTAGCTGTGTCCACTCGCCCTCGAAAGACGGGCAGGCAGGGCGCAGTGCAGATCTGGCTGTGTCCACTCGCCCACGGGAGACGGGCAGGCAGCGCGCAGTGCGGATCTGGCTGTGTCCAATCACCCACGGGAGACGGGCTGGCAGGGCGCAGTGCGGATCTGGCTGTGTTCACTCACTGACGGGAGACGGGCAGGCAGGGCGCAGTGCGGATCTGGCTGTGTCCACTCACCCACGGGAGACGGGCAGGCAGGGCGCAGTGCGGATCTGGCCCTGTCCACTCACCCACGAAGGACGGTCAGGCAGGGTGCAGTGCGGATCTGGCTGTGTCCACTCACCCACGGTAGACGGGCAGGTAGGGTGCAGTGCGGATCTGGCTATGTCCACTCACCCATGTGAGACGGGCAGTCAAGGCGCAGTGCGGATCTGACTGTGTCCACTCACCCACGGGAGACGGTCAGGCAGGGCGCAGGGCGGATCTGGCTGTGTCCACTCGCCCACGGGAGACGGGCAGGCAGGGCGCAGTGCGGATCTGGCTGTGTCCACTCGCCCACGGCAGACGGGCAGGCAGGGCGCAGTGCGGATCTGGCTGTGTCCACTCCCCCACGGCAGACGGTCAGGCAGGGTGCAGTGCGGATCGGGCTGTGTCCACTCACCCATGGCAGACGGGCAGGCAGGGCGCAGTGTGGATCTGGCTGTGTCCACTCACCCACGGCTGACGGTCAGGCAGGGCGCAGTGCGGATCTGGCTGTGTCCACTCACCCACGGCAGAAGGGCAGGCAAGGCGCAGTGCGGATCTGGCTGTGTCCACTCGCCCACGGGAGACGGTCATGCAAGGCGCAGTGCGGATCTGGCTGTGTCCACTCACCCACGGCAGGCGGTCTGTCAGGGCGCAGTGCGGATCTGGCTGTTTCCACTCACCCACGGCAGACGGTCAGGCAGGGTGCAGTGCGGATCTGGCTGTGTCCACTCGCCCACGCAGATGGGCAGGGAGGGCGCAGTGCGGATCTGGCTGTGTCCACTCACCCACGGCTGACGGTCAGGGAGGGCGCAGTGCGGATCTGGCTGTGTCCACTCACCCACGGCAGGCGGTCAGGCAGGGCGTAGTGCGGATCTGGCTGTGTCCACTCACCCACGGCAGGCGGTCAAGCAGGGCGCAGTGCGGATCTGGCTGTGTCCACTCGCCCACGGGTGACGGGCAGGCAGGGCGCAGTGCGGATCTGGCTGTGTCCACTCACCGACGGCAGACGGTCAGGCAGGGCGCAGTGCGGATCTAGCTGTGTCCACTCGCCCTCGAAAGACGGGCAGGCAGGGCGCAGTGCAGATCTGGCTGTGTCCACTCGCCCACGGGAGACGGGCAGGCAGCGCGCAGTGCGGATCTGGCTGTGTCCAATCACCCACGGGAGACGGGCTGGCAGGGCGCAGTGCGGATCTGGCTGTGTCCACTCACTGACGGGAGACGGGCAGGCAGGGCGCAGTGCGGATCTGGCTGTGTCCACTCACCCACGGGAGACGGGCAGGCAGGGCGCAGTGCGGATCTGGCCCTGTCCACTCACCCACGAAGGACGGTCAGGCAGGGTGCAGTGCGGATCTGGCTGTGTCCACTCACCCACGGTAGACGGGCAGGTAGGGTGCAGTGCGGATCTGGCTATGTCCACTCACCCATGTGAGACGGGCAGTCAAGGCGCAGTGCGGATCTGACTGTGTCCACTCATCCACGGGAGACGGTCAGGCAGGGCGCAGGGCGGATCTGGCTGTGTCCACTCGCCCACGGGAGACGGGCAGGCAGGGCGCAGTGCGGATCTGGCTGTGTCCACTCGCCCACGGCAGACGGGCAGGCAGGGCGCAGTGCGGATCTGGCTGTGTCCACTCCCCCACGGCAGACGGTCAGGCAGGGTGCAGTGCGGATCGGGCTGTGTCCACTCACCCATGGCAGACGGGCAGGCAGGGCGCAGTGTGGATCTGGCTGTGTCCACTCACCCACGGCTGACGGTCAGGCAGGGCGCAGTGCGGATCTGGCTGTGTCCACTCACCCACGGCAGAAGGGCAGGCAAGGCGCAGTGCGGATCTGGCTGTGTCCACTCGCCCACGGGAGACGGTCATGCAAGGCGCAGTGCGGATCTGGCTGTGTCCACTCACCCACGGCAGGCGGTCTGTCAGGGCGCAGTGCGGATCTGGCTGTTTCCACTCACCCACGGCAGACGGTCAGGCAGGGTGCAGTGCGGATCTGGCTGTGTCCACTCGCCCACGCAGATGGGCAGGGAGGGCGCAGTGCGGATCTGGCTGTGTCCACTCACCCACGGCTGACGGTCAGGGAGGGCGCAGTGCGGATCTGGCTGTGTCCACTCACCCACGGCAGGCGGTCAGGCAGGGCGTAGTGCGGATCTGGCTGTGTCCACTCACCCATGGCAGACGGTCAGGCAGTGCGCAGTGCGGATCTAGCTGTGTCCACTCGCCCACGACAGACGGGCAGGCAGGGCGCAGTGCGGATCTGGCGGTGTCCACTCACCCACGAAGGACGGTCAGGCAGGGTGCAGTGCGGATCTGGCTGTGTCCACTCACCCACGGGAGACGGGCAGGTAGGGCGCAGTGCGGATCTGGCTGTGTCGACTCACCTACGTGAGACGGGCAGGCAAGGCGCAGTGCGGATCTGGCTGTGTCCACTCACCCACGGGAGACGGTCAGGCAGGGCGCAGTGCGGATCTTGCTGTGTCCACTCACCCACGGCAGACGGGCAGGCAGGGCGCAGTGTGGATCTGGCTGTGACCACTCACCCACAGCAGACGGTCAGGCAGGGCGCAGTGCGGAACTGGCTGTGTCCACTCACCCACGAAGACGGTCAGGCAGGGTGCAGTGTGGATCTGGCTGTGTCCACTCGCCCACGGGAGACGGGCAGGTAGGGCGCAGTGCGGATCTGGCTGTGTCCACTCACCCACGTGAGACGGGCAGGCAAGGCGCAGTGCGGATCTGGCTGTGTCCACTCGCCCACGGGAGACGGTCAGGCAAGGCGCAGTGCGGATCTGGCTGTGTCCACTCACCCACGGCAGGCGGTCTGGCAGGGCGCAGTGCGGATCTGGCTGTTTCCACTCACCCACGGCAGACGGTCAGGCAGGGCGCAGTGCGGATCTGGCTGTGTCCACTCGCCCACGCAGACGGGCAGGCAGGGCGCAGTGTGGATCTGGCTGTATCCACTCACACACGGCTGACGGTCAGGGAGGGCGCAGTGCGGATCTGGCTGTGTCCACTCACCCACGGCAGGCGGTCAGGCAGGGCGCAGTGCGGATCTGGCTGTGTCCACTCACCCACGGCAGACGGTCAGGCAGTGCGCAGTGCGGATCTGGCTGTGTCCAATCGCCCATGGCAGACGGGCAGGCAGGGCGCAGTGTGGATCTGGCTGTGTCCACTCACCGACGGCAGACGGTCAGGCAGGGCGCAGTGCGGATTTGGCTGTGTCCACTCACCCACGGGAGACGGGCAGGCAGGGTGCAGTGCGGATCTGTCTGTGTCCACTCACTGACGGGAGACGGGCAGGCAGGGCGCAGTGCGGATCTGGCTGTGTCCACTCACCCACGGGAGACGGGCAGGCAGGGCGCAGTGCGGATCTGGCGGTGTCCACTCACCCACGAAGGACGGTCAGGCAGGGTGCAGTGCGGATCTGGCTGTGTCCACTCACCCACGGGAGACGGGCAGGTAGGGTGCAGTGCGGATCTGGCTGTGTCCACTCACCCACGTGAGACGGGCAGGCAAGGCGCAGTGCGGATCTGGCTGTGTCCACTCACCCACGGGTGACGGTCAGGCAGGGCGCAGTGCGGATCTGGCTGTGTACACTCACCCAAAGGAGACGGTCAGGCAGGGTGCAGTGCGGATCGGGCTGTGTCCACTCACACACGGCAGACAGTCAGGCATGGCGCAGTGCGGATCGGGCTGTGTCCACTCACCCACGGCAGACGGGCAGGCAGGGCGCAGTGCAGATCTGGCTGTGTCCACTCACCCACGGCAGACGATCAGGCAGGGCGCAGTGCGGATCTGGCTGGGTCCACTCACCCACGGCAGAAGGGCAGGCAAGGAGCAGTGCGGATCTGGCTGTGTCCACTCGCCCACGGAAGACGGTCAGGCAGGGCGCAGTGCGGATCTGGCTGTGTCCAATCACCCACAGCAGGCGGTCTTGCAGGGCGCAGTGCGGATCTGGCTGTGTCCACTCACCCACGGCAGACGGTCAGGCAGGGCGCAGTGCGGATCTGGCTGTGTCCACTCGCCCACGCAGACGGGCAGGCAGGGCGCACTGTGGATCTGGCTGTGTCCACACACCCATGGCTGACGGTCAGGCAGGGCGCAGTGCGGAGCTGGCTGTGTCCACTCACCCACGGCAGGCGGTCAGGCAGGGCGCAGTGCGGATCTGGCTGTGTCCACTCACCCACGGCAGACGGTCAGGCAGTGCGCAGTGCGGATCTGGCTGTGTCCACTCGCCCATGGCAGACGGGAAGGCAGGGCGCAGTGTGGATCTGGCTGTGTCCACTCACCGACGGCAGACGGTCAGGCAGGGCGCAGTGCGGATCTAGCTGTGTCCACTCGCCCACGACAGACGGGCAGGCAGGGCGCAGTGCGGATCTGGCTGTGTCCACTCGCCCACGGGAGACGGGCAGGCAGCGCGCAGTGCGGATCTGGCAGTGTCCACTCACCCACGGGAGACGGGCAGGCAGGGCGCAGTGCGGATCTGGCTGTGTCCACTCACTGACGGGAGACGGGCAGGCAGGGCGCAGTGCGGATCTGGCGGTGTCCACTCACCCACGAAGGACGGTCAGGCAGGGTGCAGTGCGGATCTGGCTGTGTCCACTCACCCACGTGAGACGGGCAGTCAAGGCGCAGTGCGGATCTGGCTGTGTCCACTCACCCACGGGAGACGGTCAGGCAGGGCGCCGTGCGGATCTGGCTGTGTCCACTCGCCCACGGGAGACGGGCAGGCAGGGCGCAGTGCGGATCTGGCTGTGTCCACTCGCCCACGGCAGACGGGCAGGCAGGGCGCAGTGCGGATCGGGCTGTGTCCACTCACCCACGGCAGACGGGCAGGCAGGGCGCAGTGTGGATCTGGCTGTGTCCACTCACCCACGGCTGACGGTCAGGCAGGGCGCAGTGCGGATCTGGCTGTGTCCACTCACCCACGGCAAAAGGGCAGGCAAGGCGCAGTGCGGATCTGGCTGTGTCCACTCGCGCACGGGAGACGGTCAGGCAAGGCGCAGTGCGGATCTGGCTGTGTCCACTCACCCACGGCAGGCGGTCTGGCAGGGCGCAGTGCGGATCTGGCTGTTTCCACTCACCCACGGCAGACGGTCAGGCAGGGCGCAGTGCGGATCTGGCTGTGTCCACTCGCCCACGCAGACGGGCAGGCAGGGCGCAGTGTGGATCTGGCTGTGTCCACTCACCCACGGCTGACGGTCAGGGAGGGCGCAGTGCGGATCTTGCTGTGTCCACTCACCCACGGCAGGCGGTCAGGCAGGGCGCAGTGCGGATCTGGCTGTGTCCACTCACACACGGCAGACGGTCAGGCAGTGCGCAGTGCGGATCTGGCTGTGTCCACTCGCCCATGGCAGACGGGCAGGCAGGGCGCAGTGTGGATCTGGCTGTGTCCACTCACCGACGGCAGACGGTCAGGCAGGGCGCAGTGCGGATCTAGCTGTGTCCACTCGCCCACGACAGACGGGCAGGCAGGGCGCAGTGCGGATCTGGCGGTGTCCACTCACCCACGAAGGACGGTCAGGCAGGGTGGAGTGCGGATCTGGCTGTGTCCACTCACCCACGGGAGACGGACAGGTAGGGTGCAGTGCGGATCAGGCTGTGTCCACTCACCCACGTGAGACGGGCAGGCAAGGCGCAGTGCGGATCTGGCTGTGTCCACTCACCTACGGTAGACGGTCAGGCAGGGCGCAGTGCAGATCTGGCAGTGTCCACTCGCCCACGGTAGACGGGTTAGGCAGGGCGCAGTGCGGATCTGGCTGTTTCCACTCATCCACGGGAGACGGGCAGGCAGGGCACAGTGCGGATCTGGCTGTGTCCACTCACCGACGGGAGACGGGCAGGCAGGGCGCAGTGCGGATCTGGCTGTGTCCACTCACCCACGGCAGAAGGGCAGGCAGGGCGCAGTGCGGATCTGGCTGTGTCCTCTCGCCACGGGAGACGGGCAGGCAGGGCGCAGTGCGGATCTGGCTGTGTCCACTCACCCACATCAGGCGGTCAGGCAGGGCGCAGTGCGGATCTGGCTGTGTCCACTCACCCATGGCAGACGGTCAGGCAGGGCGCAGTGCGGATCTGGCTGTGTCCACTCCCCCACGGCAGACGGACAGGCAGGGCGCAGTGTGGATCTGGCTGTGTCCACTCACCGATGGCAGACGGTCAGGCAGGGCGCAGTGCGGATCTGGCTGTGTCCACTCACCCACGGCAGAAGGGCAGGCAGGGCGAAGTGCGGATCTGGCTGTTTCCACTCGCCCCCGGGAGACGGGCAGGCAGTGCGCAGTGCGGATCTGGCTGTGTTCACTCACCCACGGCAGAAGGGCAGGCAGGGCGCAGTGCGGATCTGGCTGTGTCCACTCGCCCACGGGAGACGGGCAGGCAGGGCGCAGTGCGGATCTGGCTGTGTCCACTCACCCACGGCAGGCGGTCAAGCAGGGCGCAGTGCGGATCTGGCTGTGTCCACTCGCCCACGGGTGACGGGCAGGCAGGGCGCAGTGCGGATCTGGCTGTGTCCACTCACCGACGGCAGACGGTCAGGCAGGGCGCAGTGCGGATCTAGCTGTGTCCACTCGCCCTCGAAAGACGGGCAGGCAGGGCGCAGTGCAGATCTGGCTGTGTCCACTCGCCCACGGGAGACGGGCAGGCAGCGCGCAGTGCGGATCTGGCTGTGTCCAATCACCCACGGGAGACGGGCTGGCAGGGCGCAGTGCGGATCTGGCTGTGTCCACTCACTGACGGGAGACGGGCAGGCAGGGCGCAGTGCGGATCTGGCTGTGTCCACTCACCCACGGGAGACGGGCAGGCAGGGCGCAGTGCGGATCTGGCCCTGTCCACTCACCCACGAAGGACGGTCAGGCAGGGTGCAGTGCGGATCTGGCTGTGTCCACTCACCCACGGTAGACGGGCAGGTAGGGTGCAGTGCGGATCTGGCTATGTACACTCACCCATGTGAGACGGGCAGTCAAGGCGCAGTGCGGATCTGACTGTGTCCACTCACCCACGGGAGACGGTCAGGCAGGGCGCAGGGCGGATCTGGCTGTGTCCACTCGCCCACGGGAGACGGGCAGGCAGGGCGCAGTGCGGATCTGGCTGTGTCCACTCGCCCACGGCAGACGGGCAGGCAGGGCGCAGTGCGGATCTGGCTGTGTCCACTCCCCCACGGCAGACGGTCAGGCAGGGTGCAGTGCGGATCGGGCTGTGTCCACTCACCCATGGCAGACGGGCAGGCAGGGCGCAGTGTGGATCTGGCTGTGTCCACTCACCCACGGCTGACGGTCAGGCAGGGCGCAGTGCGGATCTGGCTGTGTCCACTCACCCACGGCAGAAGGGCAGGCAAGGCGCAGTGCGGATCTGGCTGTGTCCACTCGCCCACGGGAGACGGTCATGCAAGGCGCAGTGCGGATCTGGCTGTGTCCACTCACCCACGGCAGGCGGTCTGTCAGGGCGCAGTGCGGATCTGGCTGTTTCCACTCACCCACGGCAGACGGTCAGGCAGGGTGCAGTGCGGATCTGGCTGTGTCCACTCGCCCACGCAGATGGGCAGGGAGGGCGCAGTGCGGATCTGGCTGTGTCCACTCACCCACGGCTGACGGTCAGGGAGGGCGCAGTGCGGATCTGGCTGTGTCCACTCACCCACGGCAGGCGGTCAGGCAGGGCGTAGTGCGGATCTGGCTGTGTCCACTCACCCATGGCAGACGGTCAGGCAGTGCGCAGTGCGGATCTAGCTGTGTCCACTCGCCCACGACAGACGGGCAGGCAGGGCGCAGTGCGGATCTGGCGGTGTCCACTCACCCACGAAGGACGGTCAGGCAGGGTGGAGTGCGGATCTGGCTGTGTCCACTCACCTACGGGAGACGGGCAGGTAGGGCGCAGTGCGGATCTGGCTGTGTCCACTCACCCACGTGAGACGGGCAGGCAAGGCGCAGTGCGGATCTGGCTGTGTCCACTCGCCCACGGGAGACGGTCAGGCAAGGCGCAGTGCGGATCTGGCTGTGTCCACTCACCCACGGCAGGCGGTCTGGCAGGGCGCAGTGCGGATCTGGCTGTTTCCACTCACCCACGGCAGACGGTCAGGCAGGGCGCAGTGCGGATCTGGCTGTGTCCACTCGCCCACGCAGACGGGCAGGCAGGGCGCAGTGTGGATCTGGCTGTATCCACTCACACACGGCTGACGGTCAGGGAGGGCGCAGTGCGGATCTGGCTGTGTCCACTCACCCACGGCAGGCGGTCAGGCAGGGCGCAGTGCGGATCTGGCTGTGTCCACTCACCCACGGCAGACGGTCAGGCAGTGCGCAGTGCGGATCTGGCTGTGTCCAATCGCCCATGGCAGACGGTCAGGCAGGGCGCAGTGCGGATTTGGCTGTGTCCACTCACCCACGGGAGACGGGCAGGCAGGGTGCAGTGCGGATCTGTCTGTGTCCACTCACTGACGGGAGACGGGCAGGCAGGGCGCAGTGCGGATCTGGCTGTGTCCACTCACCCACGGGAGACGGGCAGGCAGGGCGCAGTGCGGATCTGGCGGTGTCCACTCACCCACGAAGGACGGTCAGGCAGGGTGCAGTGCGGATCTGGCTGTGTCCACTCACCCACGGGAGACGGGCAGGTAGGGTGCAGTGCGGATCTGGCTGTGTCCACTCACCCACGTGAGACGGGCAGGCAAGGCGCAGTGCGGATCTGGCTGTGTCCACTCACCCACGGGTGACGGTCAGGCAGGGCGCAGTGCGGATCTGGCTGTGTACACTCACCCAAAGGAGACGGTCAGGCAGGGTGCAGTGCGGATCGGGCTGTGTCCACTCACACACGGCAGACAGTCAGGCATGGCGCAGTGCGGATCGGGCTGTGTCCACTCACCCACGGCAGACGGGCAGGCAGGGCGCAGTGCAGATCTGGCTGTGTCCACTCACCCAGGGCAGACGATCAGGCAGGGCGCAGTGCGGATCTGGCTGGGTCCACTCACCCACGGCAGAAGGGCAGGCAAGGAGCAGTGCGGATCTGGCTGTGTCCACTCGCCCACGGAAGACGGTCAGGCAGGGCGCAGTGCGGATCTGGCTGTGTCCAATCACCCACAGCAGGCGGTCTTGCAGGGCGCAGTGCGGATCTGGCTGTGTCCACTCACCCACGGCAGACGGTCAGGCAGGGCGCAGTGCGGATCTGGCTGTGTCCACTCGCCCACGCAGACGGGCAGGCAGGGCGCACTGTGGATCTGGCTGTGTCCACACACCCACGGCTGACGGTCAGGCAGGGCGCAGTGCGGAGCTGGCTGTGTCCACTCACCCACGGCAGGCGGTCAGGCAGGGCGCAGTGCGGATCTGGCTGTGTCCACTCACCCACGGCAGACGGTCAGGCAGTGCGCAGTGCGGATCTGGCTGTGTCCACTCGCCCATGGCAGACGGGAAGGCAGGGCGCAGTGTGGATCTGGCTGTGTCCACTCACCGACGGCAGACGGTCAGGCAGGGCGCAGTGCGGATCTAGCTGTGTCCACTCGCCCACGACAGACGGGCAGGCAGGGCGCAGTGCGGATCTGGCTGTGTCCACTCGCCCACGGGAGACGGGCAGGCAGCGCGCAGTGCGGATCTGGCAGTGTCCACTCACCCACGGGAGACGGGCAGGCAGGGCGCAGTGCGGATCTGGCTGTGTCCACTCACTGACGGGAGACGGGCAGGCAGGGCGCAGTGCGGATCTGGCGGTGTCCACTCACCCACGAAGGACGGTCAGGCAGGGTGCAGTGCGGATCTGGCTGTGTCCACTCACCCACGTGAGACGGGCAGTCAAGGCGCAGTGCGGATCTGGCTGTGTCCACTCACCCACGGGAGACGGTCAGGCAGGGCGCCGTGCGGATCTGGCTGTGTCCACTCGCCCACGGGAGACGGGCAGGCAGGGCGCAGTGCGGATCTGGCTGTGTCCACTCGCCCACGGCAGACGGGCAGGCAGGGCGCAGTGCGGATCGGGCTGTGTCCACTCACCCACGGCAGACGGGCAGGCAGGGCGCAGTGTGGATCTGGCTGTGTCCACTCACCCACGGCTGACGGTCAGGCAGGGCGCAGTGCGGATCTGGCTGTGTCCACTCACCCACGGCAAAAGGGCAGGCAAGGCGCAGTGCGGATCTGGCTGTGTCCACTCGCGCACGGGAGACGGTCAGGCAAGGCGCAGTGCGGATCTGGCTGTGTCCACTCACCCACGGCAGGCGGTCTGGCAGGGCGCAGTGCGGATCTGGCTGTTTCCACTCACCCACGGCAGACGGTCAGGCAGGGCGCAGTGCGGATCTGGCTGTGTCCACTCGCCCACGCAGACGGGCAGGCAGGGCGCAGTGTGGATCTGGCTGTGTCCACTCACCCACGGCTGACGGTCAGGGAGGGCGCAGTGCGGATCTTGCTGTGTCCACTCACCCACGGCAGGCGGTCAGGCAGGGCGCAGTGCGGATCTGGCTGTGTCCACTCACACACGGCAGACGGTCAGGCAGTGCGCAGTGCGGATCTGGCTGTGTCCACTCGCCCATGGCAGACGGGCAGGCAGGGCGCAGTGTGGATCTGGCTGTGTCCACTCACCGACGGCAGACGGTCAGGCAGGGCGCAGTGCGGATCTAGCTGTGTCCACTCGCCCACGACAGACGGGCAGGCAGGGCGCAGTGCGGATCTGGCGGTGTCCACTCACCCACGAAGGACGGTCAGGCAGGGTGGAGTGCGGATCTGGCTGTGTCCACTCACCCACGGGAGACGGACAGGTAGGGTGCAGTGCGGATCAGGCTGTGTCCACTCACCCACGTGAGACGGGCAGGCAAGGCGCAGTGCGGATCTGGCTGTGTCCACTCACCTACGGTAGACGGTCAGGCAGGGCGCAGTGCAGATCTGGCAGTGTCCACTCGCCCACGGTAGACGGGTTAGGCAGGGCGCAGTGCGGATCTGGCTGTTTCCACTCATCCACGGGAGACGGGCAGGCAGGGCACAGTGCGGATCTGGCTGTGTCCACTCACCGACGGGAGACGGGCAGGCAGGGCGCAGTGCGGATCTGGCTGTGTCCACTCACCCACGGCAGAAGGGCAGGCAGGGCGCAGTGCGGATCTGGCTGTGTCCTCTCGCCACGGGAGACGGGCAGGCAGGGCGCAGTGCGGATCTGGCTGTGTCCACTCACCCACATCAGGCGGTCAGGCAGGGCGCAGTGCGGATCTGGCTGTGTCCACTCACCCATGGCAGACGGTCAGGCAGGGCGCAGTGCGGATCTGGCTGTGTCCACTCCCCCACGGCAGACGGACAGGCAGGGCGCAGTGTGGATCTGGCTGTGTCCACTCACCGATGGCAGACGGTCAGGCAGGGCGCAGTGCGGATCTGGCTGTGTCCACTCACCCACGGCAGAAGGGCAGGCAGGGCGAAGTGCGGATCTGGCTGTTTCCACTCGCCCCCGGGAGACGGGCAGGCAGTGCGCAGTGCGGATCTGGCTGTGTTCACTCACCCACGGCAGAAGGGCAGGCAGGGCGCAGTGCGGATCTGGCTGTGTCCACTCGCCCACGGGAGACGGGCAGGCAGGGCGCAGTGCGGATCTGGCTGTGTCCACTCACCCACGGCAGGCGGTCAAGCAGGGCGCAGTGCGGATCTGGCTGTGTCCACTCGCCCACGGGTGACGGGCAGGCAGGGCGCAGTGCGGATCTGGCTGTGTCCACTCACCGACGGCAGACGGTCAGGCAGGGCGCAGTGCGGATCTAGCTGTGTCCACTCGCCCTCGAAAGACGGGCAGGCAGGGCGCAGTGCAGATCTGGCTGTGTCCACTCGCCCACGGGAGACGGGCAGGCAGCGCGCAGTGCGGATCTGGCTGTGTCCAATCACCCACGGGAGACGGGCTGGCAGGGCGCAGTGCGGATCTGGCTGTGTCCACTCACTGACGGGAGACGGGCAGGCAGGGCGCAGTGCGGATCTGGCTGTGTCCACTCACCCACGGGAGACGGGCAGGCAGGGCGCAGTGCGGATCTGGCCCTGTCCACTCACCCACGAAGGACGGTCAGGCAGGGTGCAGTGCGGATCTGGCTGTGTCCACTCACCCACGGTAGACGGGCAGGTAGGGTGCAGTGCGGATCTGGCTATGTACACTCACCCATGTGAGACGGGCAGTCAAGGCGCAGTGCGGATCTGACTGTGTCCACTCACCCACGGGAGACGGTCAGGCAGGGCGCAGGGCGGATCTGGCTGTGTCCACTCGCCCACGGGAGACGGGCAGGCAGGGCGCAGTGCGGATCTGGCTGTGTCCACTCGCCCACGGCAGACGGGCAGGCAGGGCGCAGTGCGGATCTGGCTGTGTCCACTCCCCCACGGCAGACGGTCAGGCAGGGTGCAGTGCGGATCGGGCTGTGTCCACTCACCCATGGCAGACGAGCAGGCAGGGCGCAGTGCGGATCTGGCTGTGTCCACTCACCCACGGCTGACGGTCAGGCAGGGCGCAGTGCGGATCTGGCTGTGTCCACTCACCCACGGCAGAAGGGCAGGCAAGGCGCAGTGCGGATCTGGCTGTGTCCACTCGCCCACGGGAGACGGTCATGCAAGGCGCAGTGCGGATCTGGCTGTGTCCACTCACCCACGGCAGGCGGTCTGTCAGGGCGCAGTGCGGATCTGGCTGTTTCCACTCACCCACGGCAGACGGTCAGGCAGGGTGCAGTGCGGATCTGGCTGTGTCCACTCGCCCACGCAGATGGGCAGGGAGGGCGCAGTGCGGATCTGGCTGTGTCCACTCACCCACGGCTGACGGTCAGGGAGGGCGCAGTGCGGATCTGGCTGTGTCCACTCACCCACGGCAGGCGGTCAGGCAGGGCGTAGTGCGGATCTGGCTGTGTCCACTCACCCATGGCAGACGGTCAGGCAGTGCGCAGTGCGGATCTAGCTGTGTCCACTCGCCCACGACAGACGGGCAGGCAGGGCGCAGTGCGGATCTGGCGGTGTCCACTCACCCACGAAGGACGGTCAGGCAGGGTGGAGTGCGGATCTGGCTGTGTCCACTCACCTACGGGAGACGGACAGGTAGGGTGCAGTGCGGATCAGGCTGTGTCCACTCACCCACGTGAAACGGGCAGGCAAGGCGCAGTGCGGATCTGGCTGTGTCCACTCACCTACGGTAGACGGTCAGGCAGGGCGCAGTGCGGATCTGGCAGTGTCCACTCGCCCACGGGAGACGGGCAGGCAGGGCGCAGTGCGGATCTGGCTGTTTCCACTCACCCACGGGAGACGGGCAGGCAGGGCGCAGTGCGGATCTGGCTGTGTCCACTCACCGACGGGAGACGGGCAGGCAGGGCGCAGTGCAGATCTGGCTGTGTCCACTCACCCACGGCAGAAGGGCAGGCATGGCGCAGTGCGGATCTGGCTGTGTCCACTCGCCCACGGGAGACGGGCAGGCAGGGCGCAGTGCGGATTTGGCTGTGTCCACTCACCCACATCAGGCGGTCAGGCAGGGCGCAGTGCGGATCTGGCTGTGTCCACTCACCCATGGCAGACAGTCAGGCAGGGCGCAGTGCGGATCTGGCTGTGTCCACTCGCCCACGGCAGACGGACAGGCAGGGCGCAGTGTGGATCTGGCTGTGTCCACTCACCGACGGCAGACGGTCAGGCAGGGCGCAGTGCGGATCTGGCTGTGTCCACTCACCCACGGCAGAGGGGCAGGCAGGGCGAAGTGCGGATCTGGCTATGTCCACTCGCCCCCGGGAGACGGGCAGGCAGTGCGCAGTGCGGATCTGGCTGTGTTCACTCACCCACGGCAGAAGGGCAGGCAGGGCGCAGTGCGGATCTGGCTGTGTCCACTCACCCACGGCAGACCGGCAGGCAGGGCGCAGTGCGGATCTGGCTGTGTCCACTCACCCACGGCAGAAGGGCAGGCAGGGCGCAGTGCGGATCTGGCTGTGTCCACTCGCCCACGGGAGACGGGCAGGCAGGGCGCAGTGCGGATCTGGCTGTGTCCACTCACCCACGGCAGGCGGTCAGGCAGGGCGCAGTGCGGATCTGGCTGTGTCCACTCGCCCACGGGTGACGGGCAAGCAGGGCGCAGTGCGGATCTGGCTGTGTCCACTCACCCACGGCAGGCGGTCAGGCAGGGCGCAGTGCGGATCTGGCTGTGTCCACTCACCCACGGCAGACGGTCAGGCAGGGCGCAGTGCAAATCTGGCTGTGTCCACTCGCCCACGGCAGACGGGCAGGCAGGGCGCAGTGCTGATCTGGCTGTGTCCACTCGCCCACTGGAGACGGGCAGGCAGGGCGCAGTACGGATCTGGCTGTGTCCACTCGCCCACGGCAGACGGGCAGGCAGGGCGCAGTGCGGATCTGGCTGTGTCCACACGCCACGGCAGACGGTCAGGCAGGGCGCAGTGCGGATCGGGCTGTGTCCACAAGCCCACGGCAGACGGGCAGGCAGGGCGCAGTGTGGATCTGGCTGTGTCCACTCACCCACGGCAGACGGTCAGGCAGGGCGCAGTGCGGATCTGGCTGTGTCCACTCACCCACGGCAGACGGTCAGGTAGTTCGCAGTGCGGATCTGGCTGTGTCCACTCGCCCACGGCAGACGGGCAGGCAGGGCGCAGTGTGGATCTGGCTGTGTCCACTCACCGACGGCAGACAGTCAGGCAGGGCGCAGTGCGAATCTGGCTGTGTCCACTCGCCCATGACAGACGGGCAGACAGGGCGCAGTGCGGATCTGGCTGTGTCCGCTCGCCCACGGGAGACGGGCAGGCAGCGCGCAGTGCGGATCTGGCTGTGTCCACTCACCCACGGGAGACGGGCAGGCAGGGCGCAGTGCGGATCTGGCTGTGTCCACTCACTGACGGGAGACGGGCAGGCAGGGCGCAGTGCGGATCTGGCTGTGTCCACTCACCCACGGGAGACGGGCAGGCAGGGCGCAGTGCGGATCTGGCTGTGTCCACTCACCCACGGCAGACGGTCAGGCAGGGCACAGTGCGGATCTGGCTGTGTCCACTCACCCACGGGAGACGGGCAGGCAGGGCGCAGTGCGGATCTGGCGGTGTCCACTCACCCACGAAGGACGGTCAGGCAGGGTGCAGTGCGGATCTGGCTGTGTCCACTCACCCACGGGTGACGGTCAGGCAGGGCGCAGTGCGGATCTGGCTGTGTACACTCACCCAAAGGAGACGGTCAGGCAGGGTGCAGTGCGGATCGGGCTGTGTCCACTCACACACGGCAGACAGTCAGGCATGGCGCAGTGCGGATCGGGCTGTGTCCACTCACCCACGGCAGACGGGCAGGCAGGGCGCAGTGCAGATCTGGCTGTGTCCACTCACCCACGGCAGACGATCAGGCAGGGCGCAGTGCGGATCTGGCTGGGTCCACTCACCCACGGCAGAAGGGCAGGCAAGGAGCAGTGCGGATCTGGCTGTGTCCACTCGCCCACGGAAGACGGTCAGGCAGGGCGCAGTGCGGATCTGGCTGTGTCCAATCACCCACAGCAGGCGGTCTTGCAGGGCGTAGTGCGGATCTGGCTGTGTCCACTCACCCACGGCAGACGGTCAGGCAGGGCGCAGTGCGGATCTGGCTGTGTCCACTCGCCCACGCAGACGGGCAGGCAGGGCGCACTGTGGATCTGGCTGTGTCCACACACCCACGGCTGACGGTCAGGCAGGGCGCAGTGCGGAGCTGGCTGTGTCCACTCACCCACGGCAGGCGGTCAGGCAGGGCGCAGTGCGGATCTGGCTGTGTCCACTCACCCACGGCAGACGGTCAGGCAGTGCGCAGTGCGGATCTGGCTGTGTCCACTCGCCCATGGCAGACGGGAAGGCAGGGCGCAGTGTGGATCTGGCTGTGTCCACTCACCGACGGCAGACGGTCAGGCAGGGCGCAGTGCGGATCTAGCTGTGTCCACTCGCCCACGACAGACGGGCAGGCAGGGCGCAGTGCGGATCTGGCTGTGTCCACTCGCCCACGGGAGACGGGCAGGCAGCGCGCAGTGCGGATCTGGCAGTGTCCACTCACCCACGGGAGACGGGCAGGCAGGGCGCAGTGCGGATCTGGCTGTGTCCACTCACTGACGGGAGACGGGCAGGCAGGGCGCAGTGCGGATCTGGCGGTGTCCACTCACCCACGAAGGACGGTCAGGCAGGGTGCAGTGCGGATCTGGCTGTGTCCACTCACCCACGTGAGACGGGCAGTCAAGGCGCAGTGCGGATCTGGCTGTGTCCACTCACCCACGGGAGACGGTCAGGCAGGGCGCCGTGCGGATCTGGCTGTGTCCACTCGCCCACGGGAGACGGGCAGGCAGGGCGCAGTGCGGATCTGGCTGTGTCCACTCGCCCACGGCAGACGGGCAGGCAGGGCGCAGTGCGGATCGGGCTGTGTCCACTCACCCACGGCAGACGGGCAGGCAGGGCGCAGTGTGGATCTGGCTGTGTCCACTCACCCACGGCTGACGGTCAGGCAGGGCGCAGTGCGGATCTGGCTGTGTCCACTCACCCACGGCAAAAGGGCAGGCAAGGCGCAGTGCGGATCTGGCTGTGTCCACTCGCGCACGGGAGACGGTCAGGCAAGGCGCAGTGCGGATCTGGCTGTGTCCACTCACCCACGGCAGGCGGTCTGGCAGGGCGCAGTGCGGATCTGGCTGTTTCCACTCACCCACGGCAGACGGTCAGGCAGGGCGCAGTGCGGATCTGGCTGTGGCCACTCGCCCACGCAGACGGGCAGGCAGGGCGCAGTGTGGATTTGGCTGTGTCCACTCACCCACGGCTGACGGTCAGGGAGGGCGCAGTGCGGATCTGGCTGTGTCCACTCACCCACGGCAGGCGGTCAGGCAGGGCGTAGTGCGGATCTGGCTGTGTCCACTCACCCATGGCAGACGGTCAGGCAGTGCGCAGTGCGGATCTAGCTGTGTCCACTCGCCCACGACAGACGGGCAGGCAGGGCGCAGTGCGGATCTGGCGGTGTCCACTCACCCACGAAAGACGGTCAGGCAGGGTGGAGTGCGGATCTGGCTGTGTCCACTCACCTACGGGAGACGGACAGGTAGGGTGCAGTGCGGATCAGGCTGTGTCCACTCACCCACGTGAAACGGGCAGGCAAGGCGCAGTGCGGATCTGGCTGTGTCCACTCACCTACGGTAGACGGTCAGGCAGGGCGCAGTGCGGATCTGGCAGTGTCCACTCGCCCACGGGAGACGGGCAGGCAGGGCGCAGTGCGGATCTGGCTGTTTCCACTCACCCACGGGAGACGGGCAGGCAGGGCGCAGTGCGGATCTGGCTGTGTCCACTCACCGACGGGAGACGGGCAGGCAGGGCGCAGTGCAGATCTGGCTGTGTCCACTCACCCACGGCAGAAGGGCAGGCATGGCGCAGTGCGGATCTGGCTGTGTCCACTCGCCCACGGGAGACGGGCAGGCAGGGCGCAGTGCGGATTTGGCTGTGTCCACTCACCCACATCAGGCGGTCAGGCAGGGCGCAGTGCGGATCTGGCTGTGTCCACTCACCCATGGCAGACAGTCAGGCAGGGCGCAGTGCGGATCTGGCTGTGTCCACTCGCCCACGGCAGACGGACAGGCAGGGCGCAGTGTGGATCTGGCTGTGTCCACTCACCGACGGCAGACGGTCAGGCAGGGCGCAGTGCGGATCTGGCTGTGTCCACTCACCCACGGCAGAGGGGCAGGCAGGGCGAAGTGCGGATCTGGCTATGTCCACTCGCCCCCGGGAGACGGGCAGGCAGTGCGCAGTGCGGATCTGGCTGTGTTCACTCACCCACGGCAGAAGGGCAGGCAGGGCGCAGTGCGGATCTGGCTGTGTCCACTCACCCACGGCAGACCGGCAGGCAGGGCGCAGTGCGGATCTGGCTGTGTCCACTCACCCACGGCAGAAGGGCAGGCAGGGCGCAGTGCGGATCTGGCTGTGTCCACTCGCCCACGGGAGACGGGCAGGCAGGGCGCAGTGCGGATCTGGCTGTGTCCACTCACCCACGGCAGGCGGTCAGGCAGGGCGCAGTGCGGATCTGGCTGTGTCCACTCGCCCACGGGTGACGGGCAAGCAGGGCGCAGTGCGGATCTGGCTGTGTCCACTCACCCACGGCAGGCGGTCAGGCAGGGCGCAGTGCGGATCTGGCTGTGTCCACTCACCCACGGCAGACGGTCAGGCAGGGCGCAGTGCAAATCTGGCTGTGTCCACTCGCCCACGGCAGACGGGCAGGCAGGGCGCAGTGCTGATCTGGCTGTGTCCACTCGCCCACTGGAGACGGGCAGGCAGGGCGCAGTACGGATCTGGCTGTGTCCACTCGCCCACGGCAGACGGGCAGGCAGGGCGCAGTGCGGATCTGGCTGTGTCCACACGCCACGGCAGACGGTCAGGCAGGGCGCAGTGCGGATCGGGCTGTGTCCACAAGCCCACGGCAGACGGGCAGGCAGGGCGCAGTGTGGATCTGGCTGTGTCCACTCACCCACGGCAGACGGTCAGGCAGGGCGCAGTGCGGATCTGGCTGTGTCCACTCACCCACGGCAGACGGTCAGGTAGTTCGCAGTGCGGATCTGGCTGTGTCCACTCGCCCACGGCAGACGGGCAGGCAGGGCGCAGTGTGGATCTGGCTGTGTCCACTCACCGACGGCAGACAGTCAGGCAGGGCGCAGTGCGAATCTGGCTGTGTCCACTCGCCCATGACAGACGGGCAGACAGGGCGCAGTGCGGATCTGGCTGTGTCCGCTCGCCCACGGGAGACGGGCAGGCAGCGCGCAGTGCGGATCTGGCTGTGTCCACTCACCCACGGGAGACGGGCAGGCAGGGCGCAGTGCGGATCTGGCTGTGTCCACTCACTGACGGGAGACGGGCAGGCAGGGCGCAGTGCGGATCTGGCTGTGTCCACTCACCCACGGGAGACGGGCAGGCAGGGCGCAGTGCGGATCTGGCTGTGTCCACTCACCCACGGCAGACGGTCAGGCAGGGCACAGTGCGGATCTGGCTGTGTCCACTCACCCACGGGAGACGGGCAGGCAGGGCGCAGTGCGGATCTGGCGGTGTCCACTCACCCACGAAGGACGGTCAGGCAGGGTGCAGTGCGGATCTGGCTGTGTCCACTCACCCACGGGTGACGGTCAGGCAGGGCGCAGTGCGGATCTGGCTGTGTACACTCACCCAAAGGAGACGGTCAGGCAGGGTGCAGTGCGGATCGGGCTGTGTCCACTCACACACGGCAGACAGTCAGGCATGGCGCAGTGCGGATCGGGCTGTGTCCACTCACCCACGGCAGACGGGCAGGCAGGGCGCAGTGCAGATCTGGCTGTGTCCACTCACCCACGGCAGACGATCAGGCAGGGCGCAGTGCGGATCTGGCTGGGTCCACTCACCCACGGCAGAAGGGCAGGCAAGGAGCAGTGCGGATCTGGCTGTGTCCACTCGCCCACGGAAGACGGTCAGGCAGGGCGCAGTGCGGATCTGGCTGTGTCCAATCACCCACAGCAGGCGGTCTTGCAGGGCGCAGTGCGGATCTGGCTGTGTCCACTCACCCACGGCAGACGGTCAGGCAGGGCGCAGTGCGGATCTGGCTGTGTCCACTCGCCCACGCAGACGGGCAGGCAGGGCGCACTGTGGATCTGGCTGTGTCCACACACCCACGGCTGACGGTCAGGCAGGGCGCAGTGCGGAGCTGGCTGTGTCCACTCACCCACGGCAGGCGGTCAGGCAGGGCGCAGTGCGGATCTGGCTGTGTCCACTCACCCACGGCAGACGGTCAGGCAGTGCGCAGTGCGGATCTGGCTGTGTCCACTCGCCCATGGCAGACGGGAAGGCAGGGCGCAGTGTGGATCTGGCTGTGTCCACTCACCGACGGCAGACGGTCAGGCAGGGCGCAGTGCGGATCTAGCTGTGTCCACTCGCCCACGACAGACGGGCAGGCAGGGCGCAGTGCGGATCTGGCTGTGTCCACTCGCCCACGGGAGACGGGCAGGCAGCGCGCAGTGCGGATCTGGCAGTGTCCACTCACCCACGGGAGACGGGCAGGCAGGGCGCAGTGCGGATCTGGCTGTGTCCACTCACTGACGGGAGACGGGCAGGCAGGGCGCAGTGCGGATCTGGCGGTGTCCACTCACCCACGAAGGACGGTCAGGCAGGGTGCAGTGCGGATCTGGCTGTGTCCACTCACCCACGTGAGACGGGCAGTCAAGGCGCAGTGCGGATCTGGCTGTGTCCACTCACCCACGGGAGACGGTCAGGCAGGGCGCCGTGCGGATCTGGCTGTGTCCACTCGCCCACGGGAGACGGGCAGGCAGGGCGCAGTGCGGATCTGGCTGTGTCCACTCGCCCACGGCAGACGGGCAGGCAGGGCGCAGTGCGGATCGGGCTGTGTCCACTCACCCACGGCAGACGGGCAGGCAGGGCGCAGTGTGGATCTGGCTGTGTCCACTCACCCACGGCTGACGGTCAGGCAGGGCGCAGTGCGGATCTGGCTGTGTCCACTCACCCACGGCAAAAGGGCAGGCAAGGCGCAGTGCGGATCTGGCTGTGTCCACTCGCGCACGGGAGACGGTCAGGCAAGGCGCAGTGCGGATCTGGCTGTGTCCACTCACCCACGGCAGGCGGTCTGGCAGGGCGCAGTGCGGATCTGGCTGTTTCCACTCACCCACGGCAGACGGTCAGGCAGGGCGCAGTGCGGATCTGGCTGTGGCCACTCGCCCACGCAGACGGGCAGGCAGGGCGCAGTGTGGATCTGGCTGTGTCCACTCACCCACGGCTGACGGTCAGGGAGGGCGCAGTGCGGATCTTGCTGTGTCCACTCACCCACGGCAGGCGGTCAGGCAGGGCGCAGTGCGGATCTGGCTGTGTCCACTCACACACGGCAGACGGTCAGGCAGTGCGCAGTGCGGATCTGGCTGTGTCCACTCGCCCATGGCAGACGGGCAGGCAGGGCGCAGTGTGGATCTGGCTGTGTCCACTCACCGACGGCAGACGGTCAGGCAGGGCGCAGTGCGGATCTAGCTGTGTCCACTCGCCCACGACAGACGGGCAGGCAGGGCGCAGTGCGGATCTGGCGGTGTCCACTCACCCACGAAGGACGGTCAGGCAGGGTGGAGTGCGGATCTGGCTGTGTCCACTCACCCACGGGAGACGGACAGGTAGGGTGCAGTGCGGATCAGGCTGTGTCCACTCACCCACGTGAGACGGGCAGGCAAGGCGCAGTGCGGATCTGGCTGTGTCCACTCACCTACGGTAGACGGTCAGGCAGGGCGCAGTGCAGATCTGGCAGTGTCCACTCGCCCACGGTAGACGGGTTAGGCAGGGCGCAGTGCGGATCTGGCTGTTTCCACTCACCCACGGGAGACGGGCAGGCAGGGCACAGTGCGGATCTGGCTGTGTCCACTCACCGACGGGAGACGGGCAGGCAGGGCGCAGTGCGGATCTGGCTGTGTCCACTCACCCACGGCAGAAGGGCAGGCAGGGCGCAGTGCGGATCTGGCTGTGTCCTCTCGCCACGGGAGACGGGCAGGCAGGGCGCAGTGCGGATCTGGCTGTGTCCACTCACCCACATTAGGCGGTCAGGCAGGGCGCAGTGCGGATCTGGCTGTGTCCACTCACCCATGGCAGACGGTCAGGCAGGGCGCAGTGCGGATCTGGCTGTGTCCACTCCCCCACGGCAGACGGACAGGCAGGGCGCAGTGTGGATCTGGCTGTGTCCACTCACCGATGGCAGACGGTCAGGCAGGGCGCAGTGCGGATCTGGCTGTGTCCACTCACCCACGGCAGAAGGGCAGGCAGGGCGAAGTGCGGATCTGGCTGTTTCCACTCGCCCCCGGGAGACGGGCAGGCAGTGCGCAGTGCGGATCTGGCTGTGTTCACTCACCCACGGCAGAAGGGCAGGCAGGGCGCAGTGCGGATCTGGCTGTGTCCACTCGCCCACGGGAGACGGGCAGGCAGGGCGCAGTGCGGATCTGGCTGTGTCCACTCACCCACGGCAGGCGGTCAAGCAGGGCGCAGTGCGGATCTGGCTGTGTCCACTCGCCCACGGGTGACGGGCAGGCAGGGCGCAGTGCGGATCTGGCTGTGTCCACTCACCGACGGCAGACGGTCAGGCAGGGCGCAGTGCGGATCTAGCTGTGTCCACTCGCCCTCGAAAGACGGGCAGGCAGGGCGCAGTGCAGATCTGGCTGTGTCCACTCGCCCACGGGAGACGGGCAGGCAGCGCGCAGTGCGGATCTGGCTGTGTCCAATCACCCACGGGAGACGGGCTGGCAGGGCGCAGTGCGGATCTGGCTGTGTCCACTCACTGACGGGAGACGGGCAGGCAGGGCGCAGTGCGGATCTGGCTGTGTCCACTCACCCACGGGAGACGGGCAGGCAGGGCGCAGTGCGGATCTGGCCCTGTCCACTCACCCACGAAGGACGGTCAGGCAGGGTGCAGTGCGGATCTGGCTGTGTCCACTCACCCACGGTAGACGGGCAGGTAGGGTGCAGTGCGGATCTGGCTATGTCCACTCACCCATGTGAGACGGGCAGTCAAGGCGCAGTGCGGATCTGACTGTGTCCACTCACCCACGGGAGACGGTCAGGCAGGGCGCAGGGCGGATCTGGCTGTGTCCACTCGCCCACGGGAGACGGGCAGGCAGGGCGCAGTGCGGATCTGGCTGTGTCCACTCGCCCACGGCAGACGGGCAGGCAGGGCGCAGTGCGGATCTGGCTGTGTCCACTCCCCCACGGCAGACGGTCAGGCAGGGTGCAGTGCGGATCGGGCTGTGTCCACTCACCCATGGCAGACGGGCAGGCAGGGCGCAGTGTGGATCTGGCTGTGTCCACTCACCCACGGCTGACGGTCAGGCAGGGCGCAGTGCGGATCTGGCTGTGTCCACTCACCCACGGCAGAAGGGCAGGCAAGGCGCAGTGCGGATCTGGCTGTGTCCACTCGCCCACGGGAGACGGTCATGCAAGGCGCAGTGCGGATCTGGCTGTGTCCACTCACCCACGGCAGGCGGTCTGTCAGGGCGCAGTGCGGATCTGGCTGTTTCCACTCACCCACAGCAGACGGTCAGGCAGGGTGCAGTGCGGATCTGGCTGTGTCCACTCGCCCACGCAGATGGGCAGGGAGGGCGCAGTGCGGATCTGGCTGTGTCCACTCACCCACGGCTGACGGTCAGGGAGGGCGCAGTGCGGATCTGGCTGTGTCCACTCACCCACGGCAGGCGGTCAGGCAGGGCGTAGTGCGGATCTGGCTGTGTCCACTCACCCATGGCAGACGGTCAGGCAGTGCGCAGTGCGGATCTAGCTGTGTCCACTCGCCCACGACAGACGGGCAGGCAGGGCGCAGTGCGGATCTGGCGGTGTCCACTCACCCACGAAGGACGGTCAGGCAGGGTGGAGTGCGGATCTGGCTGTGTCCACTCACCTACGGGAGACGGACAGGTAGGGTGCAGTGCGGATCAGGCTGTGTCCACTCACCCACGTGAAACGGGCAGGCAAGGCGCAGTGCGGATCTGGCTGTGTCCACTCACCTACGGTAGACGGTCAGGCAGGGCGCAGTGCGGATCTGGCAGTTTCCACTCGCCCACGGGAGACGGGCAGGCAGGGCGCAGTGCGGATCTGGCTGTTTCCACTCACCCACGGGAGACGGGCAGGCAGGGCGCAGTGCGGATCTGGCTGTGTCCACTCACCGACGGGAGACGGGCAGGCAGGGCGCAGTGCAGATCTGGCTGTGTCCACTCACCCACGGCAGAAGGGCAGGCATGGCGCAGTGCGGATCTGGCTGTGTCCACTCGCCCACGGGAGACGGGCAGGCAGGGCGCAGTGCGGATTTGGCTGTGTCCACTCACCCACATCAGGCGGTCAGGCAGGGCGCAGTGCGGATCTGGCTGTGTCCACTCACCCATGGCAGACAGTCAGGCAGGGCGCAGTGCGGATCTGGCTGTGTCCACTCGCCCACGGCAGACGGACAGGCAGGGCGCAGTGTGGATCTGGCTGTGTCCACTCACCGACGGCAGACGGTCAGGCAGGGCGCAGTGCGGATCTGGCTGTGTCCACTCACCCACGGCAGAGGGGCAGGCAGGGCGAAGTGCGGATCTGGCTATGTCCACTCGCCCCCGGGAGACGGGCAGGCAGTGCGCAGTGCGGATCTGGCTGTGTTCACTCACCCACGGCAGAAGGGCAGGCAGGGCGCAGTGCGGATCTGGCTGTGTCCACTCACCCACGGCAGACCGGCAGGCAGGGCGCAGTGCGGATCTGGCTGTGTCCACTCACCCACGGCAGAAGGGCAGGCAGGGCGCAGTGCGGATCTGGCTGTGTCCACTCGCCCACGGGAGACGGGCAGGCAGGGCGCAGTTCGGATCTGGCTGTGTCCACTCACCCACGGCAGGCGGTCAGGCAGGGCGCAGTGCGGATCTGGCTGTGTCCACTCGCCCACGGGTGACGGGCAAGCAGGGCGCAGTGCGGATCTGGCTGTGTCCACTCACCCACGGCAGGCGGTCAGGCAGGGCGCAGTGCGGATCTGGCTGTGTCCACTCACCCACGGCAGACGGTCAGGCAGGGCGCAGTGCAAATCTGGCTGTGTCCACTCGCCCACGGCAGACGGGCAGGCAGGGCGCAGTGCTGATCTGGCTGTGTCCACTCGCCCACTGGAGACGGGCAGGCAGGGCGCAGTACGGATCTGGCTGTGTCCACTCGCCCACGGCAGACGGGCAGGCAGGGCGCAGTGCGGATCTGGCTGTGTCCACACGCCACGGCAGACGGTCAGGCAGGGCGCAGTGCGGATCGGGCTGTGTCCACAAGCCCACGGCAGACGGGCAGGCAGGGCGCAGTGTGGATCTGGCTGTGTCCACTCACCCACGGCAGACGGTCAGGCAGGGCGCAGTGCGGATCTGGCTGTGTCCACTCACCCACGGCAGACGGTCAGGTAGTTCGCAGTGCGGATCTGGCTGTGTCCACTCGCCCACGGCAGACGGGCAGGCAGGGCGCAGTGTGGATCTGGCTGTGTCCACTCACCGACGGCAGACAGTCAGGCAGGGCGCAGTGCGAATCTGGCTGTGTCCACTCGCCCATGACAGACGGGCAGACAGGGCGCAGTGCGGATCTGGCTGTGTCCGCTCGCCCACGGGAGACGGGCAGGCAGCGCGCAGTGCGGATCTGGCTGTGTCCACTCACCCACGGGAGACGGGCAGGCAGGGCGCAGTGCGGATCTGGCTGTGTCCACTCACTGACGGGAGACGGGCAGGCAGGGCGCAGTGCGGATCTGGCTGTGTCCACTCACCCACGGGAGACGGGCAGGCAGGGCGCAGTGCGGATCTGGCGGTGTCCACTCACCCACGAAGGACGGTCAGGCAGGGTGCAGTGCGGATCTGGCTGTGTCCACTCACCCACGGGAGACGGGCAGGTAGGGCGCAGTGCGGATCTGGCTGTGTCGACTCACCCACGTGAGACGGGCAGGCAAGGCGCAGTGCGGATCTGGCTGTGTCCACTCACCCACGGGAGACGGTCAGGCAGGGCGCAGTGCGGATCTTGCTGTGTCCACTCACCCACGGCAGACGGGCAGGCAGGGCGCAGTGTGGATCTGGCTGTGACCACTCACCCACAGCAGACGGTCAGGCAGGGCGCAGTGCGGAACTGGCTGTGTCCACTCACCCACGAAGACGGTCAGGCAGGGTGCAGTGTGGATCTGGCTGTGTCCACTCGCCCACGGGAGACGGGCAGGTAGGGCGCAGTGCGGATCTGGCTGTGTCCACTCACCCACGTGAGACGGGCAGGCAAGGCGCAGTGCGGATCTGGCTGTGTCCACTCACCCACGGGAGACAGTCAGGCAGGGCGCAGTGCGGATCTGGCTGTGTCTACTCACCCACGGCAGACGGGCAGGCAGGGCGCAGTGTGGATCTGGCTTTGTCCGCTCACCCACGGCAGACGGGCAGGCAGGGCGCAGTGCGGATATGGCTGTGTCCACTCGCCCACGACAGACGGGCAGGCAGCGCGCAGTGCGGATCTGGCTGTTTCGACTCGCCCACGGGAGACGGGCAGGCAGCACGCAGTGCGGATCTGGCTGTGTCCACTCACCCACAGGAGACGGGCAGGCAGGGCGCAGTGCGGATCTGGCTGTGTCCACTCACCCACGGCAGACGGTCAGGCAGGGCGCAGTGCGAATCTGGCTGTGTCCACTCACCCACGGGAGACGGGCAGGCAGGGCACAGTGCGGATCTGGCTGTGTCCACTCACCCACGGCAGACGGTCAGGCAGGGCGCAGTGCGGATCTGGCTGTGTCCACTCACCCACGGCAGAAGGGCAGGCAGGGCGCAGTGCGGTTCTGGCTGTGTCCACTCGCCCACGGGAGACGGGCAGGCAGGGCGCAGTGCGGATCTGGCTGTGTCCACTCACCCACGGCAGGCGGTCAGGCAGTGCGCAGTGCGGATCTGGCTGTGTCCACTCGCGCACGAGTGACGGGCAGGCAGAACGCAGTGCGGATCTGGCTGTGTCCACTCACCCACGGCCGACGGGCAGGCAGGGCGCAGTGCGGATATGGCTGTGTCCACTCGCCCACGACAAACGGGCAGGCAGCGCGCAGTGCGGATCTGGCTGTGCCTACTCGCCCACGGGAGACGGGCAGGCAGCGCGCAGTGCGGATCTGGCTGTGTCCACTCACCCACGGGACACGGGCAGGCAGGGCACAGTGCGGATCTGGCTGTGTCCACTCACTGACGGGAGACGGGCAGGCAAGGTGCAGTGCGGATCTGGCTGTGTCCACTCACCCACGGGAGACGGGCAGGCAGGGCGCAGTGCGGATCTGGCTGTGTCCACTCACCCACGGGAGACGGTCAGGCAGGGCGCAGTGCGGATCTTGCTGTGTCCACTCACCCACGGCAGACGGGCAGGCAGGGCGCAGTGTGGATCTGGCTGTGACCACTCACCCACAGCAGACGGTCAGGCAGGGCGCAGTGCGGAACTGGCTGTGTCCACTCACCCACGAAGACGGTCAGGCAGGGTGCAGTGTGGATCTGGCTGTGTCCACTCGCCCACGGGAGACGGGCAGGTAGGGCGCAGTGCGGATCTGGCTGTGTCCACTCACCCACGTGAGACGGGCAGGCAAGGCGCAGTGCGGATCTGGCTGTGTCCACTCACCCACGGGAGACAGTCAGGCAGGGCGCAGTGCGGATCTGGCTGTGTCTACTCACCCACGGCAGACGGGCAGGCAGGGCGCAGTGTGGATCTGGCTTTGTCCGCTCACCCACGGCAGACGGGCAGGCAGGGCGCAGTGCGGATATGGCTGTGTCCACTCGCCCACGACAGACGGGCAGGCAGCGCGCAGTGCGGATCTGGCTGTTTCGACTCGCCCACGGGAGACGGGCAGGCAGCACGCAGTGCGGATCTGGCTGTGTCCACTCACCCACAGGAGACGGGCAGGCAGGGCGCAGTGCGGATCTGGCTGTGTCCACTCACCCACGGCAGACGGTCAGGCAGGGCGCAGTGCGAATCTGGCTGTGTCCACTCACCCACGGGAGACGGGCAGGCAGGGCACAGTGCGGATCTGGCTGTGTCCACTCACCCACGGCAGACGGTCAGGCAGGGCGCAGTGCGGATCTGGCTGTGTCCACTCACCCACGGCAGAAGGGCAGGCAGGGCGCAGTGCGGTTCTGGCTGTGTCCACTCGCCCACGGGAGACGGGCAGGCAGGGCGCAGTGCGGATCTGGCTGTGTCCACTCACCCACGGCAGGCGGTCAGGCAGTGCGCAGTGCGGATCTGGCTGTGTCCACTCGCGCACGAGTGACGGGCAGGCAGAACGCAGTGCGGATCTGGCTGTGTCCACTCACCCACGGCCGACGGGCAGGCAGGGCGCAGTGCGGATATGGCTGTGTCCACTCGCCCACGACAGACGGGCAGGCAGCGCGCAGTGCGGATCTGGCTGTGCCTACTCGCCCACGGGAGACGGGCAGGCAGCGCGCAGTGCGGATCTGGCTGTGTCCACTCACCCACGGGACACGGGCAGGCAGGGCACAGTGCGGATCTGGCTGTGTCCACTCACTGACGGGAGACGGGCAGGCAAGGTGCAGTGCGGATCTGGCTGTGTCCACTCACCCACGGGAGACGGGCAGGCAGGGCGCAGTGCGGATCTGGCTGTGTCCACTCACCCACGGGAGACGGTCAGGCAGGGCGCAGTGCGGATCTGGCTGTGTCCACTCACCCACGGCAGACGGGCAGGCAGGGCGCAGTGTGGATCTGGCTGTGTCCACTCGCCCACTGGAGATGGGCAGGCAGGGCGCAGTGCGGATCTGGCTGTATCCACTCACCCACGGCAGACGGTAAGGCAGGGCGCAGTGCGGATCTGGCTGTGTCCACTCGCCCACTCAGACGGGCAGGGAGGGCGCAGTGTGGATCTGGCTGTGTCCACTCACCCACGGCTGACGGTCAGGGAGGGCGCAGTGCGGATCTGGCTGTGTCCACTCACCCACGGCAGGCGGTCAGGCAGGGCGCAGTGCGGATCTGGCTGTGTCCACTCACCCACGGCAGACGGTCAGGCAGTGCGCAGTGCGGATCTAGCTGTGTCCACTCGCCCACGACAGACGGGCAGGCAGGGCGCAGTGCGGATCTGGCGGTGTCCACTCACCCACGAAGGACGGTCAGGCAGGGTGGAGTGCGGATCTGGCTGTGTCCACTCACCCACGGGAGACGGACAGGTAGGGTGCAGTGCGGATCAGGCTGTGTCCACTCACCCACGTGAGACGGGCAGGCAAGGCGCAGTGCGGATCTGGCTGTGTCCACTCGCCCACGGCAGACGGGCAGGCAGGGCGCAGTGCGGATCTGGCTGTGTCCACTCGCCCACGGGAGACGGGCAGACAGGGCGCAGTGCGGATCTGGCTGTGTCCACTCACTGACAGGAGACGGGCAGGCAAGGCGCAGTGCGGATCTGGCTGTGTCCACTCACCCACGGGAGACGGGCAGGCAGGGCGCAGTGCGGATCTGGCTGTGTCCACTCACCCACGGCAGAAGGGCAGGCAGGGCGCAGTGCGGATCTGGCTGTGTCCACTCGCTCACGGGAGACGGGCAGGCAGGGCGCAGTGCGGATTTGGCTGTGTCCACTCAACCACATCAGGCGGTCAGGCAGGGCGCAGTGCGGATCTGGCTGTGTCCACTCACCCATGGCAGACGGTCAGGCAGGGCGCAGTGCGGCCTGGCTGTGTCCACTCGCCCACGGCAGACGGACAGGCAGGGCGCAGTGTGGATCTGGCTGTGTCCACTCACCGACGGCAGATGGTCAGGCAGGGCGCAGTGCGGATCTGGCTGTGTCCACTCACCCACGGCAGAAGGGCAGGCAGGGCGAAGTGCGGATCTGGCTGTGTCCACTCGCCCCCGGGAGACGGGCAGGCAGTGCGCAGTGCGGATCTGGCTGTGTTCACTCACCCACGGCAGAAGGGCAGGCAGGGCGCAGTGCGGATCTGGCTGTGTCCACTCACCCACGGCAGACGGGCAGGCAGGGCGCAGTGCGGATCTGGCTGTGTCCACTCACCCACGGCAGAAGGGCAGGCAGGGCGCAGTGCGGATCTGGCTGTGTCCACTCGCCCACGGGTGACGGGCAGGCAGGGCGCAGTGCGGATCTGGCTGTGTCCACTCACCCACGGCAGGCGGTCAGGCAGGGCGCAGTGCGGATCTGGCTGTGTCCACTCGCCCACGGGTGACGGGCAGGCAGGGCGCAGTGCGGATCTGGCTGTGTCCACTCACCCACGGCAGGCGGTCAGGCAGGGCGCAGTGCGGATCTGGCTGTGTCCACTCGCCCACGGCAGACGGGCAGGCAGGGCCCATTGCTGATCTGGCTGTGTCCACTCGCCCACTGGAGACGGGCAGGCAGGGCGCAGTACGGATCTGGCTGTGTCCACTCGCCCACGGCAGACGGGCAGGCAGGGCGCAGTGCGGATCTGGCTGAGTCCACTCGCCACGGCTGACGGTCAGGCAGGGCGCAGTGCGGATCTGGCTGTGTCCACTCGCCCACGGCAGACGGGCAGGCAGGGCCCATTGCTGATCTGGCTGTGTCCACTCGCCCACTGGAGACGGGCAGGCAGGGCGCAGTACGGATCTGGCTGTGTCCACTCGCCCACGGCAGACGGGCAGGCAGGGCGCAGTGCGGATCTGGCTGTGTCCACTCGCCACGGCTGACGGTCAGGCAGGGCGCAGTGCGGATCGGGCTGTGTCCACAAGCCCACGGCAGACGGGCAGGCAGGGCGCAGTGTGGATCTGGCTGTGTCCACTCACCCACGGCAGACGGTCAGGCAGGGCGCAGTGCGGATCTGGCTGTGTCCACTCACCCACGGCAGAAGGGCAGGCAGGGCGCAGTGCGGATCTGGCTGTGTCCACTCGCCCCCGGGAGACGGGCAGGCAGGGCGCAGTGCGGATCTGGCTGTGTCCACTCACCCACGGCAGGCGGTCAGGCAGGGCGCAGTGCGGATCAGGCTGTGTCCACTCACCCACGACAGACGGTCAGGCAGGGCGCAGTGCGGATCTGGCTGTGTCCACTCGCCCACGGCAGACGGGCAGGCAGGGCGCAGTGTGGATTTGGCTGTGTCCACTCACCCATGGGAGACGGGCAGGCAGGGCGCAGTGCGAATCTGGCTGTGTACACTCACCCACGGCAGGCGGTCAGGCAGGGCGCAGTGCGGATCTGGCTGTGTCGACTCACCCACGGCAGACGGTCAGGTAGTTCGCAGTGCGGATCTGGCTGTGTCCACTCGCCCACGGCAGACGGGCAGGCAGGGCGCAGTGTGGATCTGGCTGTGTCCACTCACCGACGGCAGACAGTCAGGCAGGGCGCAGTGCGAATCTGGCTGTGTCCACTCGCCCATGACAGACGGGCAGACAGGGCGCAGTGCGGATCTGACTGTGTCCGTTCGCCCACGGGAGACGGGCAGGCAGCGCGCAGTGCGGATCTGGCTGTGTCCACTCACTGACGGGAGACGGGCAGGCAGGGCGCTGTGCGGATCTGGCTGTGTCCACTCACTGACGGGAGACGGGCAGGCAGGGCGCAGTGCGGATCTGGCTGTGTCCACTCACCCACGGGAGACGGGCAGGCAGGGCGCAGTGCGGATCTGGCGGTGTCCACTCACCCACGAAGGACGGTCAGGCAGGGTGCAGTGCGGATCTGGCTGTGTCCACTCGCCCACGACAGACGGGCAGGCAGGGCGCAGTGTGGATCTGGCTGTGTCCACTCACCCACGGCAGACGATCAGGTAGGGCGCAGTGCGGATCTGGCTGTGTCCACTCACACACGGGAGACCGGCAGGCAGGGCGCAGTGCGGATCTGGCTGTGTCCACTCGCCCACGTGACACGGGCAGGCAGGGCGCAGTGCGGATCTGGCTGTGTCCACTCACTGACAGGAGACGGGCAGGCAGGGCGCAGTGCGGATCTGGCTGTGTCCACTCACCCACGGCAGACGGTCAGGCAGGGCGCAGTGCGGATCTAGCTGTGTCCACTCACCCACGACAGACGGGCAGGCAGCGCGCAGTGCGGATCTGGCTGTGTCTACTCTCCCACGGGAGACGGGCAGGCAGCGCGCAGTGCGGATCTGGCTGTGTCCACTCACCAACGGGAGACGGGCAGGCAGGGCACAGTGCGGATCTGGCTGTGTCCACTCACTGACGGGAGACGGGCAGGCAAGGTGCAGTGCGGATCTGGCTGTGTCCACTCACTGACGGGAGACGGGCAGGCAAGGTGCAGTGCGGATCTGGCTGTGTCCACTCACCCACGGGAGACGGGCAGGCAGGGCGCAGTGCGGATCTGGCTGTGTCCACTCACCCACGGGAGACGGTCAGGCAGGGCGCAGTGCGGATCTGGCTGTGTCCATTCACCCACGGCAGACGGGCAGGCAGGGCGCAGTGTGGATCTGGCTGTGTCCACTCGCCCACTGGAGATGGGCAGGCAGGGCGCAGTGCGGATCTGGCTGTATCCACTCGCCCACTGGAGACGGGCAGGCAGGGCGCAGTGCGGATCTGGCTGTGTCCACTCACCCACGGGAGACGGGCAGGCAGGGCGCAGTGCGGATCTGGCTATGTCCACTCACTGACGGGAGATGGGCAGGCAAGGCGCAGTGCGGATCTGGCTGTGTCCACAAACCCACGGCAGATGGTCAGGTAGGGCGCAGTGCGGATCTGGCTGTGTCCACTCACCCACGGCAGAAGGGCAGGCAGGGCGCAGTGCGGATCTGGCTGTGTCCACTCTCCCCCGGGAGAAGGGCAGGCAGGGCGCAGTGCGGATCTGGCTGTGTCCACTCACCCACGGCAGGCGGTTAGGCAGGGCGCAGTACGGATCTGGCTGTGTCCACTCACCCACGGCAGGTGGTGAGGCAGGGCGCAGTGCGGATCTGGCTGTGTCCACTCGCCCACTGGAGACGGGCAGGCAGGGCGCAGTGCGGATCTGGCTGTGTCCACTCGCCCACGGGAGACGGGCAGGCAGGGCGCAGTGCGGATCTGGCTGTGTCCACTCACCCACGGCAGACGGTCAGGCAGGGCAAAGTGCGGATCTGGCTGTTTCCACTCGCCCACGGCAGAGGGGCAGGCAGGGCGCTGTGTGGATCTGGCTGTGTCCACTCACCCACGTCAGACGGTCAGGCAGGGCGCAGTGCGGATCTGGCTGTGTCCACTCGCCCACGGCAGACGGGCAGGCAGGGCGCAGTGCGGATCTGGCTGTGTCCACTCGCCCACGGCAGACGGTCAGGCAGGGCGCAGTGCGAATCGGGCTGTGTCTACAAGCCCACGGCAGACGGGCAGGCAGGGCGCAGTGTGGATCTGGCTGTGTCCACTCACCCACGGCAGACGGTCAGGCAGGGCGCAGTGCGGATCTGGCTGTGTCCACTCACCCACGGCAGAAGGGCAGGCAGGGCGCAGTGCGGATCTGGCTGTGTCCACTCGCCCCCGGGAGACGGGCAGGCAGGGCGCAGTGCGTATCTGGCTGTGTCCACTCACCCACGGCAGGCGGTCAGGCAGGGCGCAGTGCGGATCTGGGTGTGTCCACTCACCCACGGCAGACGGTCAGGCAGGGCGCAGTGCGGATCTGGCTGTGTCCACTCGCCTACGGCAGACGGGCAGGCAGGGCGCAGTGTGGATCTGGCTGTGTCCACTCACCCACGGGAGACGGGCAGGCAAGGCGCAGTGCGGATCTGGCTGTGTACACTCACCCACGGCAGGCGGTCAGGCAGGGCGCAGTGCGGATCTGGCTGTGTCCACTCACTCACGGCAGACGGTCAGGCAGTGCGCAGTGCGGATCTGGCTGTGTCCGCTCGGCCACGGCACATGGGCAGGCAGGGCGCAGTGTGGATCTGGCTGTGTCCACTCACCCACGGCAGACGGGCAGGCAGAGCGCAGTGCGGATATGGCTGTGTCCACTCGCCCACGACAGACGGGCAGGCAGCGCGCAGTGCGGATCTGGCTGTTTCTACTCGCCCACGGGAGACGGGCAGGCAGCGCGCAGTGCGGATCTGGCTGTGTCCACTCACCCACGGAAGACGGGCAGGCAGGGCACAGTGCGGATCTGGCTGTGTCCACTCACTGACGGGAGACGGGCAGGCAAGGTGCAGTGCGGATCTGGCTGTGTCCACTCACCCATGGGAGACGGGCAGGCAGGGCGCAGTGCGGATCTGGCTGTGTCCACACACCCACGGGAGACGGTCAGGCAGGGCGCAGTGCGGATCTGGCTGCGTCCACTCACCCACGGCAGACGGGCAGGCAGGGCGCAGTGTGGATCTGGCTGTGTCCACACGCCCACTGGAGACGGGCAGGCAGGGAGCAGTGCGGATCTGGCTATGTCCACTCGCCCACTGGAGACGGGCAGGCAGGGCGCAGTGCGGATCTGGCTGTGTCCACTCACCCACGGGAGACGGGCAGGCAGCGCGCAGTGCGGATCTGGCTGTGTCCACTCACTGACGGGAGACGGGCAGGCATGGCGCAATGCGGATCTGGCTGTGTCCACTCACACACAGCAGACGGGCAGACAGGGCGCAGTGCGGATCTGGCTGTGTCCACTCACTGACGGCAGACGGGCAGGCAAGGCGCAGTGCGGATCTTGCTGTGTCCACAAACCCACGGCAGATGGTCAGGTAGGGCGCAGTGCGGATCTGGCTGTGTCCACTCACCCACGGCAGAAGGGCAGGCAGGGCGCAGTGCGGATCTGGCTGTGTCCACTCGCCCCCGGGAGACGGGCAGGCAGGGCGCAGTGCGGATCTGGCTGTGTCCACTCACCCACGGCAGGCGGTTAGGCAGGGCGCACTGCGGATCTGGCTGTGTCTACTCACCCACGGCAGGCGGTTAGGCAGGGCGCAGTGCTGATCTGGCTGTGTCCGCTCGCCCACTGGAGACGGGCAGGCAGGGCGCAGTGCGGATCTGGCTGTGTCCACTCGCCCACGGCAGACGGGCAGGCAGGGCGCAGTGCGGATCTGGCTGTGTTCACTCACCCACGGCAGACGGTCAGGCAGGGCAAAGTGCGGATCTGGCTGTTTCCACTCTCCCACGGCAGAGGGGCAGGCAGGGCGCAGTGCGGATCTGGCTGTGTTCACTCACCCACGGCAGACGGTCAGGCAGGGCAAAGTGGGATCTGGCTGTTTCCACTCTCCCACGGCAGAGGGGCAGGCAGGGCGCAGTGTGGATCTGGCTGTGTCCACTCACCCACGTCAGACGGTCAGGCAGGGCGCAGTGCGGATCTGGCTGTGTCCACTCGCCCACGGCAGACGGTCAGGCAGGGCGCAGTGCGGATCGGGCTGTGTCCACAAGCCCACGGCAGACGGGCAGGCAGGGCGCAGTGTGGATCTGGCTGTGTCCACTCACCCACGGCAGAGGGTCAGGCAGGGCGCAGTGCGGATCTGGCTGTGTCCACTCACCCACGGCAGAAGGGCAGGCAGGGCGCAGTGCGGATCTGGCTGTGTCCACTCGCCCACGACAGATGGGCAGGCAGGGCGCAGTGCGGATCTGGCTGTGTCGACTCACCCACAGCAGACGGTCAGGTAGTGCGCAGTGCGGATCTGGCTGTGTCCACTCGCCCACGGCAGACGGGCAGGCAGGGCGCAGTGTGGATCTGGCTGTGTCCACTCGCCTACGGGAGACGGGCAGGTAGGGCGCAGTGCGGATCTGGCTGTGTCCACTCACCCACGTGAGACGGGCAGGCAAGGGGCAGTGCGGATCTGGCCGTGTCCACTCACCCACGGGAGACAGTCAGGCAGGGCGCAGTGTGGATCTGGCTGTGTCCACTCACCCACGGGAGACAGTCAGGCAGGGCGCAGTGCGGATCTGGCTGTGTCCACTCACCCACGGCAGACGGGCAGGCAGGGCGCAGTGTGGATCTGGCTGTGTCCGCTCACCCACGGCAGACGGGCAGGCAGGGCACAGTGCGGATATGTCTGTGTCCACTCACCCACGGGAGACGGGCAGGCAGGGCGCAGTGCGGATCTGGCTGTGTACACTCACTGACGGGAGACGGGCAGGCAAGGTGCAGTGCGGATCTGGCTGTGTCCACTCACTGACGGGAGACGGGGAGGCAGGGCGCAGTGCGGATCTGGCTGTGTCCACTCACCCTCGGCAGGCGGTTAGGCAGGGCGCAGTGCGGATCAGGCTGTGTCCACTCACCCACGGCAGACTGTCAGGCAGGGCGCAGTGCGGATCTGGCTGTGTCCACTCGCCCACGGCAGACGGGCAGGCACGGCGCAGTGTGGATCTGGCTGTGTCCACTCACCCACGGCAGACGATCAGGTAGGGCGCAGTGCGGATCTGGCTGTGTCCACTCGCCCACGGCAGACGGGCAGGCAGGGCGCAGTGCGGATATGGCTGTGTCCACTCACCCACGGGAGACCGGCAGGCAGGGCACAGTGCGGATCTGGCTGTGTCCACTCGCCCACGGGAGACGGGCAGGCAGGGCGCAGTGCGGATCTGGCTGTGTCCGCTCACCGACAGGAGACGGGCAGGCAAGGCGCAGTGCGGATCTGGCTGTGTCCACTCACCCACGGGAGACGGGCAGGCAGGGCGCAGTGCGGATCTGGCTGTGTCCACTCACCCACGGCAGACGGTCAGGCAGGGCGCAGTGCGGATCTGGCTGTGTCCACTCACCCACGGGAGACGGGCAGGCAGGGCGCAGTGCGGATCTGGCTGTGTCCACTCACCCACGGCAGACGGTCAGGCAGGGCGCAGTGCGGATCTGGCTGTGTCCACTCACCCACGGCAGAAGGGCAGGCAGGGCGCAGTGCGGATCTGGCTGTGTCCACTCGCCCACGGGAGACGGGCAGGCAGGGCGCAGTGCGGATCTGGCTGTGTCCACTCACCCACGGCAGGCGGTCAGGCAGGGCGCAGTGTGGATCTGGCTGTGTCCACTCGCCCACGAGTGACGGGCATGCAGAGCGCAGTGCGGATCTGGCTGTGTCCACTCACCCACGGCAGACGGGCAGGCAGGGCGCAGTACGGATATGGCTGTGTCCACCCGCCCACGACAGACGGGCAGGCAGCGCGCAGTGCCGATCTGGCTGTGTCTACTCGCCCACGGGAGACGGGCAGGCAGGGCGCAGTGCGGATCTGGCTGTGTCCACTCACCCACGGGATACGGGCAGGCAGCGCGCAGTGCGGATCTGGCTGTGTCCACTCACTGACGGGAGACGGGCAGGCATGGCGCAATGCGGATCTGGCTGTGTCCACTCACACACAGCAGACGGGCAGACAGGGCGCAGTGCGGATCTGGCTGTGTCCACTCACTGACGGGAGACGGGCAGGCAAGGCGCAGTGCGGATCTTGCTGTGTCCACAAACCCACGGCAGATGGTCAGGTAGGGCGCAGTGCGGATCTGGCTGTGTCCACTCACCCACGGCAGAAGGGCAGGCAGGGCGCAGTGCGGATCTGGCTGTGTCCACTCGCCCCCGGGAGACGGGCAGGCAGGGCGCAGTGCGGATCTGGCTGTGTCCACTCACCCACGGCAGGCGGTTAGGCAGGGCGCACTGCGGATCTGGCTGTGTCCACTCACCCACGGCAGGCGGTTAGGCAGGGCGCAGTGCTGATCTGGCTGTGTCCGCTCGCCCACTGGAGACGGGCAGGCAGGGCGCAGTGCGGATCTGGCTGTGTCCACTCGCCCTCGGCAGACGGGCAGGCAGGGCGCAGTGCGGATCTGGCTGTGTTCACTCACCCACGGCAGACGGTCAGGCAGGGCAAAGTGCGGATCTGGCTGTTTCCACTCTCCCACGGCAGAGCGGCAGGCAGGGCGCAGTGCGGATCTGGCTGTGTTCACTCACCCACGGCAGACGGTCAGGCAGGGCAAAGTGCGGATCTGGCTGTTTCCACTCTCCCACGGCAGAGGGGCAGGCAGGGCGCAGTGTGGATCTGGCTGTGTCCACTCACCCACGTCAGACGGTCAGGCAGGGCGCAGTGCGGATCTGGCTGTGTCCACTCGCCCACGGCAGACGGTCAGGCAGGGCGCAGTGCGGATCGGGCTGTGTCCACAAGCCCACGGCAGACGGGCAGGCAGGGCGCAGTGTGGATCTGGCTGTGTCCACTCACCCACGGCAGAGGGTCAGGCAGGGCGCAGTGCGGATCTGGCTGTGTCCACTCACCCACGGCAGAAGGGCAGGCAGGGCGCAGTGCGGATCTGGCTGTGTCCACTCGCCCACGACAGATGGGCAGGCAGGGCGCAGTGCGGATCTGGCTGTGTCGACTCACCCACAGCAGACGGTCAGGTAGTGCGCAGTGCGGATCTGGCTGTGTCCACTCGCCCACGGCAGACGGGCAGGCAGGGCGCAGTGTGGATCTGGCTGTGTCCACTCGCCTACGGGAGACGGGCAGGTAGGGCGCAGTGCGGATCTGGCTGTGTCCACTCACCCACGTGAGACGGGCAGGCAAGGGGCAGTGCGGATCTGGCTGTGTCCACTCACCCACGGGAGACAGTCAGGCAGGGCGCAGTGTGGATCTGGCTGTGTCCACTCACCCACGGGAGACAGTCAGGCAGGGCGCAGTGCGGATCTGGCTGTGTCCACTCACCCACGGCAGACGGGCAGGCAGGGCGCAGTGTGGATCTGGCTGTGTCCGCTCACCCACGGCAGACGGGCAGGCAGGGCACAGTGCGGATATGTCTGTGTCCACTCACCCACGGGAGACGGGCAGGCAGGGCGCAGTGCGGATCTGGCTGTGTACACTCACTGACGGGAGACGGGCAGGCAAGGTGCAGTGCGGATCTGGCTGTGTCCACTCACTGACGGGAGACGGGGAGGCAGGGCGCAGTGCGGATCTGGCTGTGTCCACTCACCCACGGCAGGCGGTTAGGCAGGGCGCAGTGCGGATCTGGCTGTGTCCACTCACCCACGGCAGACTGTCAGGCAGGGCGCAGTGCGGATCTGGCTGTGTCCACTCGCCCACGGCAGACGGGCAGGCACGGCGCAGTGTGGATCTGGCTGTGTCCACTCACCCACGGCAGACGATCAGGTAGGGCGCAGTGCGGATCTGGCTGTGTCCAATCGCCCACGGCAGACGGGCAGGCAGGGCGCAGTGCGGATATGGCTGTGTCCACTCACCCACGGGAGACCGGCAGGCAGGGCACAGTGCGGATCTGGCTGTGTCCACTCGCCCACGGGAGACGGGCAGGCAGGGCGCAGTGCGGATCTGGCTGTGTCCACTCACCGACAGGAGACGGGCAGGCAAGGCGCAGTGCGGATCTGGCTGTGTCCACTCACCCACGGGAGACGGGCAGGCAGGGCGCAGTGCGGATCTGGCTGTGTCCACTCACCCACGGCAGACGGTCAGGCAGGGCGCAGTGCGGATCTGGCTGTGTCCACTCACCCACGGGAGACGGGCAGGCAGGGCGCAGTGCGGATCTGGCTGTGTCCACTCACCCACGGCAGACGGTCAGGCAGGGCGCAGTGCGGATCTGGCTGTGTCCACTCACCCACGGCAGAAGGGCAGGCAGGGCGCAGTGCGGATCTGGCTGTGTCCACTCGCCCACGGGAGACGGGCAGGCAGGGCGCAGTGCGGATCTGGCTGTGTCCACTCACCCACGGCAGGCGGTCAGGCAGGGCGCAGTGTGGATCTGGCTGTGTCCACTCGCCCACGAGTGACGGGCATGCAGAGCGCAGTGCGGATCTGGCTGTGTCCACTCACCCACGGCAGACGGGCAGGCAGGGCGCAGTACGGATATGGCTGTGTCCACCCGCCCACGACAGACGGGCAGGCAGCGCGCAGTGCCGATCTGGCTGTGTCTACTCGCCCATGGGAGACGGGCAGGCAGGGCGCAGTGCGGATCTGGCTGTGTCCACTCACCCACGGGATACGGGCAGGCAGCGCGCAGTGCGGATCTGGCTGTGTCCACTCACTGACGGGAGACGGGCAGGCATGGCGCAATGCGGATCTGGCTGTGTCCACTCACACACAGCAGACGGGCAGACAGGGCGCAGTGCGGATCTGGCTGTGTCCACTCACTGACGGGAGACGGGCAGGCAAGGCGCAGTGCGGATCTTGCTGTGTCCACAAACCCACGGCAGATGGTCAGGTAGGGCGCAGTGCGGATCTGGCTGTGTCCACTCACCCACGGCAGAAGGGCAGGCAGGGCGCAGTGCGGATCTGGCTGTGTCCACTCGCCCCCGGGAGACGGGCAGGCAGGGCGCAGTGCGGATCTGGCTGTGTCCACTCACCCACGGCAGGCGGTTAGGCAGGGCGCACTGCGGATCTGGCTGTGTCCACTCACCCACGGCAGGCGGTTAGGCAGGGCGCAGTGCTGATCTGGCTGTGTCCGCTCGCCCACTGGAGACGGGCAGGCAGGGCGCAGTGCGGATCTGGCTGTGTCCACTCGCCCACGGCAGACGGGCAGGCAGGGCGCAGTGCGGATCTGGCTGTGTTCACTCACCCACGGCAGACGGTCAGGCAGGGCAACGTGCGGATCTGGCTGTTTCCACTCTCCCACGGCAGAGCGGCAGGCAGGGCGCAGTGCGGATCTGGCTGTGTTCACTCACCCACGGCAGACGGTCAGGCAGGGCAAAGTGCGGATCTGGCTGTTTCCACTCTCCCACGGCAGAGGGGCAGGCAGGGCGCAGTGTGGATCTGGCTGTGTCCACTCACCCACGTCAGACGGTCAGGCAGGGCGCAGTGCGGATCTGGCTGTGTCCACTCGCCCACGGCAGACGGTCAGGCAGGGCGCAGTGCGGATCGGGCTGTGTCCACAAGCCCACGGCAGACGGGCAGGCAGGGCGCAGTGTGGATCTGGCTGTGTCCACTCACCCACGGCAGAGGGTCAGGCAGGGCGCAGTGCGGATCTGGCTGTGTCCACTCACCCACGGCAGAAGGGCAGGCAGGGCGCAGTGCGGATCTGGCTGTGTCCACTCGCCCACGACCGATGGGCAGGCAGGGCGCAGTGCGGATCTGGCTGTGTCGACTCACCCACAGGAGACGGTCAGGTAGTGCGCAGTGCGGATCTGGCTGTGTCCACTCGCCCACGGCAGACGGGCAGGCAGGGCGCAGTGTGGATCTGGCTGTGTCCACTCGCCTACGGGAGACGGGCAGGTAGGGCGCAGTGCGGATCTGGCTGTGTCCACTCACCCACGTGAGACGGGCAGGCAAGGGGCAGTGCGGATCTGGCTGTGTCCACTCACCCACGGGAGACAGTCAGGCAGGGCGCAGTGTGGATCTGGCTGTGTCCACTCACCCACGGGAGACAGTCAGGCAGGGCGCAGTGCGGATCTGGCTGTGTCCACTCACCCACGGCAGACGGGCAGGCAGGGCGCAGTGTGGATCTGGCTGTGTCCGCTCACCCACGGCAGACGGGCAGGCAGGGCACAGTGCGGATATGTCTGTGTCCACTCACCCACGGGAGACGGGCAGGCAGGGCGCAGTGCGGATCTGGCTGTGTACACTCACTGACGGGAGACGGGCAGGCAAGGTGCAGTGCGGATCTGGCTGTGTCCACTCACTGACGGGAGACGGGGAGGCAGGGCGCAGTGCGGATCTGGCTGTGTCCACTCACCCACGGCAGGCGGTTAGGCAGGGCGCAGTGCGGATCTGGCTGTGTCCACTCACCCACGGCAGACTGTCAGGCAGGGCGCAGTGCGGATCTGGCTGTGTCCACTCGCCCACGGCAGACGGGCAGGCACGGCGCAGTGTGGATCTGGCTGTGTCCACTCACCCACGGCAGACGATCAGGTAGGGCGCAGTGCGGATCTGGCTGTGTCCACTCGCCCACGGCAGACGGGCAGGCAGGGCGCAGTGCGGATCTGGCTGTGTCCACTCACCCACGGGAGACCGGCAGGCAGGGCACAGTGCGGATCTGGCTGTGTCCACTCGCCCACGGGAGACGGGCAGGCAGGGCGCAGTGCGGATCTGGCTGTGTCCACTCACCGACAGGAGACGGGCAGGCAAGGCGCAGTGCGGATCTGGCTGTGTCCACTCACCCACGGGAGACGGGCAGGCAGGGCGCAGTGCGGATCTGGCTGTGTCCACTCACCCACGGCAGACGGTCAGGCAGGGCGCAGTGCGGATCTGGCTGTGTCCACTCACCCACGGGAGACGGGCAGGCAGGGCGCAGTGCGGATCTGGCTGTGTCCACTCACCCACGGCAGACGGTCAGGCAGGGCGCAGTGCGGATCTGGCTGTGTCCACTCACCCACGGCAGAAGGGCAGGCAGGGCGCAGTGCGGATCTGGCTGTGTCCACTCGCCCACGGGAGACGGGCAGGCAGGGCGCAGTGCGGATCTGGCTGTGTCCACTCACCCACGGCAGGCGGTCAGGCAGGGCGCAGTGTGGATCTGGCTGTGTCCACTCGCCCACGAGTGACGGGCATGCAGAGCGCAGTGCGGATCTGGCTGTGTCCACTCACCCACGGCAGACGGGCAGGCAGGGCGCAGTACGGATATGGCTGTGTCCACCCGCCCACGATAGACGGGCAGGCAGCGCGCAGTGCCGATCTGGCTGTGTCTACTCGCCCACGGGAGACGGGCAGGCAGGGCGCAGTGCGGATCTGGCTGTGTCCACTCACCCACGGGATACGGGCAGGCAGCGCGCAGTGCGGATCTGGCTGTGTCCACTCACTGACGGGAGACGGGCAGGCATGGCGCAATGCGGATCTGGCTGTGTCCACTCACACACAGCAGACGGGCAGACAGGGCGCAGTGCGGATCTGGCTGTGTCCACTCACTGACGGGAGACGGGCAGGCAAGGCGCAGTGCGGATCTTGCTGTGTCCACAAACCCACGGCAGATGGTCAGGTAGGGCGCAGTGCGGATCTGGCTGTGTCCACTCACCCACGGCAGAAGGGCAGGCAGGGCGCAGTGCGGATCTGGCTGTGTCCACTCGCCCCCGGGAGACGGGCAGGCAGGGCGCAGTGCGGATCTGGCTGTGTCCACTCACCCACGGCAGGCGGTTAGGCAGGGCGCACTGCGGATCTGGCTGTGTCCACTCACCCACGGCAGGCGGTTAGGCAGGGCGCAGTGCTGATCTGGCTGTGTCCGCTCGCCCACTGGAGACGGGCAGGCAGGGCGCAGTGCGGATCTGGCTGTGTCCACTCGCCCACGGCAGACGGGCAGGCAGGGCGCAGTGCGGATCTGGCTGTGTTCACTCACCCACGGCAGACGGTCAGGCAGGGCAAAGTGCGGATCTGGCTGTTTCCACTCTCCCACGGCAGAGCGGCAGGCAGGGCGCAGTGCGGATCTGGCTGTGTTCACTCACCCACGGCAGACGGTCAGGCAGGGCAAAGTGCGGATCTGGCTGTTTCCACTCTCCCACGGCAGAGGGGCAGGCAGGGCGCAGTGTGGATCTGGCTGTGTCCACTCACCCACGTCAGACGGTCAGGCAGGGCGCAGTGCGGATCTGGCTGTGTCCACTCGCCCACGGCAGACGGTCAGGCATGGCGCAGTGCGAATCGGGCTGTGTCCACAAGCCCACGGCAGACGGGCAGGCAGGGCGCAGTGTGGATCTGGCTGTGTCCACTCACCCAAGGCAGACGGTCAGGCAGGGCGCAGTGCGGATCTGGCTGTGTCCACTCACCCACGGCAGAAGGGCAGGCAGGGCGCAGTGCTGATCTGGCTGTGTCCACTCGCCCAGGACAGATGGGCAGGCAGGGCGCAGTGCGGATCTGGCTGTGTCGACTCACCCACAGCAGACGGTCAGGTAGTGCGCAGTGCGGATCTGGCTGTGTCCACTCGCCCACGGCAGACGGGCAGGCAGGGCGCAGTGTGGATCTGGCTGTGTCCACTCGCCTAAGGGTGACGGGCAGGTAGGGCGCAGTGCGGATCTGGCTGTGTCCACTCACCCACGTGAGACGGGCAGGCAAGGCGCAGTGCGGATCTGGCTGTGTCCACTCACCCACGGGAGACAGTCAGGCAGGGCGCAGTGCGGATCTGGCTGTGTCCACTCACCCACGGCAGACGGGCAGGCAGGGCGCAGTGTGGATCTGGCTGTGTCCGCTCACCCACGGCAGACGGGCAGGCAGGGCGCAGTGCGGATATGGCTGTGTCCACTCACCCACGTGAGACGGGCAGGCAGGGCGCAGTGCGGATCTGGCTGTGTCCACTCACTGACGGGAGACGGGCAGGCAAGGTGCAGTGCGGATCTGGCTGTGTCCACTCACTGACGGGAGACGGGGAGGCAGGGCGCAGTGCGGATCTGGCTGTGTCCACTCACCCACGGCAGGCGGTTAGGCAGGGCGCAGTGCGGATCTGGCTGTGTCCACTCACCCACGGCAGACTGTCAGGCAGGGCGCAGTGCGGATCTGGCTGTGTCCACTCGCCCACGGCAGATGGGCAGGCAGGGCGCAGTGTGGATCTGGCTGTGTCCACTCACCCACGGCAGACGATCAGGTAGGGCGCAGTGCGGATCTGGCTGTGTCCACTTGCCCACGGCACACGGGCAGGCAGGGCGCAGTGCGGATCTGGCTGTGTCCACTCGCCCACGGGAGACGGGTAGGCAGCGCGCAGTGCGGATCTGGCTGTGTCCACTCACCCACGGGAGACGGGCAGGCAGGGCGCAGTGCGGATCTGGCTGTGTCCACTCACTGACGGGAGACGGGCAGGCAAGGTGCAGTGCGGATCTGGCTGTGTCCACTCACCCACGGGAGACGGGCAGGCAGGGCGCAGTGCGGATCTGGCTGTGTCCACTCACCCACGGGAGACGGTCAGGCAGGGCGCAGTGCGGATCTGGCTGTGTCCACTCACACACGGCAGACGGGCAGGCAGGGCGCAGTGTGGATCCGGCTGTGTCCACTCACCCACGGCAGATGGTCAGGCAGGGCGCAGTGCGGATCTGGCTGTGTCCACTCACCCACGGCAGACGGGCAGGCAGAGCGCACTGCGGATCTGGCTGTGTCCACTCGCCCAGGGGAGACGGGCATGCAGGGCACAGTGCGGATTTGGCTGTGTCCACTCACCCACGGAAGGCTGTTAGGCAGGGCGCAGTGCGGATCTGGCTGTGTCCACTCACCCACGACAGACGGTCAGGCAGGGCGCAGTGCGGATCTGGCTGTGTCCACACGCCCACGGCAGACGGGCAGGCAGGGCGCAGTGTGGATCTGGCTGTGTCCACTCACCCACGGCAGACGGTCAGGCAGGGCGCAATGCGGATCTGGCAGTGTCCACTCGCCCACGGCAGACGGGCAAGCAGGGCGCAGTGCGGATCTGGCTGTGTCCACTCACCCACGAGAGACCGGCAGGCAGGGCGCAGTGCAGATCTGTCTGTGTCCACTCACCCACAGCAGACGGTCAGGCAGGGCGCAGTGCGGATCTGGCTGTGTCCACTCGCCCATGGCAGACGGGCAGGCAGGGCGCAGTGCGGATCTGGCTGTGTCCACTCACCCACGGCAGACAGTCAGGCAGGGCGCAGTGCGGATCGGGCTGTGTCCACTCACCCACGGCAGACGGGCAGGCAGCGCGCAGTGCGGATCTGGCTGTGTCCACTCACCCACGGGAGACGGGCAGGCAGCGTGCAGTGCGGATCTGGCTGTGTCCACTCACCCACGGCAGACGGGCAGGCATCACGCAGTGCGGATCTGGCTGTGTCCACTCACCCTCGGGAGACGGGCAGGCAGCGTGCAGTGCGGACCTGGCTGTGTCCACTCACACACGGCAGACGGTCAGGCAGGGCGCAGTGCGGATCGGGCTGTGTCCACTCACCCACGGCAGACGGGCCGGCAGCGCGCAGTGCGGATCTGGCTGTGTGCACTCGCCCACGGGAGACGGGCAGGCAGCGCGCAGTGCGGATCTGGCTGTGTCCACTCACCCACGGGAGACGGGCAGGCAGGGCGCAGTGCGGATCTGGCTCTGTCCACTCACCCACGGGAGACGGGCAGGAAGGGCGCAGTGCGGATCTGGCTGTGTCCACTCACCCACGGAAGGAGGTTAGGCAGGGCGCAGTGCGGATCTGGCTGTGTCCACTCACCCACGGCAGAAGGTCAGGCAGGGCGCAGTGCGGATCGGGCTGTGTCCACTCACCCACGGCAGACGGGCCGGCAGCGCGCAGTGCGGATCTGGCTGTGTGCACTCGCCCACGGGAGACGGGCAGGCAGCGCGCAGTGCGGATCTGGCTGTGTCCACTCACCCACGGGAGACGGGCAGGCAGGGCGCAGTGCGGATCTGGCTCTGTCCACTCACCCACGGGAGACGGGCAGGCAGGGCGCAGTGCGGATCTGGCTGTGTCCACTCACCCACGGAAGGAGGTTAGGCAGGGCGCAGTGCGGATCTGGCTGTGTCCACTCACCCACGGCAGAAGGTCAGGCAGGGCGCAGTGCGGATCTGGCTGTGTCCACTCGCCCATGGCAGACGGGCCGGCATGGCGCAGTGCGGATCTGGCGGTGTCCACTCACCCACGGCAGAAGGACAGGCAGTGCGCAGTGCGGATCTGGCTGTGTCCACTCGCCCCCGTGAACGGGCAAGCAGGGCGTAGTGCGGATCTGGCTGTGTCCACTCACCCACGGCAGGCGGTCAGGCAGGGCGCAGTGCGGATCTGGCTGTGTCCACTCACCCACAGCAAACGGTCAGGCAGGGCGCAGTGCGGATCTGGCTGTGTCCACTCGCCCTCGGCAGACGGGCAGGCAGGGCGCAGTGCGGATCTGGCTGTGTCCACTCACTGACGGGAGACGGGCAGGCAGGGCTCAGTGCGGATCTGGCTGTGTCCACCCACCCACGGGAGACGGGCAGGCAGGGCGCAGTGCGGATCTGGCGGTGTCCACTCATCCACGAAGGACGGTCAGGCAGGGTGCAGTGCGGATCTGGCTGTGTCCACTCACCCACGGGAGACGGGCAGGTAGGGCGCCGTGCGGATCTGGCTATGTCCACTCACCCACGTGAGACGGGCAGGCAAGGCGCAGTACGGATCTGGCTGTGTCCACTCACCCACGGGAGACGGTCAGGCAGGGCGCAGTGCGGATCTGGTTGTGTTCACTCACCCACGGCAGATGGCAGGCAGGACGCAGTGTGGATCTGGCTGTGTCCACTCACCCACGGGAGACGGGTAGGCAGGGCGCAAGGCGGATCTGGCGGTGTCCACTGACCCACGGCAGACGGTCAGGCAGGGCGCAGTGTGGATCTGGCTGTGTCCACTCACCCACGGCAGACGGTCAGGCACGGCGCAGTGCGGATCTGGCTGTGTCCACACGCCCACGGCACAGGGGCAGGCAGGGCGCAGTGTGGATCTGGCTGTGTCCACTCACCCACAGCACACGGTCAGGCAGGGCGCAGTGCGGATCTGGCTGTGTCCACTCACCCACGGCAGACGGTCAGGCAGGGCGCAGTGCGGATCGGGCTGTGTCCACTCACCCACGGCAGACGGGCAGGCAGGGTGCAGTGTGGTTCTGGCTGTGTCCACTCACACACGGCAGACGGTCAGGCAGGGCGCAGTGCGGATCTGGCTGTGTCCACTCACCCACGGCAGAAGGGCAAGCAGGGCGCAGTGCGGATCTGGCTGTATCCACTCGCCCACGGGAGACGGGCAGGCAGGGCGCAGTGCGGATCTGGCTGTGTCCACTCACCCAAGGCAGGCGGTCAGGCAGCGCGCAGTGCGGATCTGGCTGTGTCCACTCACCCACGGCAGACGGTCAGGCAGGGCGCAGTGCGGATCTGGTTGTGTCCACTCGCCCACGGCCGACGGGCAGGCAGGGCGCAGTGCGGATCTGGCTGTGTCCACTCACTGACGGGAGACGGGCAGGCAGGGCGCAGGGCGGATCTGGCTATGTCCACTCACCCACGGGAGACGGGCAGGGAGGGCGCAGTGCAGATCTGGCGGTGTCCACTCACCCACGAAGGACGGTCAGGCAGGGCGCAGTGCGGATCTGGCTGTGTCCACTCACCAATGGGAGACGGGCAGGTAGGGCGCAGTGCGGATCTGGCTGTGTCCACTCACCCACGTGAGACGGGCAGGCAAGCCGCAGTGCGTATCTGGCTGTGTCCACTCACCCATGGGAGACGGTCAGGAAGGGCGCAGTGCGGATCTGGCTGTGTCCACTCACCCACGGCAGACGGGCAGGCAGGGCGCAGTGTGGATCTGGCTGTGTCCACTCACCCACGGCAGACGGGCAGGCACGGCGCAGTGCGGATCTGGCTGTGTCCACTCACCCACGACAGGCGGTCAGGCAGGGCGCAGTGCGGATCTGGCTGTGTCCACTCACCCACGGCAGATGGTCAGGCAGTGCACAGTGCGGATCTGGCTGTGTCCGCTCGCCCACGGCAGACGGGCAGGCAGGGCGCAGTGTGGATCTGGCTGTGTCCACTCACACACGGCAGACGGTCAGGCAGGGCGTAGTGCGGATATGGCTGTGTCCACTCGCCCACGACAGACGGGCAGGCAGCGCGCAGTGCGGATCTGGCTGTGTCCAGTCGCACACGGGAGATGGGTAGGCAGCGCGCAGTGCGGATCTGGCTGTGTCCACTCGCCCACGGGAGACGGGCAAGCAGGGCGCACTGCGGATCTGGCTGTGTCCACTCACCCACGGGAGACGGGCAGGCAGGGCGCAGTGCGGATCTGGCTGTGTCCACTCACCCACGCCAGAAGGGCAGGCAGGGCGCAGTGCGGATCTGGCTGTGTCCACTCGCCCACGACAGATGGGCAGGCAGGGCGCAGTGCGGATCTGGCTGTGTCGACTCACCCACAGCAGACGGTCAGGTAGTGCGCAGTGCGGATCTGGCTGTGTCCACTCGCCCACGGCAGACGGGCAGGCAGGGCGCAGTGCGGATCTGGCTGTGTCCACTCACCGACGGCAGACGGTCAGGCAGGGTGCAGTGCGAATCTGGCTGTGTCCACTCGCCCACGACAGATGGGCAGACAGGGCTCAGTGCGGATCTGGCTGTGTCCACTCGCCCACGGGAGACGGGCAGGCAGCGCGCAGTACGGATCTGGCTGTGTCCACTCACCCACGGGAGACGGGCAGGCAGGGCGCAGTGCGGATCTGGCTGTGTCCACTCGCCCACGGGAGACGGGCAGGCAGGGCGCAGTGCGGATTTGGCTGTGTCCACTCACCCACGGGAGACGGGCAGGCAGGGCGCAGTGTGGATCTGGCTGTGTCCACTCACCGACGGGAGACGAGCAGGCAAGGCGCAGTGCGGATCTGGCTGTGTCCACTCACCCACGGCAGACGAGCAGGCAGGGCGCAGTGCGGATCTGGCTGTGTCCACTCACCCACGGCAGACGGGCAGGCAGGGCGCAGTGCGGATCTGGCTGTGTCCACTCACCCACGGCAGATGGGCAGGCAGGGCGCAGTGCGGATATGGCTGTGTCCACTCGCCCATGACAGACGGGCAGGCTGCGCGCAGTGCGGATCTGGCTGTTTCCACTCGCCCACGGGAGACGGGCAGGCAGCGCGCAGTGCGGATCTGGCTGTGCCTACTCACCCACGGGAGACGGGCAGGCAGGGCGCAGTGCGGATCTGGCTGTGTCCACTCACTGACGGGAGACGGGCAGGCAAGGTGCAGTGCGGATCTGGCTGTGTCCACTCACCCACGGAAGACGGGCAGGCAGGGCGCAGTGTGGATCTGGCTGTGTCCACTCACCCACGGCAGACGGTCAGGCAGGGCGCAGTGCGGATCTGGCTGTGTCCACTCACCCACGGGAGACGGGAAGGCAGGGCGCAGTTCGGATCTGGCGGTGTCCACTCACCCACGAATGACGGTCAGGCAGGGTGCAGTGCGGATCTGGCTGTGTCCACTCACCCACGGGAGACGGGCAGGTAGGGCGCAGTGCGGATCTGGCTGTGTCCACTCAGCCACGTGAGACGGGCAGGCAAGGCGCAGTGCGGATCTGGCTGTGTCCACTCACCCACGGGAGACGGTCAGGCAGGGCGCAGTGCGGATCTTGCTGTGTCCACTCACCCACGGCAGACGGGCAGGCAGGGCGCAGTGCGGATCTGGCTGTGTCCACTCACCCACGGCAGACGGTCAGGCAGGGCGCAGTGCGGATCTGGCTGTGTCCACTCGCCCACGGCAGACGGGCAGGCAGGGCGCAGTGTGGACCTGGCTGTGTCCACTCACCCACGGCAGTCGGTCAGGTAGGGCGCAGTGCGGATCTGGCTGTGTCCACTCGCCCACGGCAGACGGGCAGGCAGGGTGCAGTGCGGATCTGGCTGTGTCCACTCACCCACGGGAGACCGGCAGGGAGGGCGCAGTGCGGATCTGGCTGTGTCCACTCGCCCACGGGAGACGGGCAGGCATGGCGCAGTGCGGATCTGGCTGTGTCCACTCACTGACAGGAGACGGGCAGGCAAGGCGCAGTGCGGATCTGGCTGTGTCCACTCACCCACGGGAGACGGGCAGGCAGGGCGCAGTGCGGATCTGGCTGTGTCCACTCACCCACGGCAGACGGTCAGGCAGGGCGCAGTGCGGATCTGCCTGTGTCCACTCACCCACGGGAGACGGGCAGGCAGGGCGCAGTGCGGATCTGGCTGTGTCCACTCACCCACGGCAGACGGTCAGGCAGGGCACAGTGCGGATCTGGCTGTGTCCACTCACCCACGGCAGACGGGCAGGCAGGGCGCAGTGCGGATCTGGCTGTGTCCACTCGCCCACGGGAGACGGGCAGGCAGGGCGCAGTGTGGATCTGGCTGTGTCCACTCACCCACGGCAGACGGTCAGGCAGGGCGCAGTGCAGATCTGGCTGTGTCCACTCACCCACTGCAGAAGGGCAGGCAGGGCGCAGTGCGGATCTGGCTGTGTCCACTCGCCCACGACAGATGGGCAGACAGGGCGCAGTGCGGATCTGGCTGTGTCGACTCACCCACAGCAGACGGTCAGGTAGTGCGCAGTGCGGATATGGCTGTGTCCACTCGCCCACGGCAGACGGGCAGGCAGGGCGCAGTGTGGATCTGGCTGTGTCCACTCACCGACGGCAGACGGTCAGCAGGGCGCAGTGCGAATCTGGCTGTGTCCACTCGCCCACGACAGATGGGCAGGCAGGGCGCAGTGCGGATCTGGCTGTGTCCACTCGCCCACGGGAGACGGGCAGGCAGCGCGCAGTGCGGATCTGGCTGTGTCCACTCACCCACGGGAGACGGGCAGGCAGGGCGCAGTGCGGATCTGGCTGTGTCCACTCACTGACGGGAGACGGGCAGGCAGGGCGCAGTCCGGATCTGGCTGTGTCCACTCACCCACGGGAGACGGGAAGGCAGGGCGCAGTGCGGATCTGGCGGTGTCCACTCACCCACGAATGACGGTCAGGCAGGGTGCAGTGCGGATCTGGCTGTGTCCACTCACCCACGGGAGACGGGCAGGTAGGGCGCAGTGCGGATCTGGCTGTGTCCACTCAGCCACGTGAGACGGGCAGGCAAGGCGCACTGCGGATCTGGCTGTGTCCACTCACCCACGGGAGACGGTCAGGCAGGGCGCAGTGCGGATCTTGCTGTGTCCACTCACCCACGGCAGACGGGCAGGCAGGGCGCAGTGCGGATCTGGCTGTGTCCACTCACCCACGGCAGACGGTCAGGCAGGGCACAGTGCGGATCTGGCTGTGTCCACTCGCCCACGGCAGACGGGCAGGCAGTGCGCAGTGTGGATCTGGCTGTGTCCACTCACCCACGGCAGTCGGTCAGGTAGGGCGCAGTGCGGATCTGGCTGTGTCCACTCGCCCACGGCAGACGGGCAGGCAGGGTGCAGTGCGGATCTGGCTGTGTCCACTCACCCACGGGAGACCTGCAGGGAGGGCCCAGTGCGGATCTGGCTGTGTCCACTCGCCCACGGGAGACGGGCAGGCATGGCGCAGTGCGGATCTGGCTGTGTCCACTCACTGACAGGAGACGGGAAGGCAAGGCGCAGTGCGGTTCAGGCTGTGTCCACTCACCCACGGGAGACGGGCAGGCAGGACGCAGTGCGGATCTGGCTGTGTCCACTCACCCACGGTAGACGGTCAGGCAGGGCGCAGTGCGGATCTGCCTGTGTCCACTCACCCACGGGAGACGGGCAGGCAGGGCGCAGTGCGTATCTGGCTGTGTCCACTCACCCACGGCAGACGGTCAGGCAGGGCGCAGTGCGGATCTGGCTGTGTCCACTCACCCACGGCAGAAGGGCAGGCAGGGCGCAGTGCGGATCTGGCTGTGTCCACTCACCCACGGGAGACGGTCAGGCAGGGCGCAGTGCGGATCTGGCTGTGTCCACTCACCCACGGCCGACGGGCAGGCAGGGCGCAGTGTGGATCTGGCTGTGTCCACTCGCCCACTGGAGACGGGAAGGCAGGGCGCAGTGCGGATCTGGCTGTATCCACTCGCCCACTGGAGACGGGCAGGCAGGGCGCAGTGCGGATCTGGCTGTGTCCACTCACCCACGGGAGACGGGCAGGCAGGGCGCAGTGCGGATCTGGCTGTGTCCACTCACCGACGGGAGACGGGCAGGCAGGGCGCAGTGCGGATATGCCTGTGTCCACTCACCCACGGCAGGCGGTTAGGCAGGGCGCAGTGCGGATCTGGCTGTGTCCACTCGCCCACGGCAGACAGGCAGGCAGGGCGCAGTGCGGATCTGGCTGTGTCCACTCACCCACGGGAGACCGGCAGGCAGGGCGCAGTGCGGATCTGGCTGTGTCCACTCGCCCACGGGTTACGGGCAGGCAGGGCGCAGTGCGGATCTGGCTGTGTCCACTCACTGACGGGAGACGGGCAGGCAAGGTGCAGTGCGGATCTGGCTGTGTCCACTCACCCACGGGAGACGGGCAGGCAGGGCGCAGTGCGGATCTGGCTGTGTCCACTCACCCACGGGAGACGGTCAGGCAGGGCGCAGTGCGGATCTGGCTGTGTCCACTCACACACGGCAGACGGGCAGGCAGGGCGCAGTGTGGATCTGGCTGTGTCCACTCACCCACGGCAGACGGTCAGGCAGGGCGCAGTGCGGATCTGGCTGTGTCCACTCACCCACGGCACACGGGCAGGCAGAGCGCACTGCGGATCTGGCTGTGTCCACTCGCCCAGGGGAGGCGGGCATGCAGGGCACACTGCGGATTTGGCTGTGTCCACTCACCCACGGAAGGCTGTTAGGCAGGGCGCAGTGCGGATCTGGCTGTGTCCACTCACCCACGACAGACGGTCAGGCAGGGCGCAGTGCGGATCTGGCTGTGTCCACTCGCCCACGGCAGACGGGCAGGCAGGGCGCAGTGTGGATCTGGCTGTGTCCACTCACCCACGGCAGACGGTCAGGCAGGGCGCAATGCGGATCTGGCAGTGTCCACTCGCCCACGGCAGACGGGCAAGCAGGGCGCAGTGCGGATCTGGCTGTGTCCACTCACCCACGAGAGACCGGCAGGCAGGGCGCAGTGCAGATCTGTCTGTGTCCACTCACCCACGGCAGACGGTCAAGCAGGGCGCAGTGCGGATTTGGCTGTGTCCACTCGCCCACGGCAGAGGGGCAGGCAGGGCGCAGTGTGGATCTGGCTGTGTCCACTCACCCACAGCAGACGGTCAGGCAGGGCGCAGTGCGGATCTGGCTGTGTCCACTCGCCCACGGCAGACGGGCAGGCAGGGCGCAGTGCGGATCTGGCTGTGTCCACTCACCCACGGGAGACAGTCAGGCAGGGCGCAGTGCGGATCGGGCTGTGTCCACTCACCCATGGCAGACGGGCAGGCAGCGCGCAGTGCGGATCTGGCTGTGTCCACTCACCCACGGGAGACGGGCAGGCAGCGCGCAGTGCGGATCTGGCTGTGTCCACTCACCCACGGCAGACGGGCCGTCAGCGCGCAGTGCGGATCTGGCTGTGTCCACTCACCCTCGGGAGACGGGCAGGCAGCGCGCAGTGCGGACCTGGCTGTGTCCACTCACCCACGGCAGACGGTCAGGCAGGGCGCAGTGCGGATCGGGCTGTGTCCACTCACCCACGGCAGACGGGCCGGCAGCGCGCAGTGCGGATCTGGCTGTGTCCACTCGCCCACGGGAGACGGGCAGGCAGCGCGCAGTGCGGATCTGGCTGTGTCCACTCACCCACGGGAGACGGGCAGGCAGGGCGCAGTGCGGATCTGGCTCTGTCCACTCACCCACGGGAGATGGGCAGGCAGGGCGCAGTGCGGATCTGGCTGTGTCCACTCACCCACGGAAGGCGGTTAGGCAGGGCGCAGTGCGGATCTGGCTGTGTCCACTAACCCACGGCAGACGGGCAGGCAGGACGCAGTGTGGATCTGGCTGTGTCCACTCACCCACGGGAGACGGGTAGGCAGGGCGCAGTGCGGATCTGGCGGTGTCCACTGACCCACGGCAGACGGTCAGGCAGGGCGCAGTGTGGATCTGGCTGTGTCCACTCACCCACGGCAGACGGTCAGGCACGGCGCAGTGCGGATCTGGCTGTGTCCACTCGCCCACGGCACAGGGGCAGGCAGGGCGCAGTGTGGATCTGGCTGTGTCCACTCACCCACGGCACACGGTCAGGCAGGGCGCAGTGCGGATCTGGCTGTGTCCACTCACCCACGGCAGACGGTCAGGCAGGGCGCAGTGCGGATCGGGCTGTGTCCACTCACCCACGGCAGACGGGCAGGCAGGGTGCAGTGTGGTTCTGGCTGTGTCCACTCACACACGGCAGACAGTCAGGCAGGGCGCAGTGCGGATCTGGCTGTGTCCACTCACCAATGGGAGACGGGCAGGTAGGGCGCAGTGCGGATCTGGCTGTGTCCACTCACCCACGTGAGACGGGCAGGCAAGCCGCAGTGTGTATCTGGCTGTGTCCACTCACCCATGGGAGACGGTCAGGAAGGGCGCAGTGCGGATCTGGCTGTGTCCACTCACCCACGGCAGACGGGCAGGCAGGGCGCAGTGTGGATCTGGCTGTGTCCACTCACCCACGGCAGACGGGCAGGCACGGCGCAGTGCGGATCTGGCTGTGTCCACTCACCCACGACAGGCGGTCAGGCAGGGCGCAGTGCGGATCTGGCTGTGTCCACTCACCCACGGCAGATGGTCAGGCAGTGCACAGTGCAGATCTGGCTGTGTCCGCTAGCCCACGGCAGACGGGCAGGCAGGGCGCAGTGTGGATCTGGCTGTGTCCACTCACCCACGGCAGACGGTCAGGCAGGGCGTAGTGCGGATATGGCTGTGTCCACTCGCCCACGACAGACGGGCAGGCAGGGCGCAGTGCGGATCTGGCTGTGTCCACTCACCCACGGGAGACGGGCAGGCAGGGCGCAGTGTGGATCTGGCTGTGTCCACTCACCGACGGGAGACGAGCAGGCAAGGCGCAGTGCGGATCTGGCTGTGTCCACTCACCCACGGCAGACGGGCAGGCAGGGCGCAGTGCGGATCTGGCTGTGTCCACTCTCCCACGGCAGACGGGCAGGCAGGGCGCAGTGCGGATCTGGCTGTGTCCACTCACCCACGGCAGACGGGCAGGCAGGGCGCAGTGCTGATATGGCTGTGTCCACTCGCCCATGACAGACGGGCAGGCTGCGCACAGTGCAGATCTGGCTGTTTCCACTCGCCCACGGGAGACGGGCAGGCAGCGCGCAGTGCGGATCTGGCTGTGTCTACTCACCCACGGGAGACGGGCAGGCAGGGCGCAGTGCGGATCTGGCTGTGTCCACTCACTGACGGGAGACGGGCAGGCAAGGTGCAGTGCGGAACTGGCTGTGTCCACTCACCCACGGAAGACGAGCAGGCAGGGCGCAGTGCGGATCTGGCTGTGTCCACTCACCCACGGGAGACGGTCAGGCAGGGCTCAGTGCGGATCTGGCTGTGTCCACTCACACACGGCAGACGGTCAGGCAGGGCGCAGTGCAGATCTGGCTGTGTCCACTCACCCACGGCAGACGGTCAGGCAGGGCTCAGTGCGGATCTGGCTGTGTCCACTCACCCACGGCAGGCGGTTAGGCAGGGCGCAGTGCGGATCTGGCTGTGTCCACTCGCCCACTGGAGACGGGCAGGCAGGACACAGTGCGGATCTGGCTGTGTCCACTCGCCCACGGGAGACGGGCAGGCAGGGCGCAGTGCGGATCTGCTGTGTCCACTCACCCACGGCATACGGTAAGGCAGGGCAAAGTGCGGATCTGGCTGTTTCCACTCACACACGGCAGAGGGGCAGGCAGGGCGCTGTGTGGATCTGGCTGTGTCCACTCACCCACGTCAGACGGTCAGGCAGGGCGCAGTGCGGATCAGGCTGTGTCCACTCACCCACAGCAGACGGTCAGGCAGGGCGCAGTGCGGATCTGGCTGTGTCCACCCGCCCACGGCAGACCGGCAGGCAGGGCGCAGTGCGGATCTGGCTGTGTCCACTCACCCACGGCAGACAGTCAGGCAGGGCGCAGTGCGGATCGGGCTGTGTCCACTCACCCACGGCAGACGGGCAGGCAGCGCGCAGTGCGGATCTGGCTGTGTCCACTCACCCACGGGAGACGGGGAGGCAGCGCGCAGTGCGGATCTGGCTGTGTCCACTCACCCACGGCAGACGGGCAGGCAGCGCGCAGTGCGGATCTGGCTGTGTCCACTCACCCTCGGGAGACGGGAAGGCAGCGCGCAGTGTGGATCTGGCTGTGTCCACTAACCCACGGGAGACGGTCAGGCAGGGCGCAGTGCGGATCGGGCTGTGTCCACTCACCCACGGCAGACGGGCCGTCAGCGCGCAGTGCGGATCAGGCTGTGTCCACTCGCCCACGGGAGACGGGCAGGCAGCGCGCAGTGCGGATCTGGCTGTGTCCACTCACCCACGGGAGACTGGCAGGCAGGGCGCAGTGCGGATCTGGCTGTGTCCACTCACCCACGGAAGGCGGTTAGGCAGGGCGCAGTGCGGATCTGGCTGTGTCTACTCGCCCACGGGAGACGGGCAGGCAGCGCGCAGTGCGGATCTGGCTGTGTCTACTCACCCACGGGAGAAGGGCAGGCAGGGCACAGTGCGGATCTGGCTGTGTCCACTCACTGACGGGAGACGGGGAGGCAAGGTGCAGTGCGGATCTGGCTGTGTCCACTCACCCACGGGAGACGGGTAGGCAGGGCGCAGTGCGGATCTGGCTGTGTCCACTCACCCACGGGAGACGGTCAGGCAGGGCGCAGTGCGGATCTGGCTGTGTCCACTCACCCACGGCAGACGGACAGGCAGGGCGCAGTGTGGATCTGGCTGTGTCCACTCGCCCACTGGATATGGGCAGGCAGGGCGCAGTGCGGATCTGGCTGTATCCACTCGCCCACGGGAGACGGGCAGGCAGGGCGCAGTGCGGATCTGGCTGTGTCCACTCACCCACGGGAGACGGGCAGGCAGGGCGCAGTGTGGATCTGGCTGTGTCCCCTCACCGACGGGAGACGAGCAGGCAAGGCGCAGTGCGGATCTGGCTGTGTCCACTCACCCACGGCAGACAGGCAGGCAGGGCGCAGTGCGGATCTGGCTGTGTCCACTCACTGACGGGAGACGGGCAGGCAAGGCGCAGTGCGGATCTGGCTGTGTCCACAAACCCACGGCAGATGGTCAGGTAGGGCGCAGTGCGGATCTGGCTGTGTCCACTCACCCACGGCAGAAGGGCAGGCAGGGCGCAGTGCGGATCTGGCTGTGTCCACTCGCCCCCGGGAGACGGGCAGGCAGGGTGCAGTGCGGATCTGGCTGTGTCCACTCACCCACGGCAGGCGGTTAGGCAGGGCGCAGTGCGGATCTGGCTGTGTCCACTCACCCACGGCAGGCGGTTAGGCAGGGCGCAGTGCGGATCTGGCTGTGTCCACTCGCCCACGGGAGACACGCAGGCAGGGCGCAGTGCGGATCTGGCTGTGTCCACTCACCCACGGCAGACGGTCAGGCAGGGCAAAGTGCGGAACTGGCTGTTTCCACTCACACACGGCAGAGGGGCAGGCAGGGCGCTGTGTGGATCTGGCTGTGTCCACTCACCCACGTCAGACGGTCAGGCAGGGCGCAGTGCGGATCTGGCTGTGTCCACTCGCCCACGGCAGACGGGCAGGCAGGGCGCAGTGCGGATCTGGCTGTGTCCACTCGCCCACGGCAGACGGTCAGGCAGGGCGCAGTGCGGATCGGGCGGTGTCCACAAGCCCACGGCAGACGGGCAGGCAGGGCGCAGTGTGGATCTGGCTGTGTCCACTCGCCCACAGCAGACGGTCAGGCAGGGCGCAGTGCGGATCTGGCTGTGTCCACTCGTCCACGGCACACGGGCAGGCAGGGCGCAGTGCGGATCTGGCTGTGTCCACTCACCCACGGCAGACAGTCAGGCAGGGCGCAGTGTGGATCGGGCTGTGTCCACTCACCCACGGCAGTCGGGCAGGCAGCGCGCAGTGCGGATCTGGCTGTGTCCACTCACCCACGGGAGACGGGGAGGCAGCGCGCAGTGCGGATCTGGCTGTGTCCACTCACCCACAGCAGACGGGCAGGCAGCGCGCAGTGCGGATCTGCTGTGTCCACTCACCCACGGCATACGGTCAGGCAGGGCAAAGTGCGGATCTGGCTGTTTCCACTCACACACGGCAGAGGGGCAGGCAGGGCGCTGTGTGGATCTGGCTGTGTCCACTCACCCACGTCAGACGGTCAGGCAGGGCGCAGTGCGGATCAGGCTGTGTCCACTCACCCACAGCAGACGGTCAGGCAGGGCGCAGTGCGGATCTGGCTGTGTCCACCCGCCCACGGCAGACGGGCAGGCAGGGCGCAGTGCGGATCTGGCTATGTCCACTCACCCACGGCAGACAGTCAGGCAGGGCGCAGTGCGGATCGGGCTGTGTCCACTCACCCACGGCAGACGGGCAGGCAGCGCGCAGTGCGGATCTGGCTGTGTCCACTCACCCACGGGAGACGGGGAGGCAGCGCGCAGTGCGGATCTGGCTGTGTCCACTCACCCACGGCAGACGGGTAGGCAGCGCGCAGTGCGGATCTGGCTGTGTCCACTCACCCTCGGGAGACGGGCAGGCAGCGCGCAGTGTGGATCTGGCTGTGTCCACTCACCCACGGCAGACGGTCAGGCAGGGCGCAGTGCGGATCGGGCTGTGTCCACTCACCCACGGCAGACGGGTCGTCAGCGCGCAGTGCGGATCTGGCTGTGTCCACTCGCCCACGGGAGACGGGCAGGCAGCGCGCAGTGCGGATCTGGCTGTGTCCACTCACCCACGGGAGACGGGCAGGCAGGGCGCAGTGCGGATCTGGCTGTGTCCACTCACCCACGGAAGGCGGTTAGGCAGGGCGCAGTGCGGATCTGGCTGTGTCTACTCGCCCACGGGAGACGGGCAGGCAGCGCGCAGTGCGGATCTGGCTGTGTCTACTCACCCACGGGAGACGGGCAGGCAGGGCACAGTGCGGATCTGGCTGTGTCCACTCACTGACGGGAGACGGGGAGGCAAGGTGCAGTGTGGATCTGGCTGTGTCCACTCACCCACGGGAGACGGGCAGGCAGGGCGCAGTGCGGATCTGGCTGTGTCCACTCACCCACGGGAGACGGTCAGGCAGGGCGCAGTGCGGATCTGGCTGTGTCCACTCACCCACGGCAGACGGACAGGCAGGGCGCAGTGTGGATCTGGCTGTGTCCACTCGCCCACTGGAGATGGGCAGGCAGGGCGCAGTGCGGATCTGGCTGTATCCACTCGCCCACGGGAGACGGGCAGGCAGGGCGCAGTGCGGATCTGGCTGTGTCCACTCACCCACGGGAGACGGGCAGGCAGGGCGCAGTGTGGATCTGGCTGTGTCCCCTCACCGACGGGAGACGAGCAGGCAAGGCGCTGTGCGGATCTGGCTGTGTCCACTCACCCACGGCAGACGGGCAGGCAGGGCGCAGTGCGGATCTGGCTGTGTCCACTCACTGACGGGAGACGGGCAGGCAAGGCGCAGTGCGGATCTGGCTGTGTCCACAAACCCACGGCAGATGGTCAGGTAGGGCGCAGTGCGGATCTGGCTGTGTCCACTCACCCACGGCAGAAGGGCAGGCAGGGCGCAGTGCGGATCTGGCTGTGTCCACTCGCCCCCGGGAGACGGGCAGGCAGGGTGCAGTGCGGATCTGGCTGTGTCCACTCACCCACGGCAGGCTGTTAGGCAGGGCGCAGTGCGGATCTGGCTGTGTCCACTCACCCACGGCAGGCGGTTAGGCAGGGCGCAGTGCGGATCTGGCTGTGTCCACTCGCCCACTGGAGACGGGCAGGCAGGGCACAGTGCGGATCTGGCTGTGTCCACTCGCCCACGGGAGACACGCAGGCAGGGCGCAGTGCGGATCTGGCTGTGTCCACTCACCCACGGCAGACGGTCAGGCAGGGCAAAGTGCGGATCTGGCTGTTTCCACTCACACACGGCAGAGGGGCAGGCAGGGCGCTGTGTGGATCTGGCTGTGTCCACTCACCCACGTCAGATTGTCAGGCAGGGCGCAGTGCGGATCTGGCTGTGTCCACTCGCCCACGGCAGACGGGCAGGCAGGGCGCAGTGCGGATCTGGCTGTGTCCACTCGCCCACGGCAGACGGTCAGGCAGGGCGCAGTGCGGATCGGGCTGTGTCCACAAGCCCACGGCAGACGGGCAGGCAGGGCGCAGTGTGGATCTGGCTGTGTCCACTCGCCCACAGCAGACGGTCAGGCAGGGCGCAGTGCGCATCTGGCTGTGTCCACTCGTCCACGGCAGACGGGCAGGCAGGGCGCAGTGCGGATCTGGCTGTGTCCACTCACCCACGGCAGACAGTCTGGCATTGCGCAGTGTGGATCGGGCTGTGTCCACTCACCCACGGCAGACGGGCATGCAGCGCGCAGTGCGGATCTGGCTGTGTCCACTCACCCACGGGAGACGGGGAGGCAGCGCGCAGTGCGGATCTGGCTGTGTCCACTCACCCACAGCAGACGGGCAGGCAGCGCGCTGTGCGTATCTGGCTGTGTCCACTCACCCTCGGGAGACAGGCAGGCAGCGCGCAGTGCGGATATGGCTGTGTCCACTCACCCAGGCAGACGGTCAGGCAGGGCGCAGTGCGGATCGGGCTGTGTCCACTCACCCACGGCAGACGGGCCGGCAGCGCGCAGTGCGGATCTGGCTGTGTCCACTCGCCCACGGGAGACGGGCAGGCAGCGCGCAGTGCGGATCTGGCTGTGTCCACTCACCCACGGGAGACGGGCAGGCAGTGCGCAGTGCGGATCTGGCTCTGTCCACTCACCCACGGGAGACGGGCAGGCAGGGCGCAGTGCGGATCTGGCTGTGTCCACTCACCCACGGAAGGCGGTTAGGCAGGGCGCAGTGCGGATCTGGCTGTGTCCACTCACCCACGGCAGAAGGTCAGGCAGGGCGCAGTGCGGATCTGGCTGTGTCCACTCGCCCACGGCAGACGGGCAGGCAGGGCGCAGTGCGGATCTGGCGGTGTCCACTCACCCACGGCAGAAGGGCAGGCAGGGCACAGTGCGGATATGGCTGTGTCCACTCGCCCCCGGGAGACGGGCAGGCAGTGCGCAGTGCGGATCTGGCTGTGTCCACTCACCCACGGCAGACGGTCAGGCAGGGCGTAGTGCGGATCCGGCTGTGTCCACTCGCCCACGACAGACGGGCAGGCAAGGCGCAGTGCGGATCTGGCTGTGTCCACTCACCCACGGGAGACGGGCAGGCAGGGCGCAGTGCGGATCTGGCTGTGTCCACTCACCCACGGCAGACGGTCAGGCAGGGCGCAGTGCGGATCTGGCTGTGTCCACTCACCCACGGCAGAAGGGCAGGCAGGGCGCAGTGCGGATCTGGCTGTGTCCACTCTCCCACGGGAGACGGGTAGGCCGGGCGCAGTGCGGATCTGGCTGTGTCCACTCACCAACGGCAGGCGGTCAAGCAGGGCGCAGTGCGGATCTGGCTGTGTCCACTCACTGACGGGAGACGGGCAGGCAAGGTGCAGTGCGGATCTGGCTGTGTCCACTCACCGACGGCAGACCGTCAGGCAGGGCGCAGTGCGAATCTGGCTGTGTCCACTCGCCCACGACAGATGGGCAGGCAGGGCTCAGTGCGGATCTGGCTGTGTCCACTCGCCCACGGGAGACGGGCAGGCAGCGCGCAGTGCGGATCTGGCTGTGTCCACTCACCCACGGGAGACGGGCAGGCAGGGCGCAGTGCGGATCTGGCTGTGTCCACTCACCCTCGGGAGACGGGCAGGCAGCGCGCAGTGCGGATCTGGCTGTGTCCACTCACCCACGACAGGCGGTCAGGCAGGGCGCAGTGCGGATCTGGCTCTGTCCAATCACCCACGGCAGATGGTCAGGCAGTGCGGATCTTGCTGTGTCCGCTCGCCCACGGCAGACGGGCAGGCAGGGCGCAGTGTGGATCTGGCTGTGTCCGCTCGCCCACGGCCGACGGGCAGGCAGGGCACAGTGTGGATCTGGCTGTGTCCACTCACCCACGACAGGCGGTCAGGCAGGGCGCAGTGCGGATCTGGCTCTGTCCAATCACCCACGGCAGATGGTCAGGCAGTGCGGATCTTGCTGTGTCCGCTCGCCCACGGCAGACGGGCAGGCAGGGCGCAGTGTGGATCTGGCTGTGTCCACTCACCCACGGCAGACGGGCAGGCAGGGCGCAGTGCGGATATGGCTGTGTCCACTCGCCCACCTCAGACGGGCAGGCAGCGCGCAGTGCGGATCTGGCTGTGTCTACTCGTCCACGGGAGACGGGCAAGCAGCGCGCAGTGCGGATCTGGCTGTGTCCACTCACCCACGGGAGACGGGCAGGCAGGGCACAGTGCGGATCTGGCTGTGTCCACTCACTGACGGGAGACGGGCAGGCAAGGTGCAGTGCGGATCTGGCTGTGTCCACTCACCCACGGGAGACGGGCAGGCAGGGCGCAGTGCGGATCTGTCTGTGTCCACTCACCCACGGGAGACGGGCAGGCAGGGCGCAGTGCGGATCTGGCTGTGTCCACTCACCCTCGGGAGACGGGCAGGCAGCGCGCAGTGCGGATCTGGCTGTGTCCACTCACCCAGGCAGACGGTCAGGCAGGGCGCAGTGCGGATCGGGCTGTGTCCACTCACCCACGGCAGACGGGCCGGCAGCGCGCAGTGCGGATCTGGCTGTGTCCACTCGCCCACGGGAGACGGGCAGGCAGCGCGCAGTGCGGATCTGGCTGTGTCCACTCACCCACGGGAGACGGGCAGGCAGTGCGCAGTGCGGATCTGGCTCTGTCCACTCACCCACGGGAGACGGGCAGGCAGGGCGCAGTGCGGATCTGGCTGTGTCCACTCACCCACGGAAGGCGGTTAGGCAGGGCGCAGTGCGGATCTGGCTGTGTCCACTCACCCACGGCAGAAGGTCAGGCAGGGCGCAGTGCGGATCTGGCTGTGTCCACTCGCCCACGGCAGACGGGCAGGCAGGGCGCAGTGCGGATCTGGCGGTGTCCACTCACCCACGGCAGAAGGGCAGGCAGGGCACAGTGCGGATATGGCTGTGTCCACTCGCCCCCGGGAGACGGGCAGGCAGTGCGCAGTGCGGATCTGGCTGTGTCCACTCACCCACGGCAGACGGTCAGGCAGGGCGTAGTGCGGATATGGCTGTGTCCACTCGCCCACGACAGACGGGCAGGCAGCGTGCATTGCGGATCTGGCTGTGTCCACTCGCCCACGGGAGACGGGTAGGCAGCGCGCAGTGCGGATCTGGCTGTGTCCACTCGCCCACGGGAGACGGGCAAGCAGGGCGCACTGCGGATCTGGCTGTGTCCACTCACCCACGGGAGACGGGCAGGCAGGGCGCAGTGCGGATCTGGCTGTGTCCACTCACCCACGGCAGAAGGGCAGGCAGGGCGCAGTGCGGATCTGGCTGTGTCCACTCGCCCACGGGAGACGGGCAGGCAGGGCGCAGTGCGGATCTGGCTGTGCCCACTCACTGACAGGAGACGGGCAGGCAAGGCGCAGTGCGGATCTGGCTGTGTCCACTCACCCACGGGAGACGGGCAGGCAGGGCGCAGTGCGGATCTGGCTGTGTCCACTCACCCACGGCAGACGGTCAGGCAGGGCACAGTGCGGATCTGGCTGTGTCCACTCACTGACGGGAGACGGGCAGGCAAGGTGCAGTGCGGATCTGGCTGTGTCCACTCACCGACGGCAGACCATCAGGCAGGGCGCAGTGCGAATCTGGCTGTGTCCACTCGCCCACGACAGATGGGCAGGCAGGGCTCAGTGCGGATCTGGCTGTGTCCACTCGCCCACGGGAGACGGGCAGGCAGCGCGCAGTGCGGATCTGGCTGTGTCCACTCACCCACGGGAGACGGGCAGGCAGGGCGCAGTGCGGATCTGGCTGTGTCCACTCGCCCACGGGAGACGGGCAGGCAGGGCGCAGTGCGGATCTGGCTGTGTCCACTCGCCCACGGGACACGGGCAGGCAGGGCGCAGTGTGGATCTGGCTGTGTCCACTCACCGACGGGAGACGAGCAGGCAAGGCGCTGTGCGGATCTGGCTGTGTCCACTCACCCACGGCAGACTGGCAGGCAGGGCGCAGTGCGGATCTGGCTGAGTCCACTCACCCACGGCAGACGGGCAGGCAGGGCGCAGTGCGGATCTGGCTGTGTCCACTCACCCACGGCAGACGGGCAGGCAGGGCGCAGTGCGGATCTGGCTGTGTCCACTCACCCACGGCAGATGGTCAGGCAGTGCGGATCTTGCTGTGTCCGCTCGCCCACGGCAGACGGGCAGGCAGGGCGCAGTGTGGATCTGGCTGTGTCCACTCACCCACGGCAGACGGGCAGGCAGGGCGCAGTGCGGATATGGCTGTGTCCACTCGCCCACCTCAGACGGGCAGGCAGCGCGCAGTGCGGATCTGGCTGTGTCTACTCGTCCACGGGAGACGGGCAGGCAGCGCGCAGTGCGGATCTGGCTGTGTCCACTCACCCACGGGAGACGGGCAGGCAGGGCACAGTGCGGATCTGGCTGTGTCCACTCGCCCCCGGGAGACGGGCAGGCAGGGCGCAGTGCGGATCTGGCTGTGTCCACTCACCCACGGCAGGCGGTTAGGCAGGGCGCAGTGCGGATCTGGCTGTGTCCACTCACCCACGGCAGGCTGTTAGGCAGGGCGCAGTGCGGATCTGGCTGTGTCCACTCGCCCACTGGAGACGGGCAGGCAGGGCGCAGTGCGGATCGGGCTGTGTCCACTCACCCACGGCAGACGGGTCGTCAGCGCGCAGTGCGGATCTGGCTGTGTCCACTCGCCCACGGGAGACGGGCAGGCAGCGCGCAGTGCGGATCTGGCTGTGTCCACTCACCCACGGGAGACGGGCAGGCAGGGCGCAGTGCGGATCTGGCTCTGTCCACTCACCCACGGGAGACGGGCAGGCAGGGCGCAGTGCGGATCTGGCTGTGTCCACTCACCCACGGAAGGCGGTTAGGCAGGGCGCAGTGCGGATCTGGCTGTGTCTACTCGCCCACGGGAGACGGGCAGGCAGCGCGCAGTGCGGATCTGGCTGTGTCTACTCACCCACGGGAGACGGGCAGGCAGGGCACAGTGCGGATCTGGCTGTGTCCACTCACTGACGGGAGACGGGGAGGCAAGGTGCAGTGTGGATCTGGCTGTGTCCACTCACCCACGGGAGACGGGCAGGCAGGGCGCAGTGCGGATCTGGCTGTGTCCACTCACCCACGGGAGACGGTCAGGCAGGGCGCAGTGCGGATCTGGCTGTGTCCACTCACCCACGGCAGACGGACAGGCAGGGCGCAGTGTGGATCTGGCTGTGTCCACTCGCCCACTGGAGATGGGCAGGCAGGGCGCAGTGCGGATCTGGCTGTATCCACTCGCCCACGGGAGACGGGCAGGCAGGGCGCAGTGCGGATCTGGCTGTGTCCACTCACCCACGGGAGACGGGCAGGCAGGGCGCAGTGTGGATCTGGCTGTGTCCCCTCACTGACGGGAGACGAGCAGGCAAGGCGCAGTGCGGATCTGGCTGTGTCCACTCACCCACGGCAGACGGGCAGGCAGGGCGCAGTGCGGATCTGGCTGTGTCCACTCACTGACGGGAGACGGGCAGGCAAGGCGCAGTGCGGATCTGGCTGTGTCCACAAACCCACGGCAGATGGTCAGGTAGGGCGCAGTGCGGATCTGGCTGTGTCCACTCACCCATGGCAGAAGGGCAGGCAGGGCGCAGTGCGGATCTGGCTGTGTCCACTCGCCCCCGGGAGACGGGCAGGCAGGGCGCAGTGCGGATCTGGCTGTGTCCACTCACCCACGGCAGGCTGTTAGGCAGGGCGCAGTGCGGATCTGGCTGTGTCCACTCACCCACGGCAGGCGGTTAGGCAGGGCGCAGTGCGGATCTGGCTGTGTCCACTCGCCCACTGGAGACGGGCAGGCAGGGCACAGTGCGGATCTGGCTGTGTCCACTCGCCCACGGGAGACACGCAGGCAGGGCGCAGTGCGGATCTGGCTGTGTCCACTCACCCACGGCAGACGGTCAGGCAGGGCAAAGTGCGGATCTGGCTGTTTCCACTCACACACGGCAGAGGGGCAGGCAGGGCGCTGTGTGGATCTGGCTGTGTCCACTCACCCACGTCAGACGGTCAGGCAGGGCGCAGTGCGGATCTGGCTGTGTCCACTCGCCCACGGCAGACGGGCAGGCAGGGCGCAGTGCGGATCTGGCTGTGTCCACTCGCCCACGGCAGACGGTCAGGCAGGGCGCAGTGCGGATCGGGCTGTGTCCACAAGCCCACGGCAGACGGGCAGGCAGGGCGCAGTGTGGATCTGGCTGTGTCCACTCGCCCACAGCAGACGGTCAGGCAGGGCGCAGTGCGCATCTGGCTATGTCCACTCGTCCACGGCAGACGGGTAGGCAGGGCGCAGTGCGGATCTGGCTGTGTCCACTCACCCACGGCAGACAGTCAGGCATTGCGCAGTGTGGATCGGGCTGTGTCCACTCACCCACGGCAGACGGGCAGGCAGCGCGCAGTGCGGATCTGGCTGTGTCCACTCACCCACGGGAGACGGGGAGGCAGCGCGCAGTGCGGATCTGGCTGTGTCCACTCACCCACAGCAGACGGGCAGGCAGCGCGCAGTGCGGATCTGGCTGTGTCCACTCACCCTCGGGAGACGGGCAGGCAGCGCGCAGTGCGGATCTGGCTGTGTCCACTCACCCAGGCAGACGGTCAGGCAGGGCGCAGTGCGGATCGGGCTGTGTCCACTCACCCACGGCAGACGGGCCGGCAGCGCGCAGTGCGGATCTGGGTGTGTCCACTCGCCCACGGGAGACGGGCAGGCAGTGCGCAGTGCGGATCTGGCTCTGTCCACTCACCCACGGGAGACGGGCAGGCAGGGCGCAGTGCGGATCTGGCTGTGTCCACTCACCCACGGAAGGCGGTTAGGCAGGGCGCAGTGCGGATCTGGCTGTGTCCACTCACCCACGGCAGAAGGTCAGGCAGGGCGCAGTGCGGATCTGGCTGTGTCCACTCGCCCACGGCAGACGGGCAGGCAGGGCGCAGTGCGGATCTGGCGGTGTCCACTCACCCACGGCAGAAGGGCAGGCAGGGCACAGTGCGGATATGGCTGTGTCCACTCGCCCCCGGGAGACGGGCAGGCAGTGCGCAGTGCGGATCTGGCTGTGTCCACTCACCCACGGCAGACGGTCAGGCAGGGCGTAGTGCGGATATGGCTGTGTCCACTCGCCCACGACAGACGGGCAGGCAGCGCGCAGTGCGGATCTGGCTGTGTCCACTCGCCCACGGGAGACGGGTAGGCAGCGCGCAGTGCGGATCTGGCTGTGTCCACTCGCCCACGGGAGACGGGCAAGCAGGGCGCACTGCGGATCTGGCTGTGTCCACTCACCCACGGGAGACGGGCAGGCAGGGCGCAGTGCGGATCTGGCTGTGTCCACTCACCCACGGAAGAAGGGCAGGCAGGGCGCAGTGCGGATCTGGCTGTGTCCACTCGCCCACGGGAGACGGGCAGGCAGGGCGCAGTGCGGATCTGGCTGTGTCCACTCACTGACAGGAGACGGGCAGGCAAGGCGCAGTGCGGATCTGGCTGTGTCCACTCACCCACGGGAGACGGGCAGGCAGGGCGCAGTGCGGATCTGGCTGTGTCCACTCACCCACGGCAGACGGTCAGGCAGGGCGCAGTGCGGATCTGGCTGTGTCCACTCACCCACGGCAGAAGGGCAGGCAGGGCGCAGTGCGGATCTGGCTGTGTCCACTCGCCCACGGGAGACGGGCAGGCAGGGCGCAGTGCGGATCTGGCTGTGTCCACTCACCCTCCGGAGACGGGCAGGCAGCGCGCAGTGCGGATCTGGCTGTGTCCACTCACCCACGACAGGCGGTCAGGCAGGGCGCAGTGCGGATCTGGCTCTGTCCAATCACCCACGGCAGATGGTCAGGCAGTGCGGATCTTGCTGTGTCCGCTCGCCCACGGCAGACGGGCAGGCAGGGCGCAGTGTGGATCTGGCTGTGTCCGCTCGCCCACGGCAGACGGGCAGGCAGGGCGCAGTGTGGATCTGGCTGTGTCCACTCACCCACGACAGGCGGTCAGGCAGGGCGCAGTGCGGATCTGGCTCTGTCCAATCACCCACGGCAGATGGTCAGGCAGTGCGGATCTTGCTGTGTCCGCTCGCCCACGGCAGACGGGCAGGCAGGGCGCAGTGTGGATCTGGCTGTGTCCACTCACCCACGGCAGACGGGCAGGCAGGGCGCAGTGCGGATATGGCTGTGTCCACTCGCCCACCTAAGACGGGCAGGCAGCGCGCAGTGCGGATCTGGCTGTGTCTACTCGTCCACGGGAGACGGGCAGGCAGCGCGCAGTGCGGATCTGGCTGTGTCCAATCACCCACGGGAGACGGGCAGGCAGGGCACAGTGCGGATCTGGCTGTGTCCACTCACTGACGGGAGACGGGCAGGCAAGGTGCAGTGCGGATCTGGCTGTGTCCACTCACCCACGGGAGACGGGCAGGCAGGGCGCAGTGCGGATCTGTCTGTGTCCACTCACCCACGGGAGACGGGCAGGCAGGGCGCAGTGCGGATCTGGCTGTGTCCACTCACCCTCGGGAGACGGGCAGGCAGCGCGCAGTGCGGATCTGGCTGTGTCCACTCACCCAGGCAGACGGTCAGGCAGGGCGCAGTGCGGATCGGGCTGTGTCCACTCACCCACGACAGACGGGCCGGCAGCGCGCAGTGCGGATCTGGCTGTGTCCACTCGCCCACGGGAGACGGGCAGGCAGCGCGCAGTGCGGATCTGGCTGTGTCCACTCACCCACGGGAGACGGGCAGGCAGTGCGCAGTGCGGATCTGGCTCTGTCCACTCACCCACGGGAGACGGGCAGGCAGGGCGCAGTGCGGATCTGGCTGTGTCCACTCACCCACGGAAGGCGGTTAGGCAGGGCGCAGTGCGGATCTGGCTGTGTCCACTCACCCACGGCAGAAGGTCAGGCAGGGCGCAGTGCGGATCTGGCTGTGTCCACTCGCCCACGGCAGACGGGCAGGCAGGGCGCAGTGCGGATCTGGCGGTGTCCACTCACCCACGGCAGAAGGGCAGGCAGGGCACAGTGCGGATATGGCTGTGTCCACTCGCCCCCGGGAGACGGGCAGGCAGTGCGCAGTGCGGATCTGGCTGTGTAGACTCACCCACGGCAGACGGTCAGGCACGGCGTAGTGCGGATATGGCTGTGTCCACTCGCCCACGACAGACGGGCAGGCAGCGCGCATTGCGGATCTGGCTGTGTCCACTCGCCCACGGGAGACGGGTAGGCAGCGCGCAGTGCGGATCTGGCTGTGTCCACTCGCCCACGGGAGACGGGCAAGCAGGGCGCACTGAGGATCTGGCTGTGTCCACTCACCCACGGGAGACGGGCAGGCAGGGCGCAGTGCGGATCTGGCTGTGTCCACTCATCCACGGCAGAAGGGCAGGCAGGGCGCAGTGCGGATCTGGCTGTGTCCACTCGCCCACGGGAGACGGGCAGGCAGGGCGCAGTGCGGATCTGGCTGTGTCCACTCACTGACAGGAGACGGGCAGGCAAGGCGCAGTGCGGATCTGGCTGTGTCCACTCACCCACGGGAGACGGGCAGGCAGGGCGCAGTGCGGATCTGGCTGTGTCCACTCACCCACGGCAGACGGTCAGGCAGGGCACAGTGCGGATCTGGCTGTGTCCACTCACTGACGGGAGACGGGCAGGCAAGGTGCAGTGCGGATCTGGCTGTGTCCACTCACCGACGGCAGACCGTCAGGCAGGGCGCAGTGCGAATCTGGCTGTGTCCACTCGCCCACGACAGATGGGCAGGCAGGGCTCAGTGCGGATCTGGCTGTGTCCACTCGCCCACGGGAGACGGGCAGGCAGCGCGCAGTGCGGATCTGGCTGTGTCCACTCACCCACGGGAGACGGGCAGGCAGGGCGCAGTGCGGATCTGGCTGTGTCCACTCGCCCACGGGAGACGGGCAGGCAGGGCGCAGTGCGGATCTGGCTGTGTCCACTCGCCCACGGGACACGGGCAGGCAGGGCGCAGTGTGGATCTGGCTGTGTCCACTCACCGACGGGAGACGAGCAGGCAAGGCGCTGTTCGGATCTGGCTGTGTCCACTCACCCACGGCAGACGGGCAGGCAGGGCGCAGTGCGGATCTGGCTGTGTCCACTCACCCACGGCAGACGGGCAGGCAGGGAGCAGTGCGGATCTGGCTGTGTCCACTCACCCACGGCAGACGGGCAGGCAGGGTGCAGTGCGGATCTGGCTGTGTCCACTCACCCACGGCAGATGGTCAGGCAGTGCGGATCTTGCTGTGTCCGCTCGCCCACGGCAGACGGGCAGGCAGGGCGCAGTGTGGATCTGGCTGTGTCCACTCACCCACGGCAGACGGGCAGGCAGGGCGCAGTGCGGATATGGCTGTGTCCACTCGCCCACCTCAGACGGGCAGGCAGCGCGCAGTGCGGATCTGGCTGTGTCTACTCGTCCACGGGAGATGGGCAGGCATTGCGCAGTGCGGATCTGGCTGTGTCCACTCACCCACGGGAGACGGGCAGGCAGGGCACAGTGCGGATCTGGCTGTGTCCACTCGCCCCCGGGAGACGGGCAGGCAGGGCGCAGTGCGGATCTGGCTGTGTCCACTCACCCACGGCAGGCGGTTAGGCAGGGCGCAGTGCGGATCTGGCTGTGTCCACTCACCCACGGCAGGCTGTTAGGCAGGGCGCAGTGCGGATCTGGCTGTGTCCACTCGCCCACTGGAGACGGGCAGGCAGGGCGCAGTGCGGATCTGGCTGTGTCCACTCGCCGACGGGAGACGGGCAGGCAGGGCGCAGTGAGGATCTGGCTGTGTCCACTCGCCCACGGCAGACGGTCAAACAGGGCGCAGTGCGGATCGGGCTGTGTCCACAAGCCCACGGCAGACGGGCAGGCAGGGCGCAGTGTGGATCTGGCTGTGTCCACTCACCCACGGGAGACGGGCAGGCAGGGCGCAGTGCGGATCTGGCTGTGTCCACTCACTGACGGGAGACGGGCAGGCATGGCGCAATGCGGATCTGGCTGTTTCCACTCGCCCACGGCAGAGGGGCAGGCAGGGCGCTGTGTGGATCTGGCTGTGTCCACTCGCCCACGGGAGACGGGCAGGCAGGGCGCAGTGCGGATCTGGCTGTGTCCACTCACTGACAGGAGACGGGCAGGCAAGGCGCAGTGCGGATCTGGCTGTGTCCACTCACCCACGGGAGACGGGCAGGCAGGGCGCAGTGCGGATCTGGCTGTGTCCACTCACCCACGGCAGACGGTCAGGCAGGGCACAGTGCGGATCTGGCTGTGTCCACTCACTGACGGGAGACGGGCAGGCAAGGTGCAGTGCGGATCTGGCTGTGTCCACTCACCGACGGCAGACCGTCAGGCAGGGCGCAGTGCGAATCTGGCTGTGTCCACTCGCCCACGACAGATGGGCAGGCAGGGCTCAGTGCGGATCTGGCTGTGTCCACTCGCCCACGGGAGACGGGCAGGCAGCGCGCAGTGCGGATCTGGCTGTGTCCACTCACCCACGGGAGACGGGCAGGCAGGGCGCAGTGCGGATCTGGCTGTGTCCACTCGCCCACGGGAGACGGGCAGGCAGGGCGCAGTGCGGATCTGGCTGTGTCCACTCGCCCACGGGACACGGGCAGGCAGGGCGCAGTGTGGATCTGGCTGTGTCCACTCACCGACGGGAGACGAGCAGGCAAGGCGCTGTTCGGATCTGGCTGTGTCCACTCACCCACGGCAGACGGGCAGGCAGGGCGCAGTGCGGATCTGGCTGTGTCCACTCACCCACGGCAGACGGGCAGGCAGGGCGCAGTGCGGATCTGGCTGTGTCCACTCACCCACGGCAGACGGGCAGGCAGGGCGCAGTGCGGATCTGGCTGTGTCCACTCACCCACGGCAGATGGTCAGGCAGTGCGGATCTTGCTGTGTCCGCTCGCCCACGGCAGACGGGCAGGCAGGGCGCAGTGTGGATCTGGCTGTGTCCACTCACCCACGGCAGACGGGCAGGCAGGGCGCAGTGCGGATATGGCTGTGTCCACTCGCCCACCTCAGACGGGCAGGCAGCGCGCAGTGCGGATCTGGCTGTGTCTACTCGTCCACGGGAGACGGGCAGGCAGCGCGCAGTGCGGATCTGGCTGTGTCCACTCACCCACGGGAGACGGGCAGGCAGGGCACAGTGCGGATCTGGCTGTGTCCACTCGCCCCCGGGAGACGGGCAGGCAGGGCGCAGTGCGGATCTGGCTGTGTCCACTCACCCACGGCAGGCGGTTAGGCAGGGCGCAGTGCGGATCTGGCTGTGTCCACTCACCCACGGCAGGCTGTTAGGCAGGGCGCAGTGCGGATCTGGCTGTGTCCACTCGCCCACTGGAGACGGGCAGGCAGGGCGCAGTGCGGATCTGGCTGTGTCCACTCGCCCACGGGAGACGGGCAGGCAGGGCGCAGTGCGGATCTGGCTGTGTCCACTCGCCCACGGCAGACGGTCAAACAGGGCGCAGTGCGGATCGGGCTGTGTCCACAAGCCCACGGCAGACGGGCAGGCAGGGCGCAGTGTGGATCTGGCTGTGTCCACTCACCCACGGGAGACGGGCAGGCAGGGCGCAGTGCGGATCTGGCTGTGTCCACTCACTGACGGGAGACGGGCAGGCATGGCGCAATGCGGATCTGGCTGTTTCCACTCGCCCACGGCAGAGGGGCAGGCAGGGCGCTGTGTGGATCTGGCTGTGTCCACTCACCCACGTCAGACGGTCAGGCAGGGCGCAGTGCGGATCTGGCTGTGTCCACTCGCCCACGGCAGACGGGCAGGCAGGGCGCAGTGCGGATCTGGCTGTGTCCACTCGCCCACGGCAGACGGTCAAACAGGGCGCAGTGCGGATCGGGCTGTGTCCACAAGCCCACGGCAGACGGGCAGGCAGGGCGCAGTGTGGATCTGGCTGTGTCCACTCACCCACGGGAGACGGGCAGGCAGGGCGCAGTGCGGATCTGGCTGTGTCCACTCACTGACGGGAGACGGGCAGGCATGGCGCAATGCGGATCTGGCTGTGTCCACTCACACACGGCAGACGGGCAGGCAGGGTGCAGTGCGGATCTGGCTGTGTCCACTCACTGACGGGAGACGGGCAGGCAAGGCGCAGTGCGGATCTGGCTGTGTCCACAAACCCTCGGCAGATGGTCAGGTAGGGCGCAGTGCGGATCTGGCTGTGTCCACTCACCCACGGCAGAAGGGCAGGCAGGGCGCAGTGCGGATCTGGCTGTGTCCACTCGCCCCCGGGAGACGGGCAGGCAGGGCGCAGTGCGGATCTGGCTGTGTCCACTCACCCATGGCAGGCGGTTAGGCAGGGCGCAGTGCAGATCTGGCTGTGTCCGCTCGCCCACTGGAGACGGGCAGGCAGGGCGCAGTGCGGATCTGGCTGTGTCCACTCGCCCACGGGAGACGGGCAGGCAGGGCACAGTGCGGATCTGGCTGTGTCCACTCACCCACGGCAGACGGTCAGGCAGGGCAAAGTGCGGATCTGGCTGTTTCCACTCGCCCACGGCAGAGGGGCAGGCAGGGCGCAGTGTGGATCTGGCTGTGTCCACTCACCCACGTCAGACGGTCAGGCAGGGCGCAGTGCGGATCTGGCTGTGTCCACTCGCCCACGGCAGACGGGAAGGCAGGGCGCAGTGCGGATCTGGCTGTGTCCACTCGCCCACGGCAGACGGTCAGGCAGGGCGCAGTGCGGATCTGGCTGTGTCCACTCACCCACGGGAGACGGGCAGGCAGGGCGCAGTGCGGATCTGGCTGTGTCCACTCACTGACGGGAGACGGGCAGGCAGGGCGCAGTGCGGATCTGGCTGTGTCCACTCACCCACGGGAGACGGGAAGGCAGGGCGCAGTTCGGATCTGGCGGTGTCCACTCACCCACGAATGACGGTCAGGCAGGGTGCAGTTCGGATCTGGCTGTGTCCACTCACCCACGGGAGACGGGCAGGTAGGGCGCAGTGCGGATCTGGCTGTGTCCACTCAGCCACGTGAGACGGGCAGGCAAGGCGCAGTGCGGATCTGGCTGTGTCCACTCACCCACGGGAGACGGTCAGGCAGGGCGCAGTGCGGATCTTGCTGTGTCCACACACCCACGGCAGACGGGCAGGCAGGGCGCAGTGCGGATCTGGCTGTGTCCACTCACCCACGGCAGACGGTCAGGCAGGGCGCAGTGCGGATCTGGCTGTGTCCACTCGCCCACGGCAGACGGGCAGGCAGGGCGCAGTGCGGATCTGGCTGTGTCCACTCACCCACGGCAGACGGTCAGGCAGGGCGCAGTGCGGATCTGGCTGTGTCCACTCGCCCACGGCAGACGGGCAGGCAGGGCGCAGTGTGGATCTGGCTGTGTCCACTCACCCACGGCAGTCGGTCAGGTAGGGCGCAGTGCGGATCTGGCTGTGTCCACTCGCCCACGGCAGACGGGCAGGCAGGGTGCAGTGCGGATCTGGCTGTGTCCACTCACCCACGGGAGACCGGCAGGGAGGGCGCAGTGCGGATCTGGCTGTGTCCACTCGCCCACGGGAGACGGGCAGGCATGGCGCAGTGCGGATCTGGCTGTGTCCACTCACTGACAGGAGACGGGCAGGCAAGGCGCAGTGCGGATCTGGCTGTGTCCACTCACCCACGGGAGACGGGCAGGCAGGGCGCAGTGCGGATCTGGCTGTGTCCACTCACCCACGGCAGACGGTCAGGCAGGGCGCAGTGCGGATCTGGCTGTGTCCACTCACCCACGGGAGACGGGCAGGCAGGGCTCAGTGCGGATCTGGCTGTGTCCACTCACCCACGGCAGACGGTCAGGCAGGGCGCAGTGCGGATCTGGCTGTGTCCACTCACCCACGGCAGAAGGGCAGGCAGGGCGCAGTGCGGATCTGGCTGTGTCCACTCGCCCACGGGAGACGGGCAGGCAGGGCGCAGTGTGGATCTGGCTGTGTCCACTCACCCACGGCAGACGGTCAGGCAGGGCGCAGTGCAGATCTGGCTGTGTCCACTCACCCACTGGAGAAGGGCAGGCAGGGCGCAGTGCGGATCTGGCTGTGTCCACTCGCCCACGACAGATGGGCAGACAGGGCGCAGTGCGGATCTGGCTGTGTCGACTCACCCACAGCAGACGGTCAGGTAGTGCGCAGTGCGGATCTGGCTGTGTCCACTCGCCCACGGCAGACGGGCAGGCAGGGCGCAGTGTGGATCTGGCTGTGTCCACTCACCGACGGCAGACGGTCAGCAGGGCGCAGTGCGAATCTGGCTGTGTCCACTCGCCCACGACAGATGGGCAGGCAGGGCGCAGTGCGGATCTGGCTGTGTCCACTCGCCCACGGGAGACGGGCAGGCAGCGCGCAGTGCGGATCTGGCTGTGTCCACTCACCCACGGGAGACGGGCAGGCAGGGCGCAGTGCGGATCTGGCTGTGTCCACTCACTGACAGGAGACGGGCAGGCAGGGCGCAGTGCGGATCTGGCTGTGTCCACTCACCCACGGGAGACGGGAAGGCAGGGCGCAGTGCGGATCTGGCGGTGTCCACTCACCCACGAATGACGGTCAGGCAGGGTGCAGTGCGGATCTGGCTGTGTCCACTCACCCACGGGAGACGGGCAGGTAGGGCGCAGTGCGGATCTGGCTGTGTCCACTCAGCCACGTGAGACGGGCAGGCAAGGCGCACTGCGGATCTGGCTGTGTCCACTCACCCACGGGAGACGGTCAGGCAGGGCGCAGTGCGGATCTTGCTGTGTCCACTCACCCACGGCAGACGGGCAGGCAGGGCGCAGTGCGGATCTGGCTGTGTCCACTCACCCACGGCAGACGGTCAGGCAGGGCGCAGTGCGGATCTGGCTGTGTCCACTCGCCCACGGCAGACGGGCAGGCAGGGCGCAGTGTGGATCTGGCTGTGTCCACTCACCCACGGCAGTCGGTCAGGTAGGGCGCAGTGCGGATCTGGCTGTGTCCACTCGCCCACGGCAGACGGGCAGGCAGGGTGCAGTGCGGATCTGGCTGTGTCCACTCACCCACGGGAGACCGGCAGGGAGGGCGCAGTGCGGATCTGGCTGTGTCCACTCGCCCACTGGAGACGGGCAGGCATGGCGCAGTGCGGATCTGGCTGTGTCCACTCACTGACAGGAGACGGGCAGGCAAGGCGCAGTGCGGATCTGGCTGTGTCCACTCACCCACGGGAGACGGGCAGGCAGGGCGCAGTGCGGATCTGGCTGTGTCCACTCACCCACGGCAGACGGTCAGGCAGGGCGCAGTGCGGATCTGCCTGTGTCCACTCACCCACGGGAGACGGGCAGGCAGGGCGCAGTGCGGATCTGGCTGTGTCCACTCACCCACGGCAGACGGTCAGGCAGGGCGCAGTGCGGATCTGGCTGTGTCCACTCACCCACGGCAGAAGGGCAGGCAGGGCGCAGTGCGGATCTGGCTGTGTCCACTCGCCCACGGGAGACGGGCAGGCAGGGCGCAGTGCGGATCTGGCTGTGTCCACTCACCCACGGCAGGCGGTCAAGCAGGGCGCAGTGCGGATCTGGCTGTGTCCACTCGCCCACGGGTGACGGGCAGGCAGGGCGCAGTGCGGATCTGGCTGTGTCCACTCACCCACGGCAGACGGGCAGGCAGGGCGCAGTGCAGATATGGCTGTGTCCATTCGCCCACGACAGACGGGCAGGCAGCGCGCAGTGCGGATCTGGCTGTGTCTACTCGCCCACGGGAGACGGGCAGGCAGCGCGCAGTGCGGATCTGGCTGTGTCCACTCACCCACGGGAGACGGGCAGGCAGGGCACAGTGCGGATCTGGCTGTGTCCACTCACTGACGGGAGACGGGTAGACAAGGTGCAGTGCGGATCTGGCTGTGTCCACTCACCCACGGGAGACGGGCAGGCAGGGCGCAGTGCGGATCTGGCTGTGTCCACTCACCCACGGGAGACGGTCAGGCAGGGCGCAGTGCGGATCTGGCTGTGTCCACTCACCCACGGGAGACGGGCAGGTAGGGCGCAGTGCGGATCTAGCTGTGTCCACTCACCCACGTGAGACGGGCAGGCAAGGCGCAGTGCGGATCTGGCTGTGTCCACTCACCCACGTCAGACGGTCAGGCAGGGCGCAGTGCGGATCTTGCTGTGTCCACTCACCCACGGCAGATGGGCAGGCAGGGCGCAGTGTGGATCTGGCTGTGTCCACTCACCCACGACAGGCGGTCAGGCAGGGCACAGTGCGGATCTGGCTCTGTCCAATCACCCACGGCAGATGGTCAGGCAGTGCGGATCTGGCTGTGTCCGCTCGCCCACGGCAGACGGGCAGGCAGTGCGCAGTGTGGATCTGGCTGTGTCCACTCACCCACGGCAGACGGGCAGGCCGCGCGCAGTGCGGATATGGCTGTGTCCACTCGCCCACAACAGATGGGCAGGCAGCGCGCAGTGCGGATCTGGCTGTGTCTACTCGTCCACGGGAGACGGGCAGGCAGCGCACAGTGCGGATCTGGCTGTGTCCACTCACCCACGGGAGACGGGCAGGCAGGGCACAGTGCGGATCTGGCTGTGTCCACTCACTGACGGGAGACGGGCAGGCAAGGTGCAGTGCGGATCTGGCTGTGTCCACTCAACCACGGGAGACGGGCAGGCAGGGCGCAGTGCGGATCTGGCTGTGTCCACTCACCCACGGGAGACGGGCAGGCAGGGCGCAGTGCGGATCTGGCTGTGTCCACTCACCCACGGGAGACGGTCAGGCAGGGCGCAGTGCGGATCTGGGTGTGTCCACTCACCCACGGCCGACGGGCAGGCAGGGCGCAGTGTGGATCTGGCTGTGTCCACTCGCCCACTGGAGACGGGAAGGCAGGGCGCAGTGCGGATCTGGCTGTATCCACTCGCCCACTGGAGACGGGCAGGCAGGGCGCAGTGCGGATCTGGCTGTGTCCACTCACCCACGGGAGACGGGCAGGCAGGGCGCAGTGCGGATCTGGCTGTGTCCACTCACCGACGGGAGACGGGCAGGCAGGGCGCAGTGCGGATATGCCTGTGTCCACTCACCCACGGCAGGCGGTTAGGCAGGGCGCAGTGCGGATCTGGCTGTGTCCACTTGCCCACGGCAGACGGGCAGGCAGGGCGCAGTGCGGATCTGGCTGTGTCCACTCACCCACGGGAGACCGGCAGGCAGGGCGCAGTGCGGATCTGGCTGTGTCCACTCGCCCACGGGTTACGGGCAGGCAGGGCGCAGTGCGGATCTGGCTGTGTCCACTCACTGACGGGAGACGGGCAGGCAAGGCGCAGTGCGGATCTGGCTGTGTCCACTCACCCACGGGAGACGGGCAGGCAGGGCACAGTGCGGATCTGGCTGTGTCCACTCACCCAAGGCAGACGGTCAGACAGGGCGAAGTGCATATCTGGCTGTGTCCACTCGCCCACGGGTGACGGGCAGGCAGGGCGCAGTGCGGATCTGGCTGTGTCCACTCACCCACGGCAGGCGGTCAGGCAGGGCGCAGTGCGGATCTGGCTGTGTCCACTCACCCACGGAAGGCGATCAGGCAGGGCGCAGTGCGGATCTGGCTGTGTCCACTCGCCCACGGCAGACGGGCAGGCAGGGCGCAGTGCGGATCTGGCTGTGTCCACTCGCCCACGGCAGACGGGCAGGCAGGGCGCAGTGCGGATCTGGCTGTGTCCACTCACCCACGGGAGACGGGCAGGCAGGGCGCAGTGTGGATCTGGCTGTGTCCACTCACCGACGGGAGACGAGCAGGCAAGGCTCAGTGCGGATCTGGCTGTGTCCACTCACCCACGGCAGACGGGCAGGCAGGGCGCAGTGCGGATCTGGCTGTGTCCACTCACCCACGGCAGACGGGCAGGCAGGGCGCAGTGCGGATCTGGCTGTGTCCACTCACCCACGGCAGACGGGCAGGCAGGGCGCAGTGCGGATATGGCTGTGTCCACTCGCCCATGACAGACGGGCAGGCTTCGCGCAGTGCAGATCTGGCTGTTTCCACTCGCCCACGGGAGACGGGCAGGCAGCGCGCAGTGCGGATCTGGCTGTGTCCACTCACCCACGGGAGACGGGCAGGCAGGGCGCAGTGCGGATCTGGCTGTGTCCACTCACCGACGGGAGACGGGCAGGCAAGGTGCAGTGCGGATTTGGCTGTGTCCACTCACCCACGGGAGACGGGCAGGCAGGGCGCAGTGCGGATCTGGCTGTGTCCACTCACCCACGGGAGACGGTCAGGCAGGGCGCAGTGCGGATCTGGCTGTGTCCACTCACCCACGGCAGACGGTCAGGCAGGGCGCAGTGCGGATCTGGCTGTGTCCACTCACCCACGGCAGACGGGCAGGCAGAGCGCACTGCGGATCTGGCTGTGTCCACTCGCCCAGGGGAGACGGGCATGCAGGGCACAGTGCGGATTTGGCTGTGTCCACTCACCCACGGAAGGCTGTTAGGCAGGGCGCAGTGCGGATCTGGCTGTGTCCACTCACCCACGACAGACGGTCAGGCAGGGCGCAGTGCGGATCTTGCTGTGTCCACTCACCCACGGCAGTTGGGCAGGCAGGGCGCAGTGTGGATCTGGCTGTGTCCACTCACCCACGGCAGACGGTCAGGCAGGGCGCAGTGCGGATCTGGCTGTGTCCACTCACCCACGACAGGCGGTCAGGCAGGGCGCAGTGCGGATCTGGCTCTGTCCAATCACCCACGGCAGATGGTCATGCAGTGCGGATCTGGCTGTGTCCGCTCGCCCACGGCAGACGGGCAGGTAGTGCGCAGTGTGGATCTGGCTGTGTCCACTCACCCACGGCAGACGGGCAGGCAGCGCGCAGTGCGGATATGGCTGTGTCCACTCGCCCACAACAGATGGGCAGGCAGCGCGCAGTGCGGATCTGGCTGTGTCTACTCGTCCACGGGAGACGGGCAGGCAGCGCACAGTGCGGATCTGGCTGTGTCCACTCACCCACGGGAGACGGGCAGGCAGGGCACAGTGCGGATCTGGCTGTGTCCACTCACTGACGGGAGACGGGCAGGCAAGGTGCAGTGCGGATCTGGCTGTGTCCACTCAACCACGGGAGACGGGCAGGCAGGGCGCAGTGCGGATCTGGCTGTGTCCACTCACCCACGGGAGACGGGCAGGCAGGGCTCAGTGCGGATCTGCCTGTGTCCACTCACCCACGGGAGACGGTCAGGCAGGGCGCAGTGCGGATCTGGGTGTGTCCACTCACCCACGGCCGACGGGCAGGCAGGGCGCAGTGTGGATCTGGCTGTGTCCACTCGCCCACTGGAGACGGGAAGGCAGGGCGCAGTGCGGATCTGGCTGTATCCACTCGCCCACTGGAGACGGGCAGGCAGGGCGCAGTGCGGATCTGGCTGTGTCCACTCACCCACGGGAGACGGGCAGGCAGGGCGCAGTGCGGATCTGGCTGTGTCCACTCACCGACGGGAGACGGGCAGGCAGGGCGCAGTGCGGATATGCCTGTGTCCACTCACCCACGGCAGGCGGTTAGGCAGGGCGCAGTGCGGATCTGGCTGTGTCCACTCGCCCACGGCAGACGGGCAGGCAGGGCGCAGTGCGGATCTGGCTGTGTCCACTCACCCACGGGAGACCGGCAGGCAGGGCGCAGTGCGGATCTGGCTGTGTCCACTCGCCCACGGGTTACGGGCAGGCAGGGCGCAGTGCGGATCTGGCTGTGTCCACTCACTGACGGGAGACGGGCAGGCAAGGCGCAGTGCGGATCTGGCTGTGTCCACTCACCCACGGGAGACGGGCCGGCAGGGCACAGTGCGGATCTGGCTGTGTCCACTCACCCACGGCAGACGGTCAGACAGGGCGCAGTGCATATCTGGCTGTGTCCACTCGCCCACGGGTGACGGGCAGGCAGGGCGCAGTGCGGATCTGGCTGTGTCCACTCACCCACGGCAGGCGGTCAGGCAGGGCGCAATGCGGATCTGGCTGTGTCCACTCACCCACGGAAGGCGGTCAGGCAGGGCGCAGTGCGGATCTGGCTGTGTCCACTCGCCCACGGCAGACGGGCAGGCAGGGCGCAGTGCGGATCTGGCTGTGTCCACTCGCCCACGGCAGACGGGCAGGCAGGGCGCAGTGCGGATCTGGCTGTGTCCACTCACCCACGGGAGACGGGCAGGCAGGGCGCAGTGTGGATCTGGCTGTGTCCACTCACCGACGGGAGACGAGCAGGCAAGGCGCAGTGCGGATCTGGCTGTGTCCACTCACCCACGGCAGACGGGCAGGCAGGGCGCAGTGCGGATCTGGCTGTGTCCACTCACCCACGGCAGACGGGCAGGCCGGGCGCAGTGCGGATCTGGCTGTGTCCACTCACCCACGGGAGACGGGCAGGCAGGGCGCAGTGCGGATCTGGCTGTGTCCACTCACCCACGGGAGACGGTCAGGCAGGGCGCAGTGCGGATCTGGCTGTGTCCACTCACCCACGGCAGACGGACAGGCAGGGCGCAGTGTGGATCTGGCTGTGTCCACTCGCCCACTGGAGATGGGCAGGCAGGGCGCAGTGCGGATCTGGCTGTATCCACTCGCCCACGGGAGACGGGCAGGCAGGGCGCAGTGCGGATCTGGCTGTGTCCACTCACCCACGGGAGACGGGCAGACAGGGCGCAGTGTGGATCTGGCTGTGTCCCCTCACCGACGGGAGACGAGCAGGCAAGGCGCAGTGCGGATCTGGCTGTGTCCACTCACCCACGGCAGACGGGCAGGCAGGGCGCAGTGCGGATCTGGTTGTGTCCACTCACTGACGGGAGACGGGCAGGCAAGGCCCAGTGCGGATCTGGCTGTGTCCACAAACCCACGGCAGATGGTCAGGTAGGGCGCAGTGCGGATCTGGCTGTGTCCACTCACCCACGGCAGAAGGGCAGGCAGGGCGCAGTGCAGATCTGGCTGTGTCCACTCGCCCCCGGGAGACGGGCAGGCAGGGTGCAGTGCGGATCTGGCTGTGTCCACTCACCCACGTCAGGCGGTTAGGCAGGGCGCAGTGCGGATCTGGCTGTGTCCACTCACCCACGGCAGGTGGTTAGGCAGGGTGCAGTGCGGATCTGGCTGTGTCCACTCGCCCACTGGAGACGGGCAGGCAGGGCACAGTGCGGATCTGGCTGTGTCCACTCGCCCACGGGAGACACGCAGGCAGGGCGCAGTGCGGATCTGGCTGTGTCCACTCACCCACGGCAGACGGTCAGGCAGGGCAAAGTGCGGATCTGGCTGTTTCCACTCACACACGGCAGAAGGGCAGGCAGGGCGCTGTGTGGATCTGGCTGTGTCCACTCACCCACGTCAGACGGTCAGGCAGGGCGCAGTGCGGATCTGGCTGTGTCCACTCGCCCACGGCAGACGGTCAGGCAGGGCGCAGTGCGGATCTGGCTGTGTCCACTCGCCCACGGCAGACGGGCAGGCAGGGCGCAGTGCGGATCTGGCTGTGTCCACTCGTCCACGGCAGACGGGCAGGCAGGGCGCAGTGCGGATCTGGCTGTGTCCACTCGCCCACGGCAGACAGTCAGGCAGGGCGCAGTGCGGATCGGGCTGTGTCCACTCACCCACGGCAGACGGGCAGGCAGCGCGCAGTGCGGATCTGGCTGTGTCCACTCACCCTCGGGAGACGGGGAGGCAGCGCGCAGTGCGGATCTGGCTGTGTCCACTCACCCACAGCAGACGGGCAGGCAGCGCGCAGTGCGGATATGGCTGTGTCCACTCACCCTCGGGAGACGGGCAGGCAGCGCAGTGCGGATCTGGCTGAGTCCACTCACCCACGGCAGATGGTCAGGCAGGGCGCAGTGCGGATCGGGCTGTGTCCACTCACCCACGGCAGACGGGCCGGCAGCGCGCAGTGCGGATCTGGCTGTGTCCACTCGCCCACGGGAGACGGGCAGGCAGCGCGCAGTGCGGATCTGGCTGTGTCCACTCACCCACGGGAGACGGGCAGGCAGTGCGCAGTGCGGATCTGGCTCTGTCCACTCACCCACGGGAGACGGGCAGGCAGGGCGCAGTGCGGATCTGGCTGTGTCCACTCACCCACGGAAGGCGGTTAGGCAGGGCGCAGTGCGGATCTGGCTGTGTCCACTCACCCACGGCAGAAGGTCAGGCAGGGCGCAGTGCGGATCGGGCTGTGTCCACTCGCCCACGGCAGACGGGCAGGCAGGGCGCAGTGCGGATCTGGCGGTGTCCACTCACCCACGGCAGAAGGGCAGGCAGGGCACAGTGCGGATCTGGCTGTGTCCACTCGCCCCCGGGAGACGGGCAGGCAGGGCGCAGTGCGGATCTGGCTGTGTCCACTCACCCACGGCAGACGGTCAGGCAGGGCGTAGTGCGGATATGGCTGTGTCCACTCGCCCACGACAGACGGGCAGGCAGCGCGCAGTGCGGATCTGGCTGTGTCCACTCGCCCACGGGAGACGGGTAGGCAGCGCGCAGTGCGGATCTGGCTGTGTCCACTCGCCCACGGGAGACGGGCAAGCAGGGCGCACTGCAGATCTGGCTGTGTCCACTCACCCACGGGAGACGGGCAGGCAGGGCGCAGTGCGGATCTGGCTGTGTCCACTCACCCACGGGAGACGGGCAGGCAGGGCACAGTGCGGATCTGGCTGTGTCCACTCACTGACGGGAGACGGGGAGGCAATGTGCAGTGCGGATCTGGCTGTGTCCACTCACCCACGGGAGACGGGCAGGCAGGGCGCAGTGCGGATCTGGCTGTGTCCACTCACCCACGGGAGACGGTCAGGCAGTGCGCAGTGCGGATCTGGCTGTGTCCACTCACCCACGGCAGACGGGCAGGCAGGGCGCAGTGTGGATCTGGCTGTGTCCACTCGCCCACTGGAGATGGGCAGGCAGGGCGCAGTGCGGATCAGGCTGTATCCACTCGCCCACGGGAGACGGGCAGGCAGGGCGCAGTGCGGATCTGGCTGTGTCCACTCACCCACGGGAGACGGGCAGGCAGGGCGCAGTGTGGATCTGGCTGTGTCCACTCACCGACGGGTGACGAGCAGGCAAGGCGCAGTGCGGATCTGGCTGTGTCCACTCACCCACGGCAGAAGGGCAGGCAGGGCGCAGTGCGGATCTGGCTGTGTCCACTCACTCACGGGAGATGGGCAGGCAAGGCGCAGTGCGGATCTTGCTGTGTACACAAACCCACGGCAGATGGTCAGGTTTGCGCAGTGCGGATCTGGCTGTGTCCTCTCACCCACGGCAGAAGGGCAGGCAGGGCGCAGTGCGGATCTGGCTGTGTACACTCGCCCCCGGGAGACGGGCAGGCAGGGTGCAGTGCGGATCTGGCTGTGTCCACTCGCCCACGACAGATGGGCAGGCAGGGCGCAGTGCGGATCTGGCTGTGTCCACTCACCCACGGGAGACACGCAAGCAGGGCGCAGTGCGGATCTGGCTGTGTCCACTCACCCACGGCAGACGGGCAGGCAGGGCAAAGTGCGGATCTGGCTGTTTCCACTCACACACGGCAGAAGGGCAGGCAGGGCGCTGTGTGGATCTGGCTGTGTCCACTCACCCACGTCAGAAGGTCAGGCAGGGCGCAGTGCGGATCTGGCTGTGTCCACTCGCCCACGGCAGACGGTCAGGCAGGGCGCAGTGCGGATCTGGCTGTGTCCACTCGCCCACGGCAGACGGGCAGGCAGGGCGCAGTGCGGATCTGGCTGTGTCCACTCGTCCACGGCAGACGGGCAGGCAGGGCGCAGTGCGGATCTGGCTGTGTCCACTCACCCACGGCAGACAGTCAGGCAGGGCGCAGTGCGGATCGGGCTGTGTCCACTCACCCACGGCAGATGGGCAGGCAGCGCGCAGTGCGGATCTGGCTGTGTCCACTCACCCACGGGAGACGGGGAGGCAGCGCGCAGTGCGGATCTGGCTGTGTCCACTCACCCACAGCAGACGGGCAGGCAGCGCGCAGTGCGGATCTGGCTGTGTCCACTCACCCTCGGGAGACGGGCAGGCAGCGCGCAGTGCGGATCTGGCTGAGTCCACTCACCCACGGCAGATGGTCAGGCAGGGCGCAGTGCGGATCGGGCTGTGTCCACTCACCCACGGCAGACGGGCCGGCAGCGCGCAGTGCGGATCTGGCTGTGTCCACTCGCCCACGGCAGACGGTCAGGCAGGGCGCAGTGCGGATCGGGCTGTGTCCACAAGCCCACGGCAGACGGGCAGGCAGGGTGCAGTGTGGATCTGGCTGTGTCCACTCACCCACAGCAGACGGTCAGGCAGGGCGCAGTGCGGATCTGGCTGTGTCCACTCGCCCACGGCAGACGGGCAGGCAGGGCGCAGTGCGGATCTGGCTGTGTCCACTCACCCACGGCAGACAGTCAGGCAGGGCGCAGTGCAGATCGGGCTGTGTCCACTCACCCACGGCAGACGGGCAGGCAGCGCGCAGTGCGGATCTGGCTGTGTCCACTCACCCACGGGAGACGGGCAGGCAGGGCGCAGTGTGGATCTGGCTGTGTCCACTCGCCCACTGGAGATGGGCAGGCAGGGCGCAGTGCGGATCAGGCTGTATCCACTCGCCCACGGGAGACGGGCAGGCAGGGCGCAGTGCGGATCTGGCTGTGTCCACTCACCCACGGGAGACGGGCAGGCAGGGCGCAGTGTGGATCTGGCTGTGTCCACTCACCGACGGGAGACGAGCAGGCAAGGCGCAGTGCGGATCTGGCTGTGTCCACTCACCCACGGCAGAAGGGCAGGCAGGGCGCAGTGCGGATCTGGCTGTGTCCACTCACTGACGGGAGACGGGCAGGCAAGGCGCAGTGCGGATCTGGCTGTGTCCACAAACCCACGGCAGATGGTCAGGTAGGGCGCAGTGCGGATCTGGCTGTGTCCTCTCACCCACGGCAGAAGGGCAGGCAGGGCGCAGTGCGGATCTGGCTGTGTCCACTCGCCCCCGGGAGACGGGCAGGCAGGGTGCAGTGCGGATCTGGCTGTGTCCACTCACCCACGGCAGGCGGTTAGGCAGGGCGCAGTGCGGATCTGGCTGTGTCCACTCACCCACGGCAGGCGGTTAGGCAGGGCGCAGTGCGGATCTGGCTGTGTCCACTCACCCACGGCAGGCGGTTAGGCAGGGCGCAGTGCGGATCTGGCTGTGTCCACTCGCCCACTGGAGACGGGCAGGCAGGGCACAGTGCGGATCTGGCTGTGTCCACTCGCCCACGGGAGACGGGCAGGCAGGGCGCAGTGCGGATCTGGCTGTGTCCACTCACCCACGGCAGACAGTCAGGCAGGGAGCAGTGCGGATCGGGCTGTGTCCACTCACCCACGGCAGACGGGCAGGCAGCGCGCAGTGCGGATCTGGCTGTGTCCACTCACCCACGGGAGACGGGGAGGCAGCGCGCAGTGCGGATCTGGCTGTGTCCACTCACCCACGGCAGACGGGCAGGCAGCGCGCAGTGCGGATCTGGCTGTGCCCACTCACCCTCGGGAGATGGGCAGGCAGCGCGCAGTGCGGATCTGGCTGTGTCCACTCACCCACGGCAGACGGTCAGGCAGGGCGCAGTGCGGATCGGGCTGTGTCCACTCACCCACGGCAGACGGGCCGGCAGCGCGCAGTGCGGATCTGGCTCTGTCCACTCACCCACGGGATACGGGCAGGCAGCGCGCAGTGCGGATCTGGCTGTGTCCACTCACCCACGGGAGACGGGCAGGCAGGGCGCAGTGCGGATCTGGCTCTGTCCACTCACCCACGGAAGACGGGCAGGCAGGGCGCAGTGCGGATCTGGCTGTGTCCACTCACCCACGGAAGGCGGTTAGGCAGGGCGCAGTGCGGATCTGGCTGTGTCTACTCGCCCACGGGAGACGGGCAGGCAGCGCGCAGTGCGGATCTGGCTGTGTCCACTCACCCACGGGAGACGGGCAGGCAGGGCACAGTGCGGATCTGGCTGTGCCAATCACTGACGGGAGACGGGGAGGCAAGGTGCAGGTCGGATCTGGCTGTGTCCACTCACCCACGGGAGACGGGCAGGCAGGGCGCAGTGCGGATCTGGCTGTGTCCACTCACCGACGGGAGACGAGCAGGCAAGGCGCAGTGCGGATCTGGCTGTGTCCACTCACCCACGGCAGAAGGGCAGGCAGGGCGCAGTGCGGATCTGGCTGTGTCCACTCACTGACGGGAGACGGGCAGGCAAGGCGCAGTGCGGATCTGGCTGTGTCCACAAACCCACGGCAGATGGTCAGGTAGGGCGCAGTGCGGATCTGGCTGTGTCCTCTCACCCACGGCAGAAGGGCAGGCAGGGCGCAGTGCGGATCTGGCTGTGTCCACTCGCCCCCGGGAGACGGGCAGGCAGGGTGCAGTGCGGATCTGGCTGTGTCCACTCACCCACGGCAGGCGGTTAGGCAGGGCGCAGTGCGGATCTGGCTGTGTCCACTCGCCCACGGCAGACGGGCAGGCAGGGCGCAGTGCGGATCTGGCTGTGTCCACTCACCCACGGCAGACAGTCAGGCAGGGAGCAGTGCGGATCGGGCTGTGTCCACTCACCCACGGCAGACGGGCAGGCAGCGCGCAGTGCGGATCTGGCTGTGTCCACTCACCCACGGGAGACGGGGAGGCAGCGCGCAGTGCGGATCTGGCTGTGTCCACTCACCCACGGCAAACGGGCAGGCAGCGCGCAGTGCGGATCTGGCTGTGTCCACTCACCCTCGGGAGACGGGCAGGCAGCGCGCAGTGCGGATCTGGCTGTGTCCACTCACCCACGGCAGACGGTCAGGCAGGGCGCAGTGCGGATCGGGCTGTGTCCACTCACCCACGGCAGACGGGCCGGCAGCGCGCAGTGCGGATCTGGCTGTGTCCACTCGCCCACGGGAGACGGGCAGGCAGCGCGCAGTGCGGATCGGGCTGTGTCCACTCACCCACGGCAGACGGGCCGGCAGCGCGCAGTGCGGATCTGGCTCTGTCCACTCACCCACGGGATACGGGCAGGCAGCGCGCAGTGCGGATCTGGCTGTGTCCACTCACCCACGGGAGACGGGCAGGCAGGGCGCAGTGCGGATCTGGCTCTGTCCACTCACCCACGGAAGACGGGCAGGCAGGGCGCAGTGCGGATCTGGCTGTGTCCACTCACCCACGGAAGGCGGTTAGGCAGGGCGCAGTGCGGATCTGGCTGTGTCTACTCGCCCACGGGAGACGGGCAGGCAGCGCGCAGTGCGGATATGGCTGTGTCCACTCACCCACGGGAGACGGGCAGGCAGGGCAAAGTGCGGATCTGGCTGTGTCCACTCACTGACGGGAGACGGGGAGGCAAGGTGCAGGTCGGATCTGGCTGTGTCCACTCACCCACGGGAGACGGGCAGGCAGGGCGCAGTGCGGATCTGGCTGTGTCCACTCACCCACGGGAGACGGTCAGGCAGGACGCAGTGCGGATCTGGCTGTGTCCACTCACCCACGGCAGACGGGCAGGCAGGGCGCAGTGTGGATCTGGCTGTGTCCACTCGCCCACTGGAGATGGGCAGGCAGGGCGCAGTGCGGATCTGGCTGTATCCACTCGCCCACGGGAGACGGGCAGGCAGGGCGCAGTGCGGATCTGGCTGTGTCCACTCACCCACGGGAGACGGGCAGGCAGGGCGCAGTGTGGATCTGGCTGTGTCCACTCACCGACGGGAGACGAGCAGGCAAGGCGCAGTGCGGATCTGGCTGTGTCCACTCACCCACGGCAGACGGGCAGGCAGGGCGCAGTGCGGATCTGGCTGTATCCACTCACTGACGGGAGACGGGCAGGCAAGGCGCAGTGCGGATCTGGCTGTGTCCACAAACCCACGGCAGATGGTCAGGTAGGGCGCAGTGCGGATCTGGCTGTGTCCACTCACCCACAGCAGAAGGGCAGGCAGGGCGCAGTGCGGATCTGGCTGTGTCCACTCGCCCCCGGGAGACGGGTAGGCAGCGTGCAGTAGGGATCTGGCTGTGTCCACTCACCCACGGCAGGCGGTTAGGCAGGGCGCAGTGCGGATCTGGCTGTGTCCACTGACCCACGGTAGGCGGTTAGGCAGGGCGCAGTGCGGATCTGGCTGTGTCCACTCGCCCACTGGAGACGGGCAGGCAGGGCACAGTGCGGATCTGGCTGTGTCCACTCACCCACGGGAGACGGGCAGGCAGGGCGCAGTGCGGATCTGGCTGTGTCCACTCACCCACGGCAGACGGTCAGGCAGGGCAAAGTGCGGATCTGGCTGTTTCCACTCACAGACGGCAGAGGGGCAGGCAGGGCGCTGAGTGGATCTGGCTGTGTCCACTCACCCACGTCAGACGGTCAGGCAGGGTGCAGTGCGGATCTGGCTGTGTCCACTCGCCCACGGCAGACGGGCAGGCAGGGCGCAGTGCGGATCTGGCTGTGTCCACTCGCCCACGGCAGACGGTCAGGCAGGGCGCAGTGCGGATCTGGCTGTGTCCACTCACTGACGGGAGACGGGCAGGCAAGGCGCAGTGCGGATCTGGCTGTGTCCACAAACCCACGGCAGATGGTCAGGTAGGGCGCAGTGCGGATCTGGCTGTGTCCACTCACCCACGGCAGAAGGGCAGGCAGGGCGCAGTGCGGATCTGGCTGTGTCCACTCACCCACGGCAGACAGTCAGGCAGGGAGCAGTGCGGATCTGGCTGTGTCCACTCACCCACGGGAGACGGGGAGGAAGCGCGCAGTGCGGATCTGGCTGTGTCCACTCACCCACGGCAGACGGGCAGGCAGCGCGCAGTGCGGATCTGGCTGTGTCCACTCTCCCTCGGGAGACGGGCAGGCAGCGCGCAGTGCGGATCTGGCTGTGTCCACTCACCCACGGCAAAAGGGCAGGCAAGGCGCAGTGCGGATCTGGCTGTGTCCACTCGCGCACGGGAGACGGTCAGGCAAGGCGCAGTGCGGATCTGGCTGTGTCCACTCACCCACGGAAGGCGGTTAGGCAGGGCGCAGTGCGGATCTGGCTGTGTCTACTCGCCCACGGGAGACGGGCAGGCAGCGCGCAGTGCGGATCTGGCTGTGTCCACTCACCCACGGGAGACGGGCAGGCAGGGCACAGTGCGGATCTGGCTGTGTCCACTCACTGACGGGAGACGGGGAGGCAAGGTGCAGGTCGGATCTGGCTGTGTCCACTCACCCACGGGAGACGGGCAGGCAGGGCGCAGTGCGGATCTGGCTGTGTCCACTCACCCACGGGAGACGGTCAGGCAGGACGCAGTGCGGATCTGGCTGTGTCCACTCACCCACGGCAGACGGGCAGGCAGGGCGCAGTGCGGATCTGGCTGTGTCCACTCGCCCACTGGAGACGGGCAGGCAGGGCACAGTGCGGATCTGGCTGTGTCCACTCGCCCACGGGAGACGGGCAGGCAGGGCGCAGTGCGGATCTGGCTGTGTCCACTCACCCACGGCAGACGGTCAGGCAGGGCAAAGTGCGGATCTGGCTGTTTCCACTGACAGACGGCAGAGGGGCAGGCAGGGCGCTGTGTGGATCTGGCTGTGTCCACTCACCCACGTCAGACGGTCAGGCAGGGCGCAGTGCGGATCTGGCTGTGTCCACTCGCCCACGGCAGACGGGCAGGCAGGGCGCAGTGCGGATCTGGCTGTGTCCACTCGCCCACGGCAGACGGTCAGGCAGGGCGCAGTGCGGATCTGGCTGTGTCCACTCACTGATGGGAGACGGGCAGGCAAGGCGCAGTGCGGATCTGGCTGTGTCCACAAACCCACGGCAGATGGTCAGGTAGGGCGCAGTGCGGATCTGGCTGTGTCCACTCACCCACGGCAGAAGGGCAGGCAGGGCGCAGTGCGGATCTGGCTGTGTCCACTCGCCCCCGGGAGACGGGCAGGCAGGGTGCAGTGCGGATCTGGCTGTGTCCACTCACCCACGGCAGGCGGTTAGGCAGGGCGCAGTGCGGATCTGGCTGTGTCCACTCACCCACGGCAGGCGGTTAGGCAGGGTGCAGTGCGGATCTGGCTGTGTCCACTCGCCCACTGGAGACGGGCAGGCAGAGCACAGTGCGGATCTGGCTGTGTCCACTCGCCCACGGGAGACACGCAGGCAGGGCGCAGTGCGGATCTGGCTGTGTCCACTCACCCACGGCAGACGGTCAGGCAGGGCAAAGTGCGGATCTGGCTGTTTCCACTCACACACGGCAGAGGGGCAGGCAGGGCGCTGTGTGGATCTGGCTGTGTCCACTCACCCACGTCAGACGGTCAGGCAGGGCGCAGTGCGGATCTGGCTGTGTCCACTCACCCACGGCAGGCGGTCAAGCAGGGCGCAGTGCGGATCTGGCTGTGTCCACTCGCCCACGGGTGACGGGCAGGCAGGGCGCAGTGCGGATCTGGCTGTGTCCACTCACCCACGGCAGACGGGCAGGCAGGGCGCAGTGCAGATATGGCTGTGTCCACTCGCCCACGACAGACGGGCAGGCAGCGCGCAGTGCGGATCTGGCTGTGTCTACTCGCCCACGGGAGACGGGCAGGCAGCGCGCAGTGCGGATCTGGCTGTGTCCACTCACCCACGGGAGACGGGCAGGCAGGGCACAGTGCGGATCTGGCTGTGTCTACTCACTGACGGGAGACGGGGAGGCAAGGTGCAGTGCGGATCTGGCTGTGTCCACACACCCACGGGAGACGGGCAGGCAGGGCGCAGTGCGGATCTGGCTGTGTCCACTCACCCACGGGAGACGGTCAGGCAGGGCGCAGTGCGGATCTGGCTGTGTCCACTCACCCACGGCAGACGGGCAGGCAGGGCGCAGTGTGGATCTGGCTGTGTCCACTCGCCCACTGGAGATGGGCAGGCAGGGCGCAGTGCGGATCAGGCTGTATCCACTCGCCCACGGGAGACGGGCAGGCAGGGCGCAGTGCGGATCTGGCTGTGTCCACTCACCCACGGGAGACGGGCAGGCAGGGCGCAGTGTGGATCTGGCTGTGTCCACTCACCGACGGGTGACGAGCAGGCAAGGCGCAGTGCGGATCTGGCTGTGTCCACTCACCCACGGCAGAAGGGCAGGCAGGGCGCAGTGCGGATCTGGCTGTGTCCACTCACTGACGGGAGACGGGCAGGCAAGGCGCAGTGCGGATCTGGCTGTGTCCACAAACCCACGGCAGATGGTCAGGTTTGCGCAGTGCGGATCTGGCTGTGTCCTCTCACCCACGGCAGAAGGGCAGGCAGGGCGCAGTGCGGATCTGGCTGTGTCCACTCGCCCCCGGGAGACGGGCAGGCAGGGTGCAGTGCGGATCTGGCTGTGTCCACTCGCCCACGACAGATGGGCAGGCAGGGCGCAGTGCGGATCTGGCTGTGTCCACTCGCCCACGGGAGACGGGCAGGCAGCGCGCAGTGCGGATCTGGCTGTGTCCACTCACCCAGGGGAGACGGGCAGGCAGGGCGCAGTGCGGATCTGGCTGTGTCCACTCGCCCACGGGAGACGGGCAGGCAGGGCGCAGTGCGGATCTGGCTGTGTCCACTCACCCATGGGAGACGGGCAGGCAGGGCGCAGTGTGGATCTGGCTGTGTCCACTCACCGACGGGAGACGAGCAGGCAAGGCGCAGTGCGGATCTGGCTGTGTCCACTCACCCACGGCAGACGGGCAGGCAGGGCGCAGTGCGGATCTGGCTGTGTCCACTCACCCACGGCAGACGGGCAGGCAGGGTGCAGTGCGGATCTGGCTGTGTCCATCCACTGACGGGAGACGGGCAGGCAAGGTGCAGTGCGGATCTGGCTGTGTCCACTCACCCACGGGAGACGGGCAGGCAGGGCGCAGTGCGGATCTGGCTGTGTCCACTCACCCACGGGAGACGGTCAGGCAGGGCGCAGTGCGGATCTGGCTGTGTCCACTCACACACGGCAGACGGGCAGGCAGGGCGCAGTGTGGATCTGGCTGTGTCCACTCACCCACGGCAGACGGTCAGGCAGGGCGCAGTGCGGATCTGGCTGTGTCCACTTACTCACGGCAGGCGGTTAGGCAGGGCGCAGTGCGGATCTGGCTGTGTCCACTCGCCCACTGGTGACGGGCAGGCAGGGCACAGTGCGGATCTGGCTGTGTCCACTCGCCCACGGGAGACACGCAGGCAGGGCGCAGTGCGGATCTGGCTGTGTCCACTCACCCACGGCACACGGTCAGGCAGGGCAAAGTGCGGATCTGGCTGTTTCCACTCACACACGGCAGAGGGGCAGGCAGGGCGCTGTGTGGATCTGGCTGTGTCCACTCACCCACGTCAGACGGTCAGGCAGGGCGCAGTGCGGATCTGGCTGTGTCCACTCGCCCACGGCAGACGGGCAGGCAGGGCGCAGTGCGGATCTGGCTGTGTCCACTCACCCACGGCAGACGAGCAGGCAGCGCGCAGTGCGGATCTGGCTGTGTCCACTCACCCTCGGAAGACAGGCAGGCAGCGCGCAGTGTGGATCTGGCTGTGTCCACTCACCCATGGCAGACGGTCAGGCAGGGCGCAGTGCGGATCGGGCTGTGTCCACTCACCCACGGCAGACGGGCCGGCAGCGCGCAGTGCGGATCTGGCTGTGTCCACTCGCCCACGGGAGACGGGCAGGCAGCGCGCAGTGCGGATCTGGCTGTGTCCACTCACCCACGGGAGACGGGCAGGCAGGGCGCAGTGCGGATCTGGCTCTGTCCCCTCACCCACGGGAGACGGGCAGACAGGGCGTAGTGCGGATCTGGCTGTGTCCACTCACCCACGGAAGGCGGTTAGGCAGGGCGCAGTGCGGATCTGGCTGTGTCTACTCGCCCACGGGAGACGGGCAGGCAGCGCGCAGTGCGGATCTGGCTGTGTCTACTCACCAACGGGAGACGGGCAGGCAGGGCACAGTGCGGATCTGGCTGTGTCCACTCACTGACGGGAGACGGGGAGGCAAGGTGCAGTGCGGATCTGGCTGTGTCCACTCACCCACGGGAGACGGGCAGGCAGGGCGCAGTGCGGATCTGGCTGTGTCCACTCACCCACGGGAGACGGTCAGGCAGGGCGCAGTGCGGATCTGGCTGTGTCCACTCACCCACGGCAGACGGGCAGGCAGGGCGCAGTGTCGATCTGGCTGTGTCCACTCGCCCACTGGAGATGGGCAGGCAGGGCGCAGTGCGGATCTGGCTGTATCCACTCGCCCACGGGAGACGGGCAGGCAGGGCGCAGTGCGGATCTGGCTGTGTCCACTCACCGACGGGAGACGAGCAGGCAAGGCGCAGTGCGGATCTGGCTGTGTCCACTCACCCACGGCAGACGGGCAGGCAGGGCGCAGTGCGGATCTGGCTGTGTCCACTCACTGACGGGAGACGGGCAAGCAAGGCGCAGTGCGGATCTGGCTGTGTCCACAAACCCACGGCAGATGGTTAGGTAGGGCGCAGTGCGGATCTGGCTGTGTCCACTCACCCACGGGAGACGGGCAGGCAGGGCGCAGTGCGGATCTGGCTGTGTCCACTCACTGACGGGAGACGGGCAAGCAAGGCGCAGTGCGGATCTGGCTGTGTCCACAAACCCACGGCAGATGGTCAGGTAGGGCGCAGTGCGGATCTGGCTGTGTCCACTCACCCACGGCAGAAGTGAAGGCAGGGCGCAGTGCGGATATGGCTGTGTCCACTCGCCCCCGGGAGACGGGCAGAGAGGGTGCAGTGCGGATCTGGCTGTGTCCACTCACCCACGGCAGTCGGTTAGGCAGGGCGCAGTGCGGATCTGGCTGTGTCCACAACCCACGGCAGGCGGTTAGGCAGGGCGCAGTGCGGATCTGGCTGTGTCCACTCGCCCACTGGAGACGGGCAGGCAGGGCACAGTGCGGATCTGGCTGTGTCCACTCGCCCACGGGAGACACGCAGGCAGGGCGCAGTGCGGATCTGGCTGTGTCCACTCACCCACGGCATACGGTCAGGCAGGGCAAAGTGCGGATCTGGCTGTTTCCACTCACACACGGCAGAGGGGCAGGCAGGGCGCTGTGTGGATCTGGCTGTGTCCACTCACCCACGTCAGACGGTCAGGCAGGGCGCAGTGCGGATCTGGCTGTGTCCACTCGCCCACGGCAGACGGGCAGGCAGGGCGCAGTGCGGATCTGGCTGTGTCCACTCGCCCACGGCAGACGGTCAGGCAGGGCGCAGTGCGGATCGGGCTGTGTCCACAAGCCCACGGCAGACGGGCAGGCAGGGCGCAGTGTGGATCTGGCTGTGTCCACTCACCCACAGCAGACGGTCAGGCAGGGCGCAGTGCGGATCTGGCTGTGTCCACTCGCCCACGGCAGACGGGCAGGCAGGGCGCAGTGCGGATCTGGCTGTGTCCACTCACCCACGGCAGACAGTCAGGCAGGGCGCAGTGCGGATCGGGCTGTGTCCACTCACCCACGGCAGACGGGCAGGCAGCACGCAGTGCGGATCTGGCTGTGTCCACTCACCCACGGGAGACGGGGAGGCAGCGCGCAGTGCGGATCTGGCTGTGTCCACTCACCCACGGGAGACGGGGAGGCAGCGCGCAGTGCGGATCTGGCTGTGTCCACTCACCCACGGCAGACGGGCAGGCAGCGCGCAGTGCGGATCTGGCTGTGTCCACTCACCCTCGGGAGACGGCAGGCAGCGCGCAGTGCGGATCTGGCTGTGTCCACTCACCCACGACAGACGGTCAGGCAGGGCGCAGTGCGGATCGGGCTGTGTCCACTCACCCCCGGCAGACGGGCCGGCAGCGCGCAGTACGGATCTGGCTGTGTCCACTCGCCCACGGGAGACGGGCAGGCAGCGCGCAGTGCGGATCTGGCTGTGTCCACTCACCCACGGGAGACGGGCAGGCAGTGCGCAGTGCGGATCTGGCTCTGTCCACTCACCCACTGGAGACGGGCAGGCAGGGCGCAGTGCGGATCTGGCTGTGTCCACTCACCCACGGAAGGCGGTTAGGCAGGGCGCAGTGCGGATCTGGCTGTGTCCACTCACCCACGGCAGAAGGTCAGGCAGCGCGCAGTGCGGATCTGGCTGTGTCCACTCGCCCACGGCAGACGGGCAGGCAGGGCGCAGTGCGGATCTGGCGGTGTCCACTCACCCACGGCAGAAGGGCAGGCACGGCACAGTGTGGATCTGGCTGTGTCCACTCGCCCCCGGGAGACGGGCAGGCAGGGCGCAGTGCGGATCTGGCTGTGTCCACTCACCCACGGCAGACGGTCAGGCAGGGCGTAGTGCGGATATGGCTGTGTCCACTCGCCCACGACAGACGGGCAGGCAGCGCGCAGTGCGGATCTGGCTGTGTCCACTCGCCCACGGGAGACGGGTAGGCAGCGCGCAGTGCGGATCTGGCTGTGTCCACTCACTGACGGGAGACGGGCAGGCAAGGCGCAGTGCGGATCTGGCTGTGTCCACAAACCCAGGGCAGATGGTCAGGTAGGGCGCAGTGCGGATCTGGCTGTGTCCTCTCACCCACGGCAGAAGGGCAGGCAGGGCGCAGTGCGGATCTGGCTGTGTCCACTCGCCCCCGGGAGACGGGCAGGCAGGGTGCAGTGCGGATCTGGCTGTGTCCACTCACCCACGGCAGGCGGTTAGGCAGGGCGCAGTGCGGATCTGGCTGTGTCCACTCACCCACGGCAGGCGGTTAGGCAGGGCGCAGTGCGGATCTGGCTGTGTCCACTCGCCCACTGGAGACGGGCAGGCAGGGCACAGTGCGGATCTGGCTGTGTCCACTCGCCCACGGGAGACGGGCAGGCAGGGCGCAGTGCGGATCTGGCTGTGTCCACTCACCCACGGCAGACGGTCAGGCAGGGCAAAGTGCGGATCTGGCTGTTTCCACTCACACACGGCAGAGGGGCAGGCAGGGCGCTGTGTGGATCTGGCTGTGTCCACTCACCCACGTCAGACGGTCAGGCAGGGCGCAGTGCAGATCTGGCTGTGTCCACTCGCCCACGGCAGACGGGCAGGCAGGGCGCAGTGCGGATCTGGCTGTGTCCACTCACCCACGGCAGACAGTCAGGCAGGGAGCAGTGTGGATCGGGCTGTGTCCACTCACCCACGGCACACGGGCAGGCAGCGAGCAGTGCGGATCTGGCTGTGTCCACTCACCCACGGGAGACGGGGAGGCAGCGCGCAGTGCGGATGTGGCTGTGTCCACTCACCCACGGCAGACGGGCAGGCAGCGCGCAGTGCGGATCTGGCTGTGTCCACTCACCCTCGGGAGACGGGCAGGCAGCGCGCAGTGCGGATCTGGCTGTGTCCACTCACCCACGGCAGACGGTCAGGCAGGGCGCAGTGCGGATCGGGCTGTGTCCACTCACCCACGGCAGACGGGCCGGCAGCGCGCAGTGCGGATCTGGCTGTGTCCACTCGCCCACGGGAGACGGGCAGGCAGCGCGCAGTGCGGATCTGGCTGTGTCCACTCACCCACGGGAGACGGGCAGGCAGGGCGCAGTGCGCATCTGGCTCTGTCCACTCACCCACGGAAGACGGGCAGGCAGGGCGCAGTGCGGATCTGGCTGTGTCCACTCACCCAAGGAAGGCGGTTAGGCAGGGCGCAGTGCGGATCTGGCTGTGTCTACTCGCCCACGGGAGACGGGCAGGCAGCGCGCAGTGCGGATCTGGCTGTGTCCACTCACCCACGGCAGACAGTCAGGCAGGGCAAAGTGCGGATCTGGCTGTTTCCACTCACACACGGCAGAGGGGCAGGCAGGGCGCAGTGCGGATCTGGCTGTGTCCACTCACCCACGGCAGACGGGCAGGCAGCGCGCAGTGCGGATCTGGCTGTGTCCACTCACCCACGGGAGACGGGCAGGCAGCGCGCAGTGCGGATTTGGCTGTGTCCACTCACCCTCGGGAGACGGGCAGGCAGCGCGCAGTGCGGATCTGGCTGTGTCCACTCACCCACGGCAGACGGTCAGGCAGGGCGCAGTGCGGATCGGGCTGTGTCCACTCACCCACGGCAGACGGGCCGGCAGCGCGCAGTGCGGATCGGGCTGTGTCCACTCGCCCACGGGAGACGGGCAGGCAGCGCGCAGTGCGGATCTGGCTGTGTCCACTCACCCACGGGAGACGGGCAGGCAAGGCGCAGTGCGGATCTGGCTCTGTCCACTCACCCACGGGAGACGGGCAGGCAGGGCGCAGTGCGGATCTGGCTGTGTCCACTCACCCACGGAAGGCGGTTAGGCAGGGCGCAGTGCGGATCTGGCTGTGTCCACTCACACACGGCAGAAGGTCAGGCAGGGCGCAGTGCGGATCTGGCTGTGTCCACTCGCCCACGGCAGACGGGCAGGCAGGGCGCAGTGCGGATCTGGCTGTGTCCACTCACTGACGGGAGACGGGCAGGCAGGGCGCAGTGCGGATCTGGCTGTGTCCACCCACCCACGGGAGACGGGCAGGCAGGGCGCAGTGCGGATCTGGCGGTGTCCACTCATCCACGAAGGACGGTCAGGCAGGCTGCAGTGCGGATCTGGCTGTGTCCACTCACCCACGGGAGACGGGCAGGTAGGGCGCAGTGCGGATCTGGCTGTGTCCACTCACCCACGTGAGACGGGCAGGCAAGGCGCAGTGCGGATCTGGCTGTGACCACTCACCCACGGGAGACGGGCAGGCAGGGTGCAGTGCGGATCCTGCGGTGTCCACTCACCCACGGCAGACGGTCAGGCAGGGCGCAGTGTGCATATGGCTGTGTCCACTCACCCACGGCAGACGGTCAGGCACGGCGCAGTGCGGATCTGGCTGTGTCCACTCGCCCACGGCACAGGGGCAGGCAGGGCGCAGTGTGGATCTGGCTGTGTCCACTCACCAACGGCACACGGTCAGGCAGGGCACAGTGCGGATCTGGCTGTGTCCACTCACCCACGGCAGACGGTCAGGCAGGGCGCAGTGCGGATCGGGCTGTGTCCACTCACCCACGGCAGACGGGCAGGCAGGGCGCAGTGTGGTTCTGGCTGTGTCCACTCACACACGGCAGACGGTCAGGCAGGGCGCAGTGCAGATCTGGCTGTGTCCACTCACCCACGGCAGAAGGGCAAGCAGGGTGCAGTGCGGATCTGGCTGTATCCACTCGCCCACGGGAGACGGGCAGGCAGGGCGCAGTGCGGATCTGGCTGTGTCCACTCACCCACGGCAGGCGGTCAGGCAGGGCGCAGTGCGGATCTGGCTGTGTCCACTCACCCACGGCAGACGGTCAGGCAGGGTGCAGTGCGGATCTGGTTGTGTCCACTCGCCCACGGCCGACGGGCAGGCAGGGCGCAGTGTGGATCTGGCTGTGTCCACTCACCCACGGCAGACGGTCAGGCAGAGCGCAGTGCAGATATGGCTGTGTCCACTCACCAACGGCAGGCGGTCAGGCAGAGCGCAGTGTGGATCTGGCTGTGTCCACTCACTGACGGGAGACGGGCAGGCAGGGCGCAGTGCGGATCTGCCTGTGTCCACTCACCCATGGGAGACGGGCAGGGAGGGCGCAGTGCGGATCTGGCGTTGTCCACTCACCCACGAAGGACGGTCAGGCTGGGCGCAGTGCGGATCTGGCTGTGTCCACTCACCAACGGGAGACGGGCAGGTAGGGCGCAGTGCGGATCTGGCTGTGTCCACTCACCCACGTGAGACGGGCAGGCAAGCCGCAGTGCGTATCTGGCTGTGTCCAATCACCCACGGGAGACGGTCAGGAAGGGCGCAGTGCGGATCTGGCTGTGTCCACTCACCCACGGCAGACGGGCAGGCAGGGCGCAGTGTGGATCTGGCTGTGTCCACTCACCCACGGCAGACGGGCAGGCACGGCGCAGTGCGGATCTGGCTGTGTCCACTCACCCACGACAGGCGGTCAGGCAGGGCGCAGTGCAGATCTGGCTGTGTCCACTCACCCACGGCAGATGGTCAGGCAGTGCACAGTGCGGATCTGGCTGTGTCCGCTCGCCCACGGCAGACGGGCAGGCAGGGCGCAGTGTGGATCTGGCTGTGTCCACTCACCCACGGCAGACGGTCAGGCAGGGCGTAGTTCGGATATGGCTGTGTCCACTCGCCCACGACAGACGGGCAGGCAGCGCGCAGTGCGGATCTGGCTGTGTCCACTCGCCCACGGGAGACGGGTAGGCAGCGCGCAGTGCGGATCTGGCTGTGTCCACTCGCCCACGGGAGACGGGCAAGCAGGGCGCACTGCGGATCTGGCTGTGTCCACTCACCCACGGGAGACGGGCAGGCAGGGCGCAGTGCGGATCTGGCTGTGTCCACTCACCCACGGGAGAGGGTCAGGCAGGGCGCAGTGCGGATCTGGCTGTGTCCACTCACCCACGGCAGACGGGCAGGCACGGCGCAGTGTGGATCTGGCTGTGTCCACTCACCAACGGCAGACGGGCAGGCAGGGCGCAGTGCGGATATGGCTGTGTCCACTCGCCCAAGACAGACGGGCAGGCAGCGCGCAGTGCGGATCTGGCTGTGTCCACTCGCCCACGACAGACGGGCAGGCAGGGCGCAGTGCGGATCTGGTTGTGTCCACTCCCCCACGGGATACGGGCAGGCAGCGCGCAGTGCGGATCTGGCTGTGTCCACTCGCCCATGGGAGACGGGCAGGCAGGGAGCAGTGCGGATCTGGCTGTGTCCACTCACTGACGGGAGACAGGCAGGCAGGGCGCAGTGCGGATCTGGCTGTGTCCACTCACCCACGGGAGACGGGCAGGCAGGGCGCAGTGCGGATCTAGCGGTGTCCACTCACCCACGAAACACGGTCAGGCAGGGTGCAGTGCGGATCTTGCTGTGTCCACTCACCCACGGCAGACGGTCAGGCAGGGCGCAGTGCGGATCTGGCTGTGTCCGCTCGCCCACGGCAGACGGTCAGGCAGTGCGCAGTGCGGATCTGGCTGTGTCCGCTCGCCCACGGCAGACGGGCAGGCGGGGCGCAGTGCGGATATGGCTGTGTCCACTCGCCCACGACAGACGGGCAGGCAGTGCGCAGTGCGGATCTGGCTGTTTCTACTAGCCCACGGGAGACGGGCAGGCAGCGCGCAGTGCGAATCTGGCTGTGTCCACTCACCCACGGGAGACCGGCAGGCAGGGCGCAGTGCGGATCTGGCTGTGTCCACTCGCCCACGGGTTACGGGCAGGCAGGGCGCAGTGCGGATCTGGCTGTGTCCACTCACTGACGGGAGACGGGCAGGCAAGACGCAGTGCGGATCTGGCTGTGTCCACTCACCCACGGGAGACGGGCAGGCAGGGCACAGTGCGGATCTGGCTGTGTCCACTCACCCACGGCAGACGGTCAGGCAGGGCGCAGTGCGGATCTGGCTGTGTCCACTCGCCCACGGGTGACGGGCAGGCAGGGCGCAGTGCGGATCTGGCTGTGTCCACTCACCCACGGCAGGCGGTCAGGCAGGGCGCAGTGCGGATCTGGCTGTGTCCACTCACCCACGGAAGGCGGTCAGGCAGGGCGCAGTGCGGATCTGGCTGTGTCCACTCGCCCACGGCAGACGGGCAGGCAGGGCGCAGTGCGGATCTGGCTGTGTCCACTCGCCCACTGGAGACGGGCAGGCAGGGCGCAGTGCGGATCTGGCTGTGTCCACTCGCCCACGGGAGACGGGCAGGCAGGGCGTAGTGCCGGTCTGGCTGTGTCCACTCGCCCACGGCAGACGGTCAGGCAGGGCGCAGTGCGGATCTGGCTGTGTCCACTCGCCGACGGCAGAGGGGCAGGCAGGGCGCAGTGTGGATCTGGCTGTGTCCACTCACCCACGGCAGACGGTCAGGCAGGGCGCAGTGCGGATCTGGCTGTGTCCACTCGCCCACGGCAGACGGGCAGGCAGGGCGCAGTGCGGATCTGGCTGTGTCCACTCACCCACGGCAGACGGTCAGGCAGGGCGCAGTGCGGATCGGGCTGTGTCCACTCGCCCACGGCAGATGGGCAGGCAGGGCGCAGTGTGGATCTGGCTGTGACCACTCACCGACGGCAGACGGTCAGGCAGGGCGCAGTGCGGATCTGGCTGTGTCCACTCACCCACGGCAGAAGGGCAGGCAGGGCGCAGTGCGGATCTGGCTGTGTCCACTCGCCCCCGGGAGACGGTCAGGCAGGGCGCAGTGCAGATCTGGCTGTGTCCACTCACCCACGGCAGACGGTCAGGCATGGCGCAGTGCGGATCTGGCTGTGTCCACTCACCCACGGGAGACGGGCAGGCAGGGCGCAGTGCGGATCTGGCTGTGTCCACTCACCCACGGCAGACGGTCAGGCAGGGCGCAGTGCGGATCTGGCTGTGTCCACTCGCCCACGGCAGACGGGCAGGCAGGGCGCAGTGTGGATCTGGCTGTGTCCACTCACCCACGGCAGACGGTCAGGTAGGGCGCAGTGCGGATCTTGCTGTGTCCACTCACCCACGGCAGACGGGCAGGCAGGGCGCAGTGCGGATCTGGCTGTGTCCACTCGCCCACGGGAGACGGGCAGGCAGTGCACAGTGCGGATCTGGCTGTTTCTACTCGCCCACGGGAGACGGGCAGGCAGCGCGCAGTGCGGATCTGGCTGTGTCCACTCACCCACCGGAGACGGGCAGGCAGGGCACAGTGCGGATCTGGCTGTGTCCACTCACTGACAGGAGACGGGCAGGCAATGTGCAGTGCGAATCTGCCTGTGTCCACTCACCCACGGCAGACGGGCAGGCAGGGCGCAGTGCGGATCTGGCTGTGTCCACTCACCCACGACAGGCGGTCAGGCAGGGCGCAGTGCGGATCTGGCTGTGTACACTCACCCACGGCAGATGGTCAGGCAGTGCACAGTGCGGATCTGGCTGTGTCTGCTCGCCCACGGCAGACGGGCAGGCAGGGCGCAGTGTGGATCTGGCTGTGTCCACTCACCCACGGCAGACGGTCAGGCAGGGCGTAGTGCGGATATGGCTGTGTCCACTCGCCCACGACAGACGGGCAAGCAGCGCGCAGTGCGGATCTGGCTGTGTCCACTCGCCCACGGGAGACGGGTAGGGAGCGCGCAGTGCGGATCTGGCTGTGTCCACTCACCCACTGGAGACGGGCAGGCAGGGCGCAGTGCGGATCTGGCTGTGTCCACTCACCCACGGAAGGCGGTTAGGCAGGGCGCAGTGCGGATCTGGCTGTGTCCACTCACCCACGGCAGAAGGTCAGGCAGGGCGCAGTGCGGATCTGGCTGTGTCCACTCGCCCACGGCAGACGGGCAGGCAGGGCGCAGTGCGGATCTGGCGGTGTCCACTCACCCACGGCAGAAGGGCAGGCACGGCACAGTGCGGATCTGGCTGTGTCCACTCGCCCCCGGGAGACGGGCAGGCAGGGCGCAGTGCGGATCTGGCTGTGTCCACTCACCCACGGCAGACGGTCAGGCAGGGCGTAGTGCGGATATGGCTGTGTCCACTCGCCCACGACAGACGGGCAGGCAGCGCGCAGTGCGGATCTGGCTGTGTCCACTCGCCCACGGGAGACGGGTAGGCAGCGCGCAGTGCGGATCTGGCTGTGTCCACTCACTGACGGGAGACGGGCAGGCAAGGCGCAGTGCGGATCTGGCTGTGTCCACAAACCCAGGGCAGATGGTCAGGTAGGGCGCAGTGCGGATCTGGCTGTGTCCTCTCACCCACGGCAGAAGGGCAGGCAGGGCGCAGTGCGGATCTGGCTGTGTCCACTCGCCCCCGGGAGACGGGCAGGCAGGGTGCAGTGCGGATCTGGCTGTGTCCACTCACCCACGGCAGGCGGTTAGGCAGGGCGCAGTGCGGATCTGGCTGTGTCCACTCACCCACGGCAGGCGGTTAGGCAGGGCGCAGTGCGGATCTGGCTGTGTCCACTCGCCCACTGGAGACGGGCAGGCAGGGCAGAGTGCGGATCTGGCTGTGTCCACTCACCCACGGGAGACGGGGAGGCAGCGCGCAGTGCGGATGTGGCTGTGTCCACTCACCCACGGCAGACGGGCAGGCAGCGCGCAGTGCGGATCTGGCTGTGTCCACTCACCCTCGGGAGACGGGCAGGCAGCGCGCAGTGCGGATCTGGCTGTGTCCACTCACCCACGGCAGACGGTCAGGCAGGGCGCAGTGCGGATCGGGCTGTGTCCACTCACCCACGGCAGACGGGCCGGCAGCGCGCAGTGCGGATCTGGCTGTGTCCACTCACCCACGGGAGACGGGCAGGCAGCGCGCAGTGCGGATTTGGCTGTGTCCACTCACCCTCGGGAGACGGGCAGGCAGCGCGCAGTGCGGATCTGGCTGTGTCCACTCACCCACGGCAGACGGTCAGGCAGGGCGCAGTGTGGATCGGGCTGTGTCCACTCACCCACGGCAGACGGGCCGGCAGCGCGCAGTGCGGATCTGGCTGTGTACACTCGCCCACGGGAGACGGGCAGGCAGCGCGCAGTGCGGATCTGGCTGTGTCCACTCACCCACGGGAGACGGGCAGGCAAGGCGCAGTGCGGATCTGGCTCTGTCCACTCACCCACGGGAGACGGGCAGGCAGGGCGCAGTGCGGATCTGGCTGTGTCCACTCGCCCACGGCAGACGGGCAGGCAGGGCGCAGTGCGGATCTGGCTGTGTCCACTCACTGACGGGAGACGGGCAGGCAGGGCGCAGTGCGGATCTGGCTGTGTCCACCCACCCACGGGAGACGGGCAGGCAGGGCGCAGTGCGGATCTGGCGGTGTCCACTCATCCACGAAGAACGGTCAGGCAGGCTGCAGTGCGGATCTGGCTGTGTCCACTCACCCACGGCAGAAGGGCAAGCAGGGTGCAGTGCGGATCTGGCTGTATCCACTCGCCCACGGGAGACGGGCAGGCAGGGCGCAGTGCGGATCTGGCTGTGTCCACTCACCCACGGCAGGCGGTCAGGCAGGGCGCAGTGCAGATCTGGCTGTGTCCACTCACCCACGGCAGACGGTCAGGCAGGGTGCAGTGCGGATCTGGTTGTGTCCACTCGCCCACGGCCGACGGGCAGGCAGGGCGCAGTGTGGATCTGGCTGTGTCCACTCACCCACGGCAGACGGTCAGGCAGAGCGCAGTGCAGATCTGGCTGTGTCCACTCACCAACGGCAGGCGGTCAGGCAGAGCGCAGTGTGGATCTGGCTGTGTCCACTCACTGACGGGAGACGGGCAGGCAGGGCGCAGTGCGGATCTGGCTGTGTCCACTCACCCATGGGAGACGGGCAGGGAGGGCGCAGTGCGGATCTGGCGTTGTCCACTCACCCACGAAGGACGGTCAGGCTGGGCGCAGTGCGGATCTGGCTGTGTCCACTCACCAACGGGAGACGGGCAGGTAGGGCGCAGTGCGGATCTGGCTGTGTCCACTCACCCACGTGAGACGGGCAGGCAAGCCGCAGTGCGTATCTGGCTGTGTCCAATCACCCACGGGAGACGGTCAGGAAGGGCGCAGTGCGGATCTGGCTGTGTCCACTCACCCACGGCAGACGGGCAGGCAGGGCGCAGTGTGGATCTGGCTGTGTCCACTCACCCACGGCAGACGGGCAGGCACGGCGCAGTGCGGATCTGGCTGTGTCCACTCACCCACGACAGGCGGTCAGGCAGGGCGCAGTGCAGATCTGGCTGTGTCCACTCACCCACGGCAGATGGTCAGGCAGTGCACAGTGCGGATCTGGCTGTGTCCGCTCGCCCACGGCAGACGGGCAGGCAGGGCGCAGTGTGGATCTGGCTGTGTCCACTCACCCACGGCAGACGGTCAGGCAGGGCGTAGTTCGGATATGGCTGTGTCCACTCGCCCACGACAGACGGGCAGGCAGCGCGCAGTGCGGATCTGGCTGTGTCCACTCGCCCACGGGAGACGGGTAGGCAGCGCGCAGTGCGGATCTGGCTGTGTCCACTCGCCCACGGGAGACGGGCAAGCAGGGCGCACTGCGGATCTGGCTGTGTCCACTCACCCACGGGAGACGGGCAGGCAGGGCGCAGTGCGGATCTGGCTGTGTCCACTCACCCACGGGAGAGGGTCAGGCAGGGCGCAGTGCGGATCTGGCTGTGTCCACTCACCCACGGCAGACGGGCAGGCACGGCGCAGTGTGGATCTGGCTGTGTCCACTCATCAACGGCAGACGGGCAGGCAGGGCGCAGTGCGGATATGGCTGTGTCCACTCGCCCACGACAGACGGGCAGGCAGCGCGCAGTGCGGATCTGGCTGTGTCCACTCGCCCACGACAGACGGGCAGGCAGGGCGCAGTGCGGATCTGGTTGTGTCCACTCCCCCACGGGATACGGGCAGGCAGCGCGCAGTGCGGATCTGGCTGTGTCCACTCACCCATGGGAGACGGGCAGGCAGGGAGCAGTGCGGATCTGGCTGTGTCCACTCACTGACGGGAGACAGGCAGGCAGGGCGCAGTGCGGATCTGGCTGTGTCCACTCACCCACGGGAGACGGGCAGGCAGGGCGCAGTGCGGATCTAGCGGTGTCCACTAACCCACGAAACACGGTCAGGCAGGGTGCAGTGCGGATCTTGCTGTGTCCACTCACCCACGGCAGACGGTCAGGCAGGGCGCAGTGCGGATCTGGCTGTGTCCGCTCGCCCACGGCAGACGGTCAGGCAGTGCGCAGTGCGGATCTGGCTGTGTCCGCTCGCCCACGGCAGACGGGCAGGCGGGGCGCAGTGCGGATATGGCTGTGTCCACTCGCCCACGACAGACGGGCAGGCGGTGCGCAGTGCGGATCTGGCTGTTTCTACTAGCCCACGGGAGACGGGCAGGCAGCGCGCAGTGCGAATCTGGCTGTGTCCACTCACCCACGGGAGACCGGCAGGCAGGGCGCAGTGCGGATCTGGCTGTGTCCACTCGCCCACGGGTTACGGGCAGGCAGGGCGCAGTGCGGATCTGGCTGTGTCCACTCACTGACGGGAGACGGGCAGGCAAGACGCAGTGCGGATCTGGCTGTGTCCACTCACCCACGGGAGACGGGCAGGCAGGGCACAGTGCGGATCTGGCTGTGTCCACTCACCCACGGCAGACGGTCAGGCAGGGCGCAGTGCGGATCTGGCTGTGTCCACTCGCCCACGGGTGACGGGCAGGCAGGGCGCAGTGCGGATCTGGCTGTGTCCACTCACCCACGGCAGGCGGTCAGGCAGGGCGCAGTGCGGATCTGGCTGTGTCCACTCACCCACGGAAGGCGGTCAGGCAGGGCGCAGTGCGGATCTGGCTGTGTCCACTCGCCCACGGCAGACGGGCAGGCAGGGCGCAGTGCGGATCTGGCTGTGTCCACTCGCCCACTGGAGACGGGCAGGCAGGGCGCAGTGCGGATCTGGCTGTGTCCACTCGCCCACGGGAGACGGGCAGGTAGGGCGTAGTGCCGGTCTGGCTGTGTCCACTCGCCCACGGCAGACGGTCAGGCAGGGCGCAGTGCGGATCTGGCTGTGTCCACTCGCCGACGGCAGAGGGGCAGGCAGGGCGCAGTGTGGATCTGGCTGTGTCCACTCACCCACGGCAGACGGTCAGGCAGGGCGCAGTGCGGATCTGGCTGTGTCCACTCGCCCACGGCAGACGGGCAGGAAGGGCGCAGTGCGGATCTGGCTGTGTCCACTCACCCACGGCAGACGGTCAGGCAGGGCGCAGTGCGGATCGGGCTGTGTCCACTCGCCCACGGCAGATGGGCAGGCAGGGCGCAGTGTGGATCTGGCTGTGACCACTCACCGACGGCAGACGGTCAGGCAGGGCGCAGTGCGGATCTGGCTGTGTCCACTCACCCACGGCAGAAGGGCAGGCAGGGCGCAGTGCGGATCTGGCTGTGTCCACTCGCCCCCGGGAGACGGTCAGGCAGGGCGCAGTGCGGATCTGGCTGTGTCCACTCACCCACGGCAGACGGTCAGGCATGGCGCAGTGCGGATCTGGCTGTGTCCACTCACCCACGGGAGACGGGCAGGCAGGGCGCAGTGCGGATCTGGCTGTGTCCACTCACCCACGGCAGACGGTCAGGCAGGGCGCAGTGCGGATCTGGCTGTGTCCACTCGCCCACGGCAGACGGGCAGGCAGGGCGCAGTGTGGATCTGGCTGTGTCCACTCACCCACGGCAGACGGTCAGGTAGGGCGCAGTGCGGATCTTGCTGTGTCCACTCACCCACGGCAGACGGGCAGGCAGGGCGCAGTGCGGATATGGCTGTGTCCACTCGCCCAAGACAGACGGGCAGGCAGTGCACAGTGCGGATCTGGCTGTTTCTACTCGCCCACGGGAGACGGGCAGGCAGCGCGCAGTGCGGATCTGGCTGTGTCCACTCACCCACCGGAGACGGGCAGGCAGGGCACAGTGCGGATCTGGCTGTGTCCACTCACTGACAGGAGACGGGCAGGCAATGTGCAGTGCGAATCTGCCTGTGTCCACTCACCCACGGCAGACGGGCAGGCAGGGCGCAGTGCGGATCTGGCTGTGTCCACTCACCCACGACAGGCGGTCAGGCAGGGCGCAGTGCGGATCTGGCTGTGTACACTCACCCACGGCAGATGGTCAGGCAGTGCACAGTGCGGATCTGGCTGTGTCTGCTCGCCCACGGCAGACGGGCAGGCAGGGCGCAGTGTGGATCTGGCTGTGTCCACTCACCCACGGCAGACGGTCAGGCAGGGCGTAGTGCGGATATGGCTGTGTCCACTCGCCCACGACAGACGGGCAAGCAGCGCGCAGTGCGGATCTGGCTGTGTCCACTCGCCCACGGGAGACGGGTAGGGAGCGCGCAGTGCGGATCTGGCTGTGTCCTCTCGCCCACGGGAGACGGGCAAGCAGGGCGCAGTGCAGATCTGGCTGTGTCCACTCACCCACGGGAGACGGGCAGGCAGGGCGCAGTGCGGATCTGGCTGTGTTAACTCACCCACGGGAGAGGGTCAGGCAGGGCGCAGTGCGGATCTGGCTGTGTCCACTCACCCACGGCAGACGGGCAGGCAGGGCGCAGTGTGGATCTGGCTGTGTCCACTCACCCACTGCAGACGGGCAGGCAGGGCGCAGTGCGGATATGGCTGTGTCCACTCGCCCACGACAGACGGGCAGGCAGCGCACAGTGCGGATCTGGCTGTGTCCACTCACCCACGGCAGGCGGTCAGGCAGGGCGCAGTGCGGATCTTGCTGTGTCCACTCAAGAACGGCAGAAAGTCAGGCAGTGCGTAGTGCGGATCTGGCTGTGTCCACTCGCCCATGGCAGACGGGCAGGCATTGCGCAGTGTGGATCTGGCTGTGTCCACTCACCAACGGCAGACGGTCAGGCAGGGCGCAGTGCGGATCTAGCTGTGTCCACTCGCCCACGGGAGACGGGCAGGCAGGGCGCAGTGCGGATCTGGCTGTGTCCACTCAACCACGGCAGGCGGTTAGGCAGGGCGCAGTGCGGATCTGGCTATGTCCACTCACCCACGGCAGACGGGCAGGCAGGGCGCAGTGCGGATCTGGCTGTGTCCACTCACCCACGGGAGACGGGCAGGCAGGGCGCAGTGCGGATCTGGCGGTGTCCACTCACTGACGGGAGACGGGCAAGCAGGGCGCAGTGCGGATCTGGCTGTGTCCACTCACCCACGGGAGAGGGGCAGGCAGGGCGCAGTGCGGATCTGGTGGTGTCCACTCACCCACGGCAGACGGGCAGGCAGGGCGCAGTGCGGATATGGCTGTGTCCTCTCGCCACGACAGACGGGCAGGCAGTGCGCAGTGCGGATCTGGCTGTGGCCACTCGCCCATGGCAGACGGGCAGGCAGGGCGCAGTGCGGATCTGGCTGTGTCCACTCACCCACGGGAGAGGGTCAGGCAGGGCGCAGTGCGGATCTGGCTGTGTCCACTCACCCACGGCAGACGGGCAGGCAGGGCGCAGTGCGGATCTGGCTGTGTCCACTCAACCACGGGAGACGGTCAGGGAGGGCGCAGTGCGGATCTGGCTGTGTCCACTCACTGACGGGAGACGGGTAGGCAAGGTGCAGTGCGGATCTGGCTGTGTCCACTCACCCACGGGAGACGGGCAGGCAGGGCACAGTGCGGATCTGGCTGTGTCCACTCACCCACGGCAGATGGTCAGGCAGTGCACAGTGCGGATCTGGCTGTGTCTGCTCGCCCACGGCAGACGGGCAGGCAGGGCGCAGTGTGGATCTGGCTGTGTCCACTCACCCACGGCAGACGGTCAGGCAGGGCGTAGTGCGGATATGGCTGTGTCCACTCGCCCACGACAGACGGGCAAGCAGCGCGCAGTGCGGATCTGGCTGTGTCCACTCGCCCACGGCAGACGGTCAGGCAGGGCGCAGTGCGGATCTGGCTGTGTCCACTCACCCACGGCAGAAGGGCAGGCAAGGCGCAGTGCAGATCTGGCTGTGTCCACTAGCCCACGTGAGACGGTCAGGCAGGGCGCAGTGCGGATCTGGCTGTGTCCACTCACCCACGGCAGACGGTCTGGCAGGGCGCAGTGCGGATCTGGCTGTGTCCACTCACCCACGGCAGACGGTCAGGCAGGGCGCAGTGCAGATCGGGCTGTGTCCACTCGCCCACGCAGACGGGCAGGCAGAGCGCAGTGTGGATCTGGCTGTGTCCACACACCCACGGCTGACGGTCAGGCAGGGCGCAGTGCGGATCTGGCGGTGTCCACTCACCCACCTCAGACGGTCAGGCAGGGCGCAGTGTAGATCGGGCTGTGTCCACACACCCACGGCTGACGGTCAGGCAGGGCGCAGTGCGGATCTGGCGGTGTCCACTCACCCACCTCAGACGGTCAGGCAGGGCACAGTGTAGATCGGGCTGTGTCCACTCGCCCACGGCAGACGGGCAGGCAGGGCGCAATGTGGATCTGGCTGTGTCCACTCACTGACAGGAGACGGGCAGGCAGGGCGCAGTGCGGATCTGGCTGTGTCCACTCACCCACGGCAGAAGGGCAGGCAAGGCGCAGTGCGGATCTGGCTGTGTCCACTAGCCCACGTGAGACGGTCAGGCAGGGCGCAGTGTGGATCTGGCTGTGTCCACTCACCCACGGCAGACGGTCTGGCAGGGCGCAGTGCGGATCTGGCTGTGTCCACTCACCCACGGCAGACGGTCAGGCAGGGCGCAGTGCAGATCGGGCTGTGTCCACTCGCCCACGCAGACGGGCAGACAGGGCGCAGTGTGGATCTGGCTGTGTCCACACACCCACGGCTGACGGTCAGGCAGGGCGCAGTGCGGATCTGGCTGTGTCCACTCACCGACGGCAGGCGGTCAGGCAGGGCGCAGTGCGGATGTGGCTGTGTCCACTCACCCACGGCAGACGGTCAGGCAGTGCGCAGTGCGGATCTGGCTGTGTCCACTCGCCTACGGCAGACGGGCAGGCAGGGCGCAGTGTGGATCTGGCTGTGTCCACTCACCGATGGCAAACGATCAGGCAGGGCGCAGTGCGGATCTGGCTGTGTCCACTCGCCCACGGCAGACGGGCAGGCAGGGCGCAGTGCGGATCTGGCGGTGTCCACTCACCCACGAAGGACGGTCAGGCAGGGTGCAGTGCGGATCTGGCTGTGTCCACTCACCCACGGGAGACGGGCAGGTAGGGCGCAGTGCGGATCTGGCTGTGTCCACTTACCCACGTGAGACGGGCAGGCAAGGCGCAGTGCGGATCTGGCTGTGTCCACTCACCCACGGGAGACGGTCAGGCAGGGCGCAGTGCGGATCTGGCTGTGACCACTCACCCACGGCAGACGGGAAGGCAGGGTGCAGTATGGATCTGGCTGTGTCTACTCACCCACGGCAGACGGTCAGGCAGGGCGCAGTGCGGATCTGGCTTTGTCCACTCACCCACGGCAGACGGTCAGGCAGTGCTCAATGCGGATCTGGCTGTGTCCGCTCGCCCACGGCAGACGGGCAGGCAGGGCGCAGTGTGGATCTGGCTGTGTCCGCTCACCCACGGCAGACGGTCAGGCAGGGTGTAGTGCGGATATGGCTGTGTCCACTCGCCCACGGGAGACGGGCAGTCAGGGTGCAGTGTGGATCTGGCTGTGTCCACTCACCCACGGGAGACGGGCAGTCAGGGCGCAGTGAGGATCTGGCTGTGTCCACTCACCCACGGGATACGGGCAGGCAGCGCGCAGTGCGGATCTGGCTGTTTCCACTCGCCCCCGGGAGACGGGCAGGCAGCGCGCAGTGCGGATCTGGCTGTGTCCACTCACCCACGGGAGACGGGCATGCAGGGTGCAGTGCGGATCTGGCTATGTCCACTCACTGACGGGAGATGGGCAGGCAAGGTGCAGTGCGGATCTGGCTGTGTCCACTCACCCACGGGAGACGGGCAGGCAGGGCGCATTGCGGATCTGGCTGTGTCCACTCACCCACGGGAGACGGTCAGGCAGGGCGCAGTGCGGATCTGGCTGTGTCCACTCGCCCACGGGAGACGGGCAGGTAGGGCGCAGTGCGGATCTGGCTGTGTGCACTCACCCACGGCAGACGGTCAGGCAGGGCGCAGTGCGGATCTGGCTGTGTCCACTCACCCACGGGAGACGGGCAGGCAGGGGGCAGTGCCGATCTGGCTGTGTCCACTCACCCACGGGAGATGGGCAGAGACGGTGCTGTGTGGATCTGGCTATGTCCACTCACCCACGGGAGACGGGCAGGCAGGGCGCAGTGCGGATCTGGCTGTGTCCACTCACCCACGGCAGAAGGTCAGGCAGGGCGCAGTGCCGATCTGGCTGTGTCCACTCACACACGGGAGATGGGCAGAGACGGTGCTGTGTGGATCTGGCTATGTCCACTGACCCACGGGAGACGGGCAGGCAGGGCGCAGTACGGATCTGGCTGTGAACACTCTCCCACGACAGGCGGTATGGCAGGGCGCAGTGCGGATCTGGCTGTGTCCACTCACCCACGGCAGACGGTCTGACAGGGCGCAGTGCGGATCTGGCTGTGTCCACTCACCACGGCAGACGGGCAGGCAGGGCGCAGTGTGGATCTGGCTGTGTCCACTCACCCAAGGCAGACGGTCAGGCAGGGCGCAGTGCGGATCTGGCTGTGTCCACTCGCCCACGGCAGACGGGCATTCAGGGCGCAGTGAGGATCTGGATGTGTCCACTCACCCACGGCAGACGGTCAGGCAGGGTGCAGTGCGGATCTGGCTGTATCCACTCACCCACGGCAGGCGGTCAGGCAGGGCACAGTGCGGATCTTGCTGTGTCCACTCACCCACGGCAGACGGTCAGGCAGTGCGCAGTGCGGATCTGGCTGTTTCCACTCGCCCATGGCAGACGGTCAGGCAGGGTGCAGTGCGGATCTGGCTGTGTCCACTAACCCACGGCAGGCGGTCAGGCAGGGCGCAGTGCGGATCTTGCTGTGTCCACTCGCCCACGGGAGACGGGCAGGCAGGGCGCAGTGCGGATCTGGCTGTGTCCACTCACCCACGGGAGACGGGCAGGCAGGGCGCAGTGCGAATCTGGCTGTGTCCACTCACTGACGGGAGACGGGCAGGCAGGGCGCAGTGCGGATCTGGCTGTGTCCACTCACCCACGGCAGAAGGGCAGGCAGAGCGCAGTGCGGATCTGGCTGTGTCAACTCGCCCAGGGGAGACAGGCAGGCAGGGCGCAGTGCGGAACTGGCGGTGTCCACTCACCCACGAAGGACGGTCAGGCAGGGTGCAGTGCGGATCTGGCTGTGTCCACTCACCCACGGGAGACGGGCAGGTAGGGCGCAGTGCGGATCTGGCTGTGTCCACTCACCCACGTGAGACAGGCAGGCAAGGCACAGTGCGGATCTGGCTGTGTCCACTCACCCACGGGAGACGTTCAGGCAGGGCGCAGTGCGGATCTGGCTGTGTCCACTCGCCCACGGGAGACGGGCAGGCAGGGCGCAGTGCGGATCTGGCTGTGTCCACTCACCCACGGCAGGCGGTCAGGCAGGGCGCAGTGTGGATCTGGCTGTGTCCACTCACCCACGGCAGACGGTCAGGCAGGGCGTAGTGCGGATATGGCTGTGTCCACTCGCCCACGACAGACGGGCAGGCAGCGCGCAGTGCGGATCTGGCTGTGTCCAATCGCCCACGGGAGACAGGCAGGCAGCGCGCAGTGCGGATCTGTCTGTGTCCGCTCACCCACGGGAGACGGGCAGGCAGGGCGCAGTGCGGATCTGGCTGAGTCCGCTCACCCACGGGAGACGGGAAGGCAGGGCGCAGTGTGGACCTGGCTGTGTCCACTCACTGATGGCAAACGATCAGGCAGGGCGCAGTGCGGATCTGGCTGTGTCCACTCGCCCACGGCAGACGGGCAGGCAGGGCGCAGTGCGGATCTGGCGGTGTCCACTCACCCACGAAGGACGGTCAGGCAGGGTGCAGTGCGGATCTGGCTGTGTCCACTCACCCACGGGAGACGGGCAGGTAGGGCGCAGTGCGGATCTGGCTGTGTCCACTCACCCACGTGAGACGGGCAGGCAAGGCGCACTGCGGATCTGGCTGTGTCCACTCACCCACGGGATACGGTCAGGCAGGGCGCAGTGCGGTTCTGGCTGTGTCCACTCACCCACGGCAGACGGGAAGGCAGGGTGCAGTGTGGATCTGGCTGTGTCTACTCACCCACGGCAGACGGTCAGGCAGGGCGCAGTGCGGATCTGGCTTTGTCCACTCACCCACGGCAGACGGTCAGGCAGTGCTCAATGCGGATCTGGCTGTGTCCGCTCGCCCACGGCAGACGGGCAGGCAGGGCGCAGTGTGGATCTGGCTGTGTCCGCTCACCCACGGCAGACGGTCAGGCAGGGTGTAGTGCGGATATGGCTGTGTCCACTCGCCCACGGGAGACGGGCAGGCAGCGCGCAGTGCGGATCTGGCTGTGTCCACTCACCCACGGGAGACGGGCAGTCAGGGCGCAGTGAGGATCTGGCTGTGTCCACTCACCCACGGGATACGGGCAGGCAGCACGCAGTGCGGATCTGGCTGTTTCCACTCGCCCACGGGAGACGGGCAGGCAGCGCGCAGTGCGGATCTGGCTGTGTCCACTCACCCACGGGAGACGGGCATGCAGGGTGCAGTGCGGATCTGGCTATGTCCACTCACTGACGGGAGATGGGCAGGCAAGGTGCAGTGCGGATCTGGCTGTGTCCACTCACCCACGGGAGACGGGCAGGCAGGGCGCATTGCGGATCTGGCTGTGTCCACTCACCCACGGGAGACGGTCAGGCAGGGCGCAGTGCGGATCTGGCTGTGTCCACTCACCCACGGCAGACGGGCAGGCAGGGCGCAGTGTGGATCTGGCTGTGTCCACTCACCCACGGCAGACGGTCAGGCAGGGCGCAGTGCGGATCTGGCTGTGTCCACTCACCCACGGGAGACGGGCAGGCAGGGCGCAGTGTGGATCTGGCTGTGTCCACTCACCCACGGCAGACGGTCAGGCAGGGGGCAGTGCGGATCTGGCTGTGTCCACTCACCCACGGCAGGCGGTCAGGCAGGGCGCAGTGCGGATCTGGCTGTGTCCACTCACCCACGGCAGACGGTCAGGCAGTGCGCAGTGCGGATCTGGCTGTGTCCAATCACCCACGGAGGACGGTCAGGCATGGCGCAGTGCGGATCTGGCTGTGTCCACTTGCCCACGGGAGACGGGCAGGCAGGGCGCAGTGCGGATCTGGCTGTGTCCACTCACCCACGGGAGACGGGCAGGCAGGGCGCAGTGCGGATCTGGCTGTGTCCACTCACTGACGGAAGACGGGCAGGCAGGGCGCTGTGCGGATCTTGCTGTGTCCACCCACCCACGGCAGAAGGGCAGGCAGGGCGCAGTGCGGATCTGGCTGTGTCCACTCACCCACGGCAGACGGTCAGGCAGGGCGCAGTGCCGATCTGGCTGTGTCCACTCACCCACGGGAGACAGGCAGGCAGGGCGCAGTGCGGATCCGGCTGTGTCCACTCACCCACGGGAGATGGGCAGAGACGGTGCTGTGTGGATCTGGCTATGTCCACTCACCCACGGGAGACGTTCAGGCAGGGCGCAGTGCGGATCTGGCTGTGTCCACTCACCCACGGCAGAAGGTCAGGCAGGGCGCAGTGCCGATCTGGCTGTGTCCACTCACCCACGGGAGATGGGCAGAGACGGTGCTGTGTGGATCTGGCTATGTCCACTGACCCACGGGAGACGGGCAGGCAGGGCGCAGTACGGATCTGGCTGTGAACACTCTCCCACGACAGGCGGTATGGCAGGGCGCAGTGCGGATCTGGCTGTGTCCACTCACCCACGGCAGACGGTCTGGCAGGGCGCAGTGCGGATCTGGCTGTGTCCACTCGCCCACGGCAGACGGGCATTCATGGCGCAGTGAGGATCTGGATGTGTCCACTCACCCACGGCAGACGGTCAGGCAGGGTGCAGTGCGGATCTGGCTGTGTCCACTCACCCACGGCAGGCGGTCAGGCAGGGCACAGTGCGGATCTTGCTGTGTCCACTCACCCACGGCAGACGGTCAGGCAGTGCGCAGTGCGGATCTGGCTGTTTCCACTCGCCCATGGCAGACGGTCAGGCAGGGTGCAGTGCGGATCTGGCTGTGTCCACTCACCCACGGCAGGCGGTCAGGCAGGGCGCAGTGCGTATCTTGCTGTGTCCACTCACCCACGGCAGACGGTCAGGCAGTGCGCAGTGCGGATCTGGCTATGTCCACTCGCCCACGGGAGACGGGCAGGCAGGGCGCAGTGCGGATCTGGCTGTGTCCACTCACCCACGGGAGACGGGCAGGCAGGGCGCAGTGCGAATCTGGCTGTGTCCACTCACTGACGGGAGACGGGCAGGCAGGGCGCAGTGCGGATCTGGCTGTGTCCACTCACCCACGGCAGAAGGGCAGGCAGGGCGCAGTGCGGATCTGGCTGTGTCCCCTCGCCCACGGGAGACGGGCAGGCAGGGCGCAGTGTGGATCTGGCTGTGTCCACTCACCCACGGCAGGCGGTGAGGCAGGGCGCAGTGCGGATCTGGTTGTGTCCACTCACCCACGGCAGACGGTCAAGCAGGGCGCAGTGCGGATCTGGCTGTGTCCACTCGCCCACGGCAGACGGTCAGGCAGGGCGCAGTGCGGATCTGGCTGTGTCCACTCACCCACGGGAGACGGGAAGGCAGGGCTCAGTGCAGATCTGGCTGTTTCCACTCGCCCACGGGAGACGGGCAGGCAGCGCGCAGTGCGGATCTGGCTGTGTCCACTCACCCACGGGAGACGGGCAGGCAGGGCGCAGTGCGGATCTGGCTGTGTCCACTCACCCACGGGAGACGGGCAGGCAGTGCGCAGTGCGGATCTGGCGGTGTCCAATCACCCACGAAGGACGGTCAGGCAGGGTGCAGTGCGTATCTGGCTGTGTCCACTCACCCACGGGAGACGGGCAGGTAGGGCGCAGTGCGGATCTGGCTGTGTCCTCTCACCCACGTGAGACGGGCAGGCAAGGCGCAGTGCGGATCTGGCTGTGTCCACTCACCCACGGGAGACGGTCAGGCAGGGCGCAGTGCGAATCCGGCTGTGTCCACTCACCCACGGGAGATGGGCAGAGACGGTGCTGTGTGGATCTGGCTATGTCCACTGACCCACGACAGACGGGCAGGCAGGGCGCAGTACGGATCTGGCTGTGACCACTCACCCACGACAGGCGGTAAGGCAGGGCGCAGTGCGGATCTGGCTGTGTCCACTCACCCTCGGCAGACGGTCAGGCAGGGCGCAGTGCGGATCTGGCTGTGTCCACTCACCCACGGCAGACGGGCAGGCAAGGCGCAGTGTGGATCTGGCTGTGTCCACTCACCCACGGCAGACGGCCAGGCAGGGCGCAGTGCGGATCTGGCTGTGTCCACTGGCCCACGGCAGAAAGGCAGGCAGGGCGCAGTGCGGATCTGGCTGTGTCCACTCGCCCACGGGAGACGGGCAGGCAGGGCGCAGTGCGCATCTGGCTGTGTCCACTCACCCACGGCAGGCGGTCAGGCAGGGCGCAGTGTGGATCTGGCTGTGTCCACTCACCCACGGTAGACGGTCAGGCAGGGCGCAGTGCGGATCTGGCTGTGTCCACTTGCCCACGGCAGACGAGCAGGCAGGGCGCAGTGAGGATCTGCATGTGTCCACTCACCCACGGCAGACGGTCAGGCAGGGTGCAGTGCGGATCTGGCTGTGTCCACTCACCCACGGCAGGCAGTCAGGCAGGGCGCAGAGCGGATCTTGCTGTGTCCACTCACCCACGGCAGGCGGTCAGGCAGGGCGCAGTGCGGATCTTGCTGTGTCCACTCACGAACGGCAGAAAGTCAGGCAGTGCGCAGTGCGGATCTGGCTTTGTCCACTCGCCCATGGCAGACGGGCAGGCATTGCGCAGTGTGGATCTGGCTGTGTCCACTCACCAACGGCAGACGGTCAGGCAGGGCGCAGTGCGGATCTAGCTGTGTCCACTCGCCCACAACAGACGGGCAGGCAGGGCGCAGTGCGGATCTGGCTGTGTCCACTCGCCCACGGGAGACGGGCAGGCAGCACGCAGTGCGGATCTGGCTGTGTCGACTCACCCACGGGAGACGGGCAGGCAGGGCGCAGTGCGGATCTGGCTGTGTCCACTCACCCACGGGAGACGGGCAGGCAGGGCGCAGTGCGGAACTGGCGGTGTCCACTCACCCACGAAGGACGGTCAGGCAGGTTGCAGTGCGGATCTGGCTGTGTCCACTCACCCACGGGAGACGGGCAGGTAGGGCGCAGTGCGGATCTGGCTGTGTCCACTCACCCACGTGAGACAGGCAGGCAAGGCGCAGTGCGGATCTGGCTGTGTCCACTCACCCACGGGAGACGTTCAGGCAGGGCGCAGTGCGGATCTGGCTGTGTCCACTCGCCCACGGGAGACGGGCAGGCAGGGCGCAGTGCGGATCTGGCTGTGTCCACTCACCCACGGCAGGCGGTCAGGCAGGGCGCAGTGCGGATCTGGCTGTGTCCACTCACCCACGGCAGACGGTCAGGCAGGGCGTAGTGCGGATATGGCTGTGTCCACTCGCCCACGACAGACGGCCAGGCAGCGCGCAGTGCGGATCTGGCTGTGTCCAATCGCCCACGGGAGACAGGCAGGCAGCGCGCAGTGCGGATCTGGCTGTGTCCGCTCACCCACAGGAGACGGGCAGGCAGGGCGCAGTGCGGATCTGGCTGTGTCCGCTCACCCACGGGAGACGGGCAGGCAGGGCGCAGTGCGGATCTGGCTGTGTCCGCTCACCCACGGGAGACGGGCAGGCAGGGCGCAGTGCGGATCTGGCTGTGTCCGCTCGCCCAGGGGAGACGGGCAGGCAGGGCGCAGTGCGGATCTGGCTGTGTCCACTCAACCACGGCAGGCGGTCAGGCAGGGCGAGTGCGGATCTGGCTATGTCCACTCACCCACAGCAGACGGGCAGGCAGGGCGCAGTGCGGATCTGGCTGTGTCCACTCACCCACGGGAGACGGGCAGGCAGGGCGCAGTGCGGATCTGGCGGTGTCCACTCACCAACGGGAGACGGGCAGGCAGGGCGCAGTGCGGATCTGGCTGTGTCCACTCACCCACGGGAGACGGGCAGGCAGGGCGAGTGCGGATCTGGCGGTGTCCACTCACCCACGAAGGACGGTCAGGCAGGGTGCAGTGCGGATCTGGCTGTGTCCACTCACCCACGGGAGATGGGCAGGTAGGGCGCAGTGCGGATCTGGCTGTGTCCTCTCACCCACGTGAGACGAGCAGGCAAGGCGCAGTGCGGATCTGGATGTGTCCACTCACCCACGGGAGACGGTCAGGCAGGGCGCAGTGTGGATCTGGCTGTGTCCACTCACCCACGGCAGACGGGCAGGAAGGGCGCAGTGCGGATCTGGCTGTGTCCACTCGCCCATGGCAGACGGGCAGGCAGGGCGCAGTGTGGATCTGGCTGTGTCCACTCACCGACGGCAGACGGTCAGGCAGGGCGCAGTGCGGATCTAGCTGTGTCCACTCGCCCACGACAGACGGTGAGGCAGGGCGCAGTGCGGATTTTCTGTGTCCACTCGCCCACGGGAGACGGGCAGGCAGCGCGCAGTGCGGATCTGGCTGTGTCCACTCACCCACGGGAGACGGGCAGGCAGGGCGCAGTGCGGATCTGGCTGTGTTCACTCACTGATGGGAGACGGGCAGGCTGGGCGCAGTGCGGTTCTGGCTGTGTCCACTCGCCCACGGGAGACGGGCAGGCAGGGCGCAGTGCGGATCTGGCGGAGTCCACTCACCCACGAAGGACGGTCAGGCAGGGTGCAGTGCGGATCTGGCTGTGTCCACTCACCCACGGGAGACGGGCAGGTAGGGTGCAGTGCGGATCTGGCTGTGTCCACTCACCCACGTGAGACGGGCAGGCAAGGCGCAGTGCGGATCTGGCTGTGTCCACTCACCCACGGGAGACGGTCAGGCAGGGCGCAGTGCGGATCTGGCTGTGTCCACTCGCCCACGGGAGACGGGCAGGCAGGGCGCAGTGCGGATCTGGCTGTGTCCACTCGCCCACGGCAGACGGGCAGGCAGGGCGCAGTACGGATCTGGCTGTGTCCACTCAACCACGGCAGACGGTCAGGCAGGGAGCAGTGCGGATCGGGCTGTGTCCACTCACCCACTTCAGACGGTTAGGCAGGGCGCAGTGCGGATCTGGCTGTGTCCACTCACCCACGGCAGACGATCAGGAAGGGCGCAGTGCGGATCTGGCTGTGTCCACTCACCCACGGCAGAAGGGCAGGCAAGGCGCTGTGCGGATCTGGCTGTGTCCACTATCCCACGGGAGACGGTCAGGCAGGGCGCAGTGCGGATCTGGCTGTGTCCACTCACCCACGGCAGACGGTCTGGCAGGGCGCAGTGCGGATCTGGCTGTGTCCACTCACCCACGGCAGACGGTCAGGCAGGGCGCAGTGCGGATCGGGCTGTGTCCACTCGCCCACGCAGACAGGCAGTCAGGGCGCAGTGTGGATCTGGCTGTGTCCACACACCCACGGCTGACGGTCAGGCAGGGCGCAGTGCGGATCTGGCTGTGTCCACTCACCGACGGCAGGCGGTCAGGCAGGGCGCAATGCGGATCTGGCTGTGTCCATTCACCCACGGCAGACGGTCAGGCAGTGCGCAGTGCGGATCTGGCTGTGTCCACTCGCCCATGGCAGACGGGCAGGCAGGGCGCAGGGTGGATGTGGCTGTGTCCACTCACGGACGGCAGTCGGTCAGGCAGGGCGCAGTGCGGATCTAGCTGTGTCCACTCACCCACGACAGACGGGCAGGCAGGGCGCAGTGCGGATCTGGCTGTGTCCACTCGCCCACGGGAGACGTGCAGGCAGCGCGCAGTGCGGATCTGGCTGTGTCCACTCACCCACGGGAGACGGGCAGGCAGGACGCAGTGCGGATCTGGCTGTGTCCACTCACTGATGGGAGACGGGCAGGCAGGGCGCAGTGCGGATCTGGCTGTGTCCACTCACCCACGGGAGACGGGCAGGCAGGGCGCAGTGCGGATCGGCGGTGTCCACTCACCCATGAAGGACGGTCAGGCAGGGTGCAGTGCGGATCTGGCTGTGTCCACTCACCCACGGGAGACGGACAGGTAGGGTGCAGTGCGGATCAGGCTGTGTCCACTCACCCACGTGAGACGGGCAGGCAAGGCGCAGTGCGGATCTGGCTGTGTCCACTCACCTACGGGAGACGGTCAGGCAGGGCGCAGTGCGGATCTGGCAGTGTCCACTCGCCCACGGGAGACGGGCAGGCAGGGCGCAGTGCGGATCTGGCTGTGTCCACTCACCCACGGTAGACGGGCAGGCAGGGCGCAGTGCGGATCTGGCTGTGTCCACTCACCGACGGGAGACGGCAGGCAGGGCGCAGTGCGGATCTGGCTGTGTCCACTCACCCACGGGAGACGGTCAGGCAGGGCGCAGTGCGGATCTGGCTGTGTCCACTCGCCCACGGGAGACGGGCAGGCAGGGCGCAGTGCGGATCTGGCTGTGTCCACTCGCCCACGGCAGACGGGCAGTCAGGGCGCAGTGCGGATCTGGCTGTGTCCACTCACCCACGGGAGACGGGCAGGTAGGGTGCAGTGCGGATCTGGCTATGTCCACTCACCCACGTGAGACGGGCAGTCAAGGCGCAGTGCGGATCTGGCTGTGTCCACTCACCCACGGGAGACGGTCAGGCAGGGCGCAGTGCGGATCTGGCTGTGTCCACTCACACACGGAAGACGGGCAGGCAGGGCGCAGTGCGGATCTGGCTGTGTCCACTCGCCCACGGAAGACGGTCAGGCAGGGCGCAGTGCGGTACGGACTGTGTCCACTCACCCACGGCAGACGGGCAGGCAGGGCGCAGTGTGGATCTGGCTGTGTCCACTCAACAACGGCAGACGGTCAGGCAGGGAGCAGTGCGGATCTGGCTGTGTCCACTCACCCACGGCAAAAGGGCAGGAAAGGCGCAGTGCGGATCTGGCTGTGTCCACTCGCCCACGGGAGATGGTCAGGCAGGGCGCAGTGCGGATCTGGCTGTGTCCACTCACCCACGGCAGGCGGTCTGGCAGGGCGCAGTGCGGATCTGGCTGTGTCCACTCACCCACGGCAGACGGTCAGGCAGGGCGCAGTGCGGATCTGGCTGTGTCCACTCGCCCACGCAGACGGGCAGGCAGGGCGCAGTGTGGATCTGGCTGTGTCCACTCACCCACGGCTGACGGTCAGGGAGGGCACAGTGCGGATCTGGCTGTGTCCACTCACCCACGGCAGGCGGTCAGGCAGGGCGCAGTGCGGATCTGGCTGTGTCCACTCACCCACGGCAGACGGTCAGGCAGTGCGCAGTGCGGATCTGGCTGTGTCCACTCGCCCATGGCAGAAGGGCAGGCAGGGCGCAGTGTGGATCTGGCTGTGTCCACTCACCGACGGCAGACGGTCAGGCAGGGCGCAGTGCGGATCTAGCTGTGTCCACTCGCCCACGACAGACGGGCAGGCAGGGCGCAGTGCGGATCTGGCTGTGTCCACTCACCCACGGCAGGCGGTCAGGCAGGGCGCAGTGCGGATCTGGCTGTGTCCTCTCACCCACGAAGGACGGTCAGGCAGGGTGGAGTGCGGATCTGGCTGTGTCCACTCACCCACGGGAGACGGGCAGGCAGGGCGCAGTGCGGATCATGCTGTGTCCACTCACCGACGGGAGACGGGCAGGCAAGGCGCAGTGCGGATCTGGCTGTGTCCACTCACCCACGGCAGAAGGGCAGGCAGGGCGCAGTGCGGATCTGGCTGTGTCCACTCGCCCACGGGAGACAGGCAGGCAGGGCGCAGTGCGGATCTGGCTGTGTCCACTCACCCACGGGAGACGGGCAGGCAGGGCGCAGTGCGGATCTGGCTGTGTCCACTCACTGATGGGAGATGGGCAGGCAGGGCGCAGTGCGGATCTGGCTGTGTCCACTCACCCACGGGAGACGGGCAGGCAGGGCGCAGTGCGGATCTGGCGGTGTCCACTCACCCACGAAGGACGGTCAGGCAGGGTGCAGTGCGGATCTGGCTGTGTCCACTCACCCACGGGAGACGGTCAGGCAGGGCGCAGTGCGGATCTGGCTGTGTCCACTCGCCCACGGCAGACTGGCAGGCAGGGCGCAGTGCGGATCTGGCTGTGTCCACTCACCCACGGGAGACGGTCAGGCAGGGCGCAGTGCGAATCCGGCTGTGTCCACTCACCCACGGGAGATGGGCAGAGACGGTGCTGTGTGGATCTGGCTATGTCCACTGACCCACGACAGACGGGCAGGCAGGGCGCAGTACGGATCTGGCTGTGACCACTCACCCACGACAGGCGGTAAGGCAGGGCGCAGTGCGGATCTGGCTGTGTCCACTCACCCTCGGCAGACGGTCAGGCAGGGCGCAGTGCGGATCTGGCTGTGTCCACTCACCCACGGCAGACGGGCAGGCAAGGCGCAGTGTGGATCTGGCTGTGTCCACTCACCCACGGCAGACGGCCAGGCAGGGCGCAGTGCGGATCTGGCTGTGTCCACTGGCCCACGGCAGAAAGGCAGGCAGGGCGCAGTGCGGATCTGGCTGTGTCCACTCGCCCACGGGAGACGGGCAGGCAGGGCGCAGTGCGCATCTGGCTGTGTCCACTCACCCACGGCAGGCGGTCAGGCAGGGCGCAGTGTGGATCTGGCTGTGTCCACTCACCCACGGTAGACGGTCAGGCAGGGCGCAGTGCGGATCTGGCTGTGTCCACTCGCCCACGGCAGACGAGCAGGCAGGGCGCAGTGAGGATCTGCATGTGTCCACTCACCCACGGCAGACGGTCAGGCAGGGTGCAGTGCGGATCTGGCTGTGTCCACTCACCCACGGCAGGCAGTCAGGCAGGGCGCAGTGCGGATCTTACTGTGTCCACTCACCCACGGCAGGCGGTCAGGCAGGGCGCAGTGCGGATCTTGCTGTGTCCACTCACGAACGGCAGAAAGTCAGGCAGTGCGCAGTGCGGATCTGGCTTTGTCCACTCGCCCATGGCAGACGGGCAGGCATTGCGCAGTGTGGATCTGGCTGTGTCCACTCACCAACGGCAGACGGTCAGGCAGGGCGCAGTGCGGATCTAGCTGTGTCCACTCGCCCACAACAGACGGGCAGGCAGGGCGCAGTGCGGATCTGGCTGTGTCCACTCGCCCACGGGAGACGGGCAGGCAGCGCGCAGTGCGGATCTGGCTGTGTCGACTCACCCACGGGAGACGGGCAGGCAGGGCGCAGTGCGGATCTGGCTGTGTCCACTCACCCACGGGAGACGGGCAGGCAGGGCGCAGTGCGGAACTGGCGGTGTCCACTCACCCACGAAGGACGGTCAGGCAGGGTGCAGTGCGGAACTGGCTGTGTCCACTCACCCACGGGAGACGGGCAGGTAGGGCGCAGTGCGGATCTGGCTGTGTCCACTCACCCACGTGAGACGGGCAGGCAAGGCGCAGTGCGGATCTGGCTGTGTCCACTCACCCACGGGATACGGGCAGGCAGCACGCAGTGCGGATCTGGCTGTTTCCACTCGCCCACGGGAGACGGGCAGGCAGCGCGCAGTGCGGATCTGGCTGTGTCCACTCACCCACGGGAGACGGGCATGCAGGGTGCAGTGCGGATCTGGCTATGTCCACTCACTGACGGGAGATGGGCAGGCAAGGTGCAGTGCGGATCTGGCTGTGTCCACTCACCCACGGGAGACGGGCAGGCAGGGCGCATTGCGGATCTGGCTGTGTCCACTCACCCACGGGAGACGGTCAGGCAGGGCGCAGTGCGGATCTGGCTGTGTCCACTCACCCACGGCAGACGGGCAGGCAGGGCGCAGTGTGGATCTGGCTGTGTCCACTCACCCACGGCAGACGGTCAGGCAGGGCGCAGTGCGGATCTGGCTGTGTCCACTCACCCACGGGAGACGGGCAGGCAGGGCGCAGTGTGGATCTGGCTGTGTCCACTCACCCACGGCAGACGGTCAGGCAGGGGGCAGTGCGGATCTGGCTGTGTCCACTCACCCACGGCAGGCGGTCAGGCAGGGCGCAGTGCGGATCTGGCTGTGTCCACTCACCCACGGCAGACGGTCAGGCAGTGCGCAGTGCGGATCTGGCTGTGTCCAATCACCCACGGGAGACGGTCAGGCATGGCGCAGTGCGGATCTGGCTGTGTCCACTTGCCCACGGGAGACGGGCAGGCAGGGCGCAGTGCGGATCTGGCTGTGTCCACTCACCCACGGGAGACGGGCAGGCAGGGCGCAGTGCGGATCTGGCTGTGTCCACTCACTGACGGGAGACGGGCAGGCAGGGCGCTGTGCGGATCTTGCTGTGTCCACCCACCCACGGCAGAAGGGCAGGCAGGGCGCAGTGCGGATCTGGCTGTGTCCACTCACCCACGGCAGACGGTCAGGCAGGGCGCAGTGCCGATCTGGCTGTGTCCACTCACCCACGGGAGACAGGCAGGCAGGGCGCAGTGCGGATCCGGCTGTGTCCACTCACCCACGGGAGATGGGCAGAGACGGTGCTGTGTGGATCTGGCTATGTCCACTCACCCACGGGAGACGTTCAGGCAGGGCGCAGTGCGGATCTGGCTGTGTCCACTCACCCACGGCAGAAGGTCAGGCAGGGCGCAGTGCCGATCTGGCTGTGTCCACTCACCCACGGGAGATGGGCAGAGACGGTGCTGTGTGGATCTGGCTATGTCCACTGACCCACGGGAGACGGGCAGGCAGGGCGCAGTACGGATCTGGCTGTGAACACTCTCCCACGACAGGCGGTATGGCAGGGCGCAGTGCGGATCTGGCTGTGTCCACTCAGCCACGGCAGACGGTCTGGCAGGGCGCAGTGCGGATCTGGCTGTGTCCACTCGCCCACGGCAGACGGGCATTCATGGCGCAGTGAGGATCTGGATGTGTCCACTCACCCACGGCAGACGGTCAGGCAGGGTGCAGTGCGGATCTGGCTGTGTCCACTCACCCACGGCAGGCGGTCAGGCAGGGCACAGTGCGGATCTTGCTGTGTCCACTCACCCACGGCAGACGGTCAGGCAGTGCGCAGTGCGGATCTGGCTGTTTCCACTCGCCCATGGCAGACGGTCAGGCAGGGTGCAGTGCGGATCTGGCTGTGTCCACTCACCCACGGCAGGCGGTCAGGCAGGGCGCAGTGCGTATCTTGCTGTGTCCACTCACCCACGGCAGACGGTCAGGCAGTGCGCAGTGCGGATCTGGCTATGTCCACTCGCCCACGGGAGACGGGCAGGCAGGGCGCAGTGCGGATCTGGCTGTGTCCACTCACCCACGGGAGACGGGCAGGCAGGGCGCAGTGCGAATCTGGCTGTGTCCACTCACTGACGGGAGACGGGCAGGCAGGGCGCAGTGCGGATCTGGCTGTGTCCACTCACCCACAGCAGAAGGGCAGGCAGGGCGCAGTGCGGATCTGGCTGTGTCCCCTCGCCCACGGGAGACGGGCAGGCAGGGCGCAGTGTGGATCTGGCTGTGTCCACTCACCCACGGCAGGCGGTGAGGCAGGGCGCAGTGCGGATCTGGTTGTGTCCACTCACCCACGGCAGACGGTCAAGCAGGGCGCAGTGCGGATCTGGCTGTGTCCACTCGCCCACGGCAGACGGTCAGGCAGGGCGCAGTGCGGATCTGGCTGTGTCCACTCACCCACGGGAGACGGGAAGGCAGGGCTCAGTGCAGATCTGGCTGTTTCCACTCGCCCACGGGAGACGGGCAGGCAGCGCGCAGTGCGGATCTGGCTGTGTCCACTCACCCACGGGAGACGGGCAGGCAGGGCGCAGTGCGGATCTGGCTGTGTCCACTCACCCACGGGAGACGGGCAGGCAGTGCGCAGTGCGGATCTGGCGGTGTCCAATCACCCACGAAGGACGGTCAGGCAGGGTGCAGTGCGTATCTGGCTGTGTCCACTCACCCACGGGAGACGGGCAGGTAGGGCGCAGTGCGGATCTGGCTGTGTCCTCTCACCCACGTGAGACGGGCAGGCAAGGCGCAGTGCGGATCTGGCTGTGTCCACTCACCCACGGGAGACGGTCAGGCAGGGCGCAGTGCGAATCCGGCTGTGTCCACTCACCCACGGGAGATGGGCAGAGACGGTGCTGTGTGGATCTGGCTATGTCCACTGACCCACGACAGACGGGCAGGCAGGGCGCAGTACGGATCTGGCTGTGACCACTCACCCACGACAGGCGGTAAGGCAGGGCGCAGTGCGGATCTGGCTGTGTCCACTCACCCTCGGCAGACGGTCAGGCAGGGCGCAGTGCGGATCTGGCTGTGTCCACTCACCCACGGCAGACGGGCAGGCAAGGCGCAGTGTGGATCTGGCTGTGTCCACTCACCCACGGCAGACGGCCAGGCAGGGCGCAGTGCGGATCTGGCTGTGTCCACTGGCCCACGGCAGAAAGGCAGGCAGGGCGCAGTGCGGATCTGGCTGTGTCCACTCGCCCACGGGAGACGGGCAGGCAGGGCGCAGTGCGCATCTGGCTGTGTCCACTCACCCACGGCAGGCGGTCAGGCAGGGCGCAGTGTGGATCTGGCTGTGTCCACTCACCCACGGTAGACGGTCAGGCAGGGCGCAGTGCGGATCTGGCTGTGTCCACTTGCCCACGGCAGACGAGCAGGCAGGGCGCAGTGAGGATCTGCATGTGTCCACTCACCCACGGCAGACGGTCAGGCAGGGTGCAGTGCGGATCTGGCTGTGTCCACTCACCCACGGCAGGCAGTCAGGCAGGGCGCAGAGCGGATCTTGCTGTGTCCACTCACCCACGGCAGGCGGTCAGGCAGGGCGCAGTGCGGATCTTGCTGTGTCCACTCACGAACGGCAGAAAGTCAGGCAGTGCGCAGTGCGGATCTGGCTTTGTCCACTCGCCCATGGCAGACGGGCAGGCATTGCGCAGTGTGGATCTGGCTGTGTCCACTCACCAACGGCAGACGGTCAGGCAGGGCGCAGTGCGGATCTAGCTGTGTCCACTCGCCCACAACAGACGGGCAGGCAGGGCGCAGTGCGGATCTGGCTGTGTCCACTCGCCCACGGGAGACGGGCAGGCAGCACGCAGTGCGGATCTGGCTGTGTCGACTCACCCACGGGAGACGGGCAGGCAGGGCGCAGTGCGGATCTGGCTGTGTCCACTCACCCACGGGAGACGGGCAGGCAGGGCGCAGTGCGGAACTGGCGGTGTCCACTCACCCACGAAGGACGGTCAGGCAGGTTGCAGTGCGGATCTGGCTGTGTCCACTCACCCACGGGAGACGGGCAGGTAGGGCGCAGTGCGGATCTGGCTGTGTCCACTCACCCACGTGAGACAGGCAGGCAAGGCGCAGTGCGGATCTGGCTGTGTCCACTCTCCCACGGGAGACGTTCAGGCAGGGCGCAGTGCGGATCTGGCTGTGTCCACTCGCCCACGGGAGACGGGCAGGCAGGGCGCAGTGCGGATCTGGCTGTGTCCACTCACCCACGGCAGGCGGTCAGGCAGGGCGCAGTGCGGATCTGGCTGTGTCCACTCACCCACGGCAGACGGTCAGGCAGGGCGTAGTGCGGATATGGCTGTGTCCACTCGCCCACGACAGACGGGCAGGCAGCGCGCAGTGCGGATCTGGCTGTGTCCAATCGCCCACGGGAGACAGGCAGGCAGCGCGCAGTGCGGATCTGGCTGTGTCCGCTCACCCACAGGAGACGGGCAGGCAGGGCGCAGTGCGGATCTGGCTGTGTCCGCTCACCCACGGGAGACGGGCAGGCAGGGCGCAGTGCGGATCTGGCTGTGTCCGCTCACCCACGGGAGACGGGCAGGCAGGGCGCAGTGCGGATCTGGCTGTGTCCGCTCGCCCAGGGGAGACGGGCAGGCAGGGCGCAGTGCGGATCTGGCTGTGTCCACTCAACCACGGCAGGCGGTCAGGCAGGGCGAGTGCGGATCTGGCTATGTCCACTCACCCACAGCAGACGGGCAGGCAGGGCGCAGTGCGGATCTGGCTGTGTCCACTCACCCACGGGAGACGGGCAGGCAGGGCGCAGTGCGGATCTGGCGGTGTCCACTCACCAACGGGAGACGGGCAGGCAGGGCGCAGTGCGGATCTGGCTGTGTCCACTCACCCACGGGAGACGGGCAGGCAGGGCGAGTGCGGATCTGGCGGTGTCCACTCACCCACGAAGGACGGTCAGGCAGGGTGCAGTGCGGATCTGGCTGTGTCCACTCACCCACGGGAGATGGGCAGGTAGGGCGCAGTGCGGATCTGGCTGTGTCCTCTCACCCACGTGAGACGAGCAGGCAAGGCGCAGTGCGGATCTGGATGTGTCCACTCACCCACGGGAGACGGTCAGGCAGGGCGCAGTGTGGATCTGGCTGTGTCCACTAACCCACGGCAGAGGGGCAGGAAGGGCGCAGTGCGGATCTGGCTGTGTCCACTCGCCCATGGCAGACGGGCAGGCAGGGCGCAGTGTGGATCTGGCTGTGTCCACTCACCGACGGCAGACGGTCAGGCAGGGCGCAGTGCGGATCTAGCTGTGTCCACTCGCCCACGACAGACGGTGAGGCAGGGCGCAGTGCGGATTTTCTGTGTCCACTCGCCCACGGGAGACGGGCAGGCAGCGCGCAGTGCGGATCTGGCTGTGTCCACTCACCCACGGGAGACGGGCAGGCAGGGCAAAGTGCGGATCTGGCTGTGTTCACTCACTGATGGGAGACGGGCAGGCTGGGCGCAGTGCGGTTCTGGCTGTGTCCACTCGCCCACGGGAGACGGGCAGGCAGGGCGCAGTGCGGATCTGGCGGAGTCCACTCACCCACGAAGGACGGTCAGGCAGGGTGCAGTGCGGATCTGGCTGTGTCCACTCACCCACGGGAGACGGGCAGGTAGGGTGCAGTGCGGATCTGGCTGTGTCCACTCACCCACGTGAGACGGGCAGGCAAGGCGCAGTGCGGATCTGGCTGTGTCCACTCACCCACAGGAGACGGTCAGGCAGGGCGCAGTGCGGATCTGGCTGTGTCCACTCGCCCACGGGAGACGGGCAGGCAGGGCGCAGTGCGGATCTGGCTGTGTCCACTCGCCCACGGCAGACGGGCAGGCAGGGCGCAGTACGGATCTGGCTGTGTCCACTCAACCACGGCAGACGGTCAGGCAGGGAGCAGTGCGGATCGGGCTGTGTCCACTCACCCACTTCAGACGGTTAGGCAGGGCGCAGTGCGGATCTGGCTGTGTCCACTCACCCACGGCAGACGGTCAGGAAGGGCGCAGTGCGGATCTGGCTGTGTCCACTCACCCACGGCAGAAGGGCAGGCAAGGCGCTGTGCGGATCTGGCTGTGTCCACTATCCCACGGGAGACGGTCAGGCAGGGCGCAGTGCGGATCTGGCTGTGTCCACTCACCCACGGCAGACGGTCTGGCAGGGCGCAGTGCGGATCTGGCTGTGTCCACTCACCCACGGCAGACGGTCAGGCAGGGTGCAGTGCGGATCGGGCTGTGTCCACTCGCCCACGCAGACAGGCAGTCAGGGCGCAGTGTGGATCTGGCTGTGTCCACACACCCACGGCTGACGGTCAGGCAGGGCGCAGTGCGGATCTGGCTGTGTCCACTCACCGACGGCAGGCGGTCAGGCAGGGCGCAATGCGGATCTGGCTGTGTCCATTCACCCACGGCAGACGGTCAGGCAGTGCGCAGTGCGGATCTGGCTGTGTCCACTCGCCCATGGCAGACGGGCAGGCAGGGCGCAGGGTGGATGTGGCTGTGTCCACTCACGGACGGCAGTCGGTCAGGCAGGGCGCAGTGCGGATCTAGCTGTGTCCACTCACCCACGACAGACGGGCAGGCAGGGCGCAGTGCGGATCTGGCTGTGTCCACTCGCCCACGGGAGACGTGCAGGCAGCGCGCAGTGCGGATCTGGCTGTGTCCACTCACCCACGGGAGACGGGCAGGCAGGACGCAGTGCGGATCTGGCTGTGTCCACTCACTGATGGGAGACGGGCAGGCAGGGCGCAGTGCGGATCTGGCTGTGTCCACTCACCCACGGGAGACGGGCAGGCAGGGCGCAGTGCGGATCTGGCGGTGTCCACTCACCCATGAAGGACGGTCAGGCAGGGTGCAGTGCGGATCTGGCTGTGTCCACTCACCCACGGGAGACGGACAGGTAGGGTGCAGTGCGGATCAGGCTGTGTCCACTCACCCACGTGAGACGGGCAGGCAAGGCGCAGTGCGGATCTGGCTGTGTCCACTCACCTACGGGAGACGGTCAGGCAGGGCGCAGTGCGGATCTGGCAGTGTCCACTCGCCCACGGGAGACGGGCAGGCAGGGCGCAGTGCTGATCTGGCTGTGTCCACTCACCCACGGTAGACGGGCAGGCAGGGCGCAGTGCGGATCTGGCTGTGTCCACTCACCGACGGGAGACGGCAGGCAGGGCGCAGTGCGGATCTGGCTGTGTCCACTCACCCACGGGAGACGGTCAGGCAGGGCGCAGTGCGGATCTGGCTGTGTCCACTCGCCCACGGGAGACGGGCAGGCAGGGCGCAGTGCGGATCTGGCTGTGTCCACTCGCCCACGGCAGACGGGCAGTCAGGGCGCAGTGCGGATCTGGCTGTGTCCACTCACCCACGGGAGACGGGCAGGTAGGGTGCAGTGCGGATCTGGCTATGTCCACTCACCCACGTGAGACGGGCAGTCAAGGCGCAGTGCGGATCTGGCTGTGTCCACTCACCCACGGGAGACGGTCAGGCAGGGCGCAGTGCGGATCTGGCTGTGTCCACTCACACACGGAAGACGGGCAGGCAGGGCGCAGTGCGGATCTGGCTGTGTCCACTCGCCCACGGAAGACGGTCAGGCAGGGCGCAGTGCGGTACGGACTGTGTCCACTCACCCACGGCAGACGGGCAGGCAGGGCGCAGTGTGGATCTGGCTGTGTCCACTCAACAACGGCAGACGGTCAGGCAGGGAGCAGTGCGGATCTGGCTGTGTCCACTCACCCACGGCAAAAGGGCAGGAAAGCCGCAGTGCGGATCTGGCTGTGTCCACTCGCCCACGGGAGATGGTCAGGCAGGGCGCAGTGCGGATCTGGCTGTGTCCACTCACCCACGGCAGGCGGTCTGGCAGGGCGCAGTGCGGATCTGGCTGTGTCCACTCACCCACGGCAGACGGTCAGGCAGGGCGCAGTGCGGATCTGGCTGTGTCCACTCGCCCACGCAGACGGGCAGGCAGGGCGCAGTGTGGATCTGGCTGTGTCCACTCACCCACGGCTGACGGTCAGGGAGGGCACAGTGCGGATCTGGCTGTGTCCACTCACCCACGGCAGGCGGTCAGGCAGGGCGCAGTGCGGATCTGGCTGTGTCCACTCACCCACGGCAGACGGTCAGGCAGTGCGCAGTGCGGATCTGGCTGTGTCCACTCGCCCATGGCAGAAGGGCAGGCAGGGCGCAGTGTGGATCTGGCTGTGTCCACTCACCGACGGCAGACGGTCAGGCAGGGCGCAGTGCGGATCTAGCTGTGTCCACTCGCCCACGACAGACGGGCAGGCAGGGCGCAGTGCGGATCTGGCTGTGTCCACTCACCCACGGCAGGCGGTCAGGCAGGGCGCAGTGCGGATCTGGCTGTGTCCTCTCACCCACGAAGGACGGTCAGGCAGGGTGGAGTGCGGATCTGGCTGTGTCCACTCACCCACGGGAGACGGGCAGGCAGGGCGCAGTGCGGATCATGCTGTGTCCACTCACCGACGGGAGACGGGCAGGCAAGGCGCAGTGCGGATCTGGCTGTGTCCACTCACCCACGGCAGAAGGGCAGGCAGGGCGCAGTGCGGATCTGGCTGTGTCCACTCGCCCACGGGAGACGGGCAGGCAGGGCGCAGTGCGGATCTGGCTGTGTCCACTCACCCACGGGAGACGGGCAGGCAGGGCGCAGTGCGGATCTGGCTGTGTCCACTCACTGATGGGAGACGGGCAGGCAGGGCGCAGTGCGGATCTGGCTGTGTCCACTCACCCACGGGAGACGGGCAGGCAGGGCGCAGTGCGGATCTGGCGGTGTCCACTCACCCACGAAGGACGGTCAGGCAGGGTGCAGTGCGGATCTGGCTGTGTCCACTCACCCACGGGAGACGGTCAGGCAGGGCGCAGTGCGGATCTGGCTGTGTCCACTCGCCCACGGCAGACTGGCAGGCAGGGCGCAGTGCGGATCTGGCTGTGTCCACTCACCCACGGGAGACGGTCAGGCAGGGCGCAGTGCGAATCCGGCTGTGTCCACTCACCCACGGGAGATGGGCAGAGACGGTGCTGTGTGGATCTGGCTATGTCCACTGACCCACGACAGACGGGCAGGCAGGGCGCAGTACGGATCTGGCTGTGACCACTCACCCACGACAGGCGGTAAGGCAGGGCGCAGTGCGGATCTGGCTGTGTCCACTCACCCTCGGCAGACGGTCAGGCAGGGCGCAGTGCGGATCTGGCTGTGTCCACTCACCCACGGCAGACGGGCAGGCAAGGCGCAGTGTGGATCTGGCTGTGTCCACTCACCCACGGCAGACGGCCAGGCAGGGCGCAGTGCGGATCTGGCTGTGTCCACTGGCCCACGGCAGAAAGGCAGGCAGGGCGCAGTGCGGATCTGGCTGTGTCCACTCGCCCACGGGAGACGGGCAGGCAGGGCGCAGTGCGCATCTGGCTGTGTCCACTCACCCACGGCAGGCGGTCAGGCAGGGCGCAGTGTGGATCTGGCTGTGTCCACTCACCCACGGTAGACGGTCAGGCAGGGCGCAGTGCGGATCTGGCTGTGTCCACTCGCCCACGGCAGACGAGCAGGCAGGGCGCAGTGAGGATCTGCATGTGTCCACTCACCCACGGCAGACGGTCAGGCAGGGTGCAGTGCGGATCTGGCTGTGTCCACTCACCCACGGCAGGCAGTCAGGCAGGGCGCAGTGCGGATCTTACTGTGTCCACTCACCCACGGCAGGCGGTCAGGCAGGGCGCAGTGCGGATCTTGCTGTGTCCACTCACGAACGGCAGAAAGTCAGGCAGTGCGCAGTGCGGATCTGGCTTTGTCCACTCGCCCATGGCAGACGGGCAGGCATTGCGCAGTGTGGATCTGGCTGTGTCCACTCACCAACGGCAGACGGTCAGGCAGGGCGCAGTGCGGATCTAGCTGTGTCCACTCGCCCACAACAGACGGGCAGGCAGGGCGCAGTGCGGATCTGGCTGTGTCCACTCGCCCACGGGAGACGGGCAGGCAGCGCGCAGTGCGGATCTGGCTGTGTCGACTCACCCACGGGAGACGGGCAGGCAGGGCGCAGTGCGGATCTGGCTGTGTCCACTCACCCACGGGAGACGGGCAGGCAGGGCGCAGTGCGGAACTGGCGGTGTCCACTCACCCACGAAGGACGGTCAGGCAGGGTGCAGTGCGGAACTGGCTGTGTCCACTCACCCACGGGAGACGGGCAGGTAGGGCGCAGTGCGGATCTGGCTGTGTCCACTCACCCACGTGAGACGGGCAGGCAAGGCGCAGTGCGGATCTGGCTGTGTCCACTCACCCACGGGAGACGTTCAGGCAGGGCGCAGTGCGGATCTGGCTGTGTCCACTCGCCCACGGGAGACGGGCAGGCAGGGCGCAGTGCGGATCTGGCTGTGTCCACTCACCCACGGCAGGCGGTCAGGCAGGGCGCAGTGCGGATCTGGCTGTGTCCACTCACCCACGGGAGACGGTCAGGCAGGGCGCAGTGTGGATCTGGCTGTGTCCACTCACCCACGGCAGACGGGCAGGAAGGGCGCAGTGCGGATCTGGCTGTGTCCACTCGCCCATGGCAGACGGGCAGGCAGGGCGCAGTGTGGATCTGGCTGTGTCCACTCACCGACGGCAGACGGTCAGGCAGGGCGCAGTGCGGATCTAGCTGTGTCCACTCGCCCACGACAGACGGGGAGGCAGGGCGCAGTGCGGATTTTCTGTGTCCACTCGCCCACGGGAGACGGGCAGGCAGCGCGCAGTGCGGATCTGGCTGTGTCCACTCACCCACGGGAGACGGGCAGGCAGGGAGCAGTGCGGATCTGGCTGTGTCCACTCACTGATGGGAGACGGGCAGGCTGGGCGCAGTGCGGTTCTGGCTGTGTCCACTCGCCCACGGGAGACGGGCAGGCAGGGCGCAGTGCGGATCTGGCGGAGTCCACTCACCCACGAAGGACGGTCAGGCAGGGTGCAGTGCGGATCTGGCTGTGTCCACTCACCCACGGGAGACGGGCAGGTAGGGTGCAGTGCGGATCTGGCTGTGTCCACTCACCCACGTGAGACGGGCAGGCAAGGCGCAGTGCGGATCTGGCTGTGTCCACTCACCCACGGGAGACGGTCAGGCAGGGCGCAGTGCGGATCTGGCTGTGTCCACTCGCCCACGGGAGACGGGCAGGCAGGGCGCAGTGCGGATCTGGCTGTGTCCACTCGCCCACGGCAGACGGGCAGGCAGGGCGCAGTGCGGATCTGGCTGTGTCCACTCACCCACGGCAGACGGTCAGGCAGGGAGCAGTGCGGATCGGGCTGTGTCCACTCACCCACTTCAGACGGTTAGGCAGGGCGCAGTGCGGATCTGGCTGTGTACACTCACCCACGGCAGACGGTCAGGAAGGGCGCAGTGCGGATCTGGCTGTGTCCACTCACCCATGGCAGAAGGGCAGGCAAGGCGCTGTGCGTATCTGGCTGTGTCCACTATCCCACGGGAGACGGTCAGGCAGGGCGCAGTGCGGATCTGGCTGTGTCCACTCGCCCACGGCAGACGGTCAGGCAGGGCGCAGTGCGGATCTGGCTGTGTCCACTCGCCCACGCAGACGGGCAGGCAGGGCGCAGTGTGGATCTGGCTGTGTCCACTCACCCACGGCTGACGGTCAGGGAGGGCACAGTGCGGATCTGGCTGTGTCCACTCACCCACGGCAGGCGGTCAGGCAGGGCGCAGTGCGGATCTGGCTGTGTCCACTCACCCACGGCAGACGGTCAGGCAGTGCGCAGTGCGGATCTGGCTGTGTCCACTCGCCCATGGCAGAAGGGCAGGCAGGGCGCAGTGTGGATCTGGCTGTGTCCACTCACCGACGGCAGACGGTCAGGCAGGGCGCAGTGCGGATCTAGCTGTGTCCACTCGCCCACGACAGACGGGCAGGCAGGGCGCAGTGCGGATCTGGCTGTGTCCACTCACCCACGGCAGGCGGTCAGGCAGGGCGCAGTGCGGATCTGGCTGTGTCCTCTCACCCACGAAGGACGGTCAGGCAGGGTGGAGTGCGGATCTGGCTGTGTCCACTCACCCACGGGAGACGGGCAGGCAGGGCGCAGTGCGGATCATGCTGTGTCCACTCACCGACGGGAGACGGGCAGGCAAGGCGCAGTGCGGATCTGGCTGTGTCCACTCACCCACGGCAGAAGGGCAGGCAGGGCGCAGTGCGGATCTGGCTGTGTCCACTCGTCCACGGGAGACGGGCAGGCAGGGCGCAGTGCGGATCTGGCTCTGTCCACTCACCCACGGGAGACGGGCAGGCAGGGCGCAGTGCGGATCTGGCTGTGTCCACTCACTGATGGGAGACGGGCAGGCAGGGCGCAGTGCGGATCTGGCTGTGTCCACTCACCCACGGGAGACGGGCAGGCAGGGCGCAGTGCGGATCTGGCGGTGTCCACTCACCCACGAAGGACGGTCAGGCAGGGTGCAGTGCGGATCTGGCTGTGTCCACTCACCCACGGGAGACGGTCAGGCAGGGCGCAGTGCGGATCTGGCTGTGTCCACTCACCCACGGCAGACGGGCAGGCAGGGCGCAGTGCGGATCTGGCTGTGTCCACTCACCCACGGGAGACGGTCAGGCAGGGCGCAGTGCGAATCCGGCTGTGTCCACTCACCCACGGGAGATGGGCAGAGACGGTGCTGTGTGGATCTGGCTATGTCCACTGACCCACGACAGACGGGCAGGCAGGGCACAGTACGGATCTGGCTGTGACCACTCACCCACGACAGGCGGTAAGGCAGGGCGCAGTGCGGATCTGGCTGTGTCCACTCACCCTCGGCAGACGGTCAGGCAGGGCGCAGTGCGGATCTGGCTGTGTCCACTCACCCACGGCAGACGGGCAGGCAAGGCGCAGTGTGGATCTGGCTGTGTCCACTCAATCACGGCAGACGGCCAGGCAGGGCGCAGTGCGGATCTGGCTGTGTCCACTGGCCCACGGCAGAAAGGCAGGCAGGGCGCAGTGCGGATCTGGCTGTGTCCACTCGCCCACGGGAGACGGGCAGGCAGGGCGCAGTGCGCATCTGGCTGTGTCCACTCACCCACGGCAGGCGGTCAGGCAGGGCGCAGTGTGGATCTGGCTGTGTCCACTCACCCACGGTAGACGGTCAGGCAGGGCGCAGTGCGGATCTGGCTGTGTCCACTCGCCCACGGCAGACGAGCAGGCAGGGCGCAGTGAGGATCTGCATGTGTCCACTCACCCACGGCAGACGGTCAGGCAGGGTGCAGTGCGGATCTGGCTGTGTCCACTCACCCACGGCAGGCAGTCAGGCAGGGCGCAGTGCGGATCTTGCTGTGTCCACTCACCCACGGCAGGCGGTCAGGCAGGGCGCAGTGCGGATCTTGCTGTGTCCACTCACGAACGGCAGAAAGTCAGGCAGTGCGCAGTGCGGATCTGGCTTTGTCCACTCGCCCATGGCAGACGGGCAGGCATTGCGCAGTGTGGATCTGGCTGTGTCCACTCACCAACGGCAGACGGTCAGGCAGGGCGCAGTGCGGATCTAGCTGTGTCCACTCGCCCACAACAGACGGGCAGGCAGGGCGCAGTGCGGATCTGGCTGTGTCCACTCGCCCACGGGAGACGGGCAGGCAGCGCGCAGTGCGGATCTGGCTGTGTCGACTCACCCACGGGAGACGGGCAGGCAAGGCGCAGTGCGGATCTGGCTGTGTCCACTCACCCACGGGAGACGGGCAGACAGGGCGCAGTGCGGAACTGGCGGTGTCCACTCACCCACGAAGGACGGTCAGGCAGGGTGCAGTGCGGATCTGGCTGTGTCCACTCACCCACGGGAGACGGGCAGGTAGGGCGCAGTGCGGATCTGGCTGTGTCCACTCACCCACGTGAGACAGGCAGGCAAGGCGCAGTGCGGATCTGGCTGTGTCCACTCAACCACGGGAGACGTTCAGGCAGAGCGCAGTGCGGATCTGGCTGTGTCCACTCGCCCACGGGAGACGGGCAGGCAGGGCGCAGTGTGGATCTGGCTGTGTCCACTCACCCACGGCAGGCGGTCAGGCAGGGCGCAGTGCGGATCTGGCTGTGTCCACTCACCCACGGCAGACGGTCAGGCAGGGCGTAGTGCGGATATGGCTGTGTCCACTCGCCCACGACAGACGGCCAGGCAGCGCGCAGTGCGGATCTGGCTGTGTCCAATCGCCCACGGGAGACAGGCAGGCAGCGCGCAGTGCGGATCTGGCTGTGTCCGCTCACCCACGGGAGACGGGCAGGCAGGGCGCAGTGCGGATCTGGCTGTGTCCGCTCACCCACGGGAGACGGGCAGGCAGGGCGCAGTGCGGATCTGGCTGTGTCCGCTCACACACGGGAGACGGGTAGGCAGGGCGCAGTGCGGATCTGGCTGTGTCCACTCACCCACGGGAGACGGGCAGGCACGGCGCAGTGCGGATCTGGCTGTGTCCACTCACCGACGGGAGAGGACAGGCAGGGCGCAGTGCGGATCTGGCTGTGTCCACTCGCCCACGGGAGACGGGCAGGCAGGGCGCAGTGCGGATCTGGCTGTGTCCACTCACCCACGGCAGACGGGCAGGCAGGGCGCAGTGCGGATCTGGCTGTGTCCACTCACCCACGGCAGACGGCCAGGCAGGGCGCAGTGCGGATCTGGCTGTGTCCACTGGCCCACGGCAGAAAGGCAGGCAGGGCGCAGTGCGGATCTGGCTGTGTCCACTCGCCCACGGGAGACGGGCAGGCAGGGCGCAGTGCGCATCTGGCTGTGTCCACTCACCCACGGCAGGCGGTCAGGCAGGGCGCAGTGTGGATCTGGCTGTGTCCACTCACCCACGGTAGACGGTCAGGCAGGGCGCAGTGCGGATCTGGCTGTGTCCACTCGCCCACGGCAGACGAGCAGGCAGGGCGCAGTGAGGATCTGCATGTGTCCACTCACCCACGGCAGACGGTCAGGCAGGGTGCAGTGCGGATCTGGCTGTGTCCACTCACCCACGGCAGGCAGTCAGGCAGGGCGCAGTGCGGATCTTGCTGTGTCCACTCACCCACGGCAGGCGGTCAGGCAGGGCGCAGTGCGGATCTTGCTGTGTCCACTCACGAACGGCAGAAAGTCAGGCAGTGCGCAGTGCGGATCTGGCTTTGTCCACTCGCCCATGGCAGACGGGCAGGCATTGCGCAGTGTGGATCTGGCTGTGTCCACTCACCAACGGCAGACGGTCAGGCAGGGCGCAGTGCGGATCTAGCTGTGTCCACTCGCCCACAACAGACGGGCAGGCAGGGCGCAGTGCGGATCTGGCTGTGTCCACTCGCCCACGGGAGACGGGCAGGCAGCGCGCAGTGCGGATCTGGCTGTGTCGACTCACCCACGGGAGACGGGCAGGCAAGGCGCAGTGCGGATCTGGCTGTGTCCACTCACCCACGGGAGACGGGCAGACAGGGCGCAGTGCGGAACTGGCGGTGTCCACTCACCCACGAAGGACGGTCAGGCAGGGTGCAGTGCGGATCTGGCTGTGTCCACTCACCCACGGGAGACGGGCAGGTAGGGCGCAGTGCGGATCTGGCTGTGTCCACTCACCCACGTGAGACAGGCAGGCAAGGCGCAGTGCGGATCTGGCTGTGTCCACTCACCCACGGGAGACGTTCAGGCAGGGCGCAGTGCGGATCTGGCTGTGTCCACTCGCCCACGGGAGACGGGCAGGCAGGGCACAGTGCGGATATGGCTGTGTCCACTCACCCACGGCAGGCGGTCAGGCAGGGCGCAGTGCGGATCTGGCTGTGTCCACTCACCCACGGCAGACTGTCAGGCAGGGCGTAGTGCGGATATGGCTGTGTCCACTCGCCCACGACAGACGGCCAGGCAGCGCGCAGTGCGGATCTGGCTGTGTCCAATCGCCCACGGGAGACAGGCAGGCAGCGCGCAGTGCGGATCTGGCTGTGTCCGCTCACCCTCGGGAGACGGGCAGGCAGGGCGCAGTGCGGATCTGGCTGTGTCCGCTCACCCACGGGAGACGGGCAGGCAGGGCGCAGTGCGGATCTGGCTGTGTCCGCTCACACACGGGAGACGGGCAGGCAGGGCGCAGTGCGGATCTGGCTGTGTCCACTCACCCACGGGAGACGGGCAGGCACGGCGCAGTGCGGATCTGGCTGTGTCCACTCACCGACGGGAGAGGACAGGCAGGGCGCAGTGCGGATCTGGCTGTGTCCACTCGCCCACGGGAGACGGGCAGGCAGGGCGCAGTGCGGATCTGGCTGTGTCCACTCACCCACGGCAGGCGGTCAGGCAGTGCGCAGTGCGGATCTGGCTGTGTCCACTCACCCACGGGAGACGGGCAGGCAGGGCGCAGTGCGGATCTGGCTGTGTCCACTCGCCCACGGCAGATGGACAGGCAGGGCGCAGTGTGGATCTGGCTGTGTCCACTCACCGACGGCAGACGGTCAGGCAGGGCGTAGTGCGGAACTGGCTGTGTCCACTCAGCCACGACAGACGGGCAGGCAGGGCGCAGTGCGGATCTGGCTGTGTCCACTCCCCCACGGGAGACGGGCAGGCAGTGCGCAGTGCGGATCTGGCTGTGTCCACTCGCCCATGGCAGACGGGCAGGCAGGGCGCAGTGTGGATCTGGCTGTGTCCACTCACCGACGGCAGTCGGTCAGGCAGTGCGCAGTGCGGATCTAGCTGTGTCCACTCGGCCACGACAGACGGGCAGGCAGGGCGCAGTGCGGATCTGGCTGTGTCCACTCGCCCACGGGAGACGGGCAGGCAGCGCGCAGTGCGGATCTGGCTGTGTCCAATCACCCACGGTTGACGGGCAGGCAGGGCGCAGTGCGGATCTGGCTGTGTCCACTCACTGATGGGAGACGGGCAGGCAGGGCGCAGTGCGGATCTGGCTGTGTCCACTCACCCACGGGAGACGGGCAGGCAGGGCGCAGTGCGGATCTGGCGGTGTCCACTCACCCACGGCAGACGGGCAGGCAGGGCGCAGTGCGGATCTGGCTGTGTCCACTCACCCATGGCAGACGGTCAGGCAGGGCGCAGTGCGGATCTGGCTGTGTCCACTCACCCACGGCAGAAGGGCAGGCAAGGCGCAGTGCGGATCTGGCTGTGTCCACTAGCCCACGGGAGACGGTCAGGCAGGGCGCAGTGCGGATCTGGCTGTGTCCACTCACCCACGGCAGACGGTCTGGCAGGGCGCAGTGCGGATCTGGCTGTGTCCACTCACCCACGGCAGACGGTCAGGCAGGGCGCAGTGCGGATCTGGCTGTGTCCACTCGCCCACGCAGACGGGCAGGGAGGGCGCAGTGTGGATCTGGCTGTGTCCACACTCCCACGGCTGACCGTCTGGCAGGGCGCAGTGCGGATCTGGCTGTGTCCACTCACCCATGGCAGACGGTCAGGCAGGGCGCAGTGCGGATCTGGCTGTGTCCACTCACCCACGGCAGAAGGGCAGGCAAGGCGCAGTGCGGATCTGGCTGTGTCCACTCACCCACGGCAGACGGGCAGGCAGGGCGCAGTGCGGATCTGGCTGTGTCCACTCGCCCACGGGAGACGTGCAGGCAGCGCGCAGTGCGGATCAGGCTGTGTCCACTCACCCACGGGAGACGGGCAGGCAGGGCGCAGTGCGGATCTGGCTGTGTCCACTCACTGACGGGAGACGGGCAGGCAGGGCGCAGTGCGGATCTGGCTGTGTCCACTCACCCACGGGAGACGGGCAGGCAGGGCGCAGTGCGGATCTGGCTGTGTCCACTCACCGACGGGAGACGGCAGGCAGGGCGCAGTGCGGATCTGGCTGTGTCCACTCACCCACGGGAGACGGTCAGGCAGGGCGCAGTGCGGATCTGGCTGTGTCCACTCACCCAAAGCAGGCGGTCAGGCAGGGCGCAGTGCGGATCTGGCTGTGTCCACTCACCCACGGGAGACGGGCTGGCAGGACGCAGTGCGGATCTGGCTGTGTCCACTCACCGACGGGAGACGGCAGGTAGGGCGCAGTGCGGATCTGGCTGTGTCCACTCTCCCACGGGAGACGGGCAGGCAGGGCGCCGTGCGGATCTGGCGGTGTCCACTCACCCACGAAGGACGGTCAGGCAGGGTGCAGTGCGGATCTGGCTGTGTCCACTCACCCACGGGAGACGGGCAGGTAGGGCGCAGTGCGGATCTGGCTGTGTCCACTCACCCACGGCAGACGGGCAGGCAGGGCGCAGTGCGGATCTGGCTGTGTCCACTCGCCCACGGCAGAGGGGCAGGCAGGGCGCAGAGTGGATCTGGCTGTGTCCACTCACCCACGGCTGACGGTCAGGCAGGGCGCAGTGCGGATCTAGCTGTGTCCACTCACCCACGGCAGACGGGCAGGCAGGGCGCAGTGCGGATATGGCTGTGTCCAATCGCCCACGACAGACGGGCAGGCAGCGCGCAATGCGGATCTGGCTGTTTCGACTCGCCCACGGGAGACGGGCAGGCAGCGCGCAGTGCGGAACTGGCTGTGTCCACTCACCCACGGGAGACGGGCAGACAGGGCGCAGTGCGGATCTGGCTGTGTCCACTCACCCACGGCAGACGGGCAGGCAGGGCGCAGTGCGGATCTGGCTGTGTCCACTCAACCACGGCAGGCGGTTAGGCAGGGCGCAGTGCGGATCTGGCTATGTCCACTCACCCACGGCAGACGGGCAGGCAGGGCGCAGTGCGGATCTGGCTGTGTCCACTCACCCACGGGAGACGGGCAGGCAGGGCGCAGTGTGGATCTGGCGGTGTCCACTCACCGACGGGAGACGGGCAGGCAGGGCGCAGTGTGGACCTGGCTGTGTCCACTCACCCACGGGAGACGGGAAGGCAGGGCGCAGTGCGGATCTGGCGGTGTCCACTCACCCACGAAGGACGGTCAGGCAGGGTGCAGTGCGGATCTGGCTGTGTCCACTCACCCACGGGAGACGGGCAGGTAGGGCGCAGTGCGGATCTGGCTGTGTCCTCTCACCCACGTGAGACGAGCAGGAAAGGCGCAGTGCGGATCTGGCTGTGTCCACTCACCCACGGGAGACGGTCAGGCAGGGCGCAGTGCGGATCTGGCTGTGTCCACTCGCCCACGGGAGACGGGCAGGCAGGGCGCTGTGCGGATCTGGCTGTGTCCACTCGCCCACGGCAGACGGTCAGGCAGGGCGCAGTGCCGATCTGGCTGTGTCCACTCACCCACGGCAGAAGGGCAGGCAAGGCGCAGTGCGGATCTGGCTGTGTCCACTAGCCCACGGGAGACGGTCAGGCAGGGCGCAGTGCGGATCTGGCTGTGTCCACTCACCCACGGCAGACGGTCTGGCAGGGCGCAGTGCGGATCTTTCTGTGTCCACTCACCCACGGCATACGGTCAGGCAGGGCGCAGTGCGGATCTGGCTGTGTCCACTCGCCTACGCAGACGGGCAGGCAGGGCGCAGTGTGGATCTGGCTGTGTCCACACACCCACGGCTGACGGTCAGGCAGGGCGCAGTGCGGATCTGGCTGTGTCCACTCACCGACGGCAGGCGGTCAGGCAGGGCGCAGTGCGGATCAGGCTGTGTCCACTCACCCACGGCAGACGGGCAGGCAGCGCGCAGTGCGGATCTGGCTGTGTCCACTCACCCACGGGAGACTGGCAGGCAGGGCGCAGTGCGGATCTGGCTGTGTCCACTCACTGACGGGAGACGGGCAGGTAGGGCGCAGTGCGGATCTGGCTGTGTCCACTCACCCACGGGAGACGGGCAGGCAGGGCGCAGTGCGGATCTGGCGGTGTCCACTCACCCACGAAGGACGGTCAGGCAAGGTGCAGTGCGGATCTGGCTGTGTCCACTCACCCACGGGAGACGGACAGGTAGGGTGCAGTGCGGATCAGGCTGTGTCCACTCACCCACGTGAGACGGGCAGGCAAGGCGCAGTGCGGATCTGGCTGTGTCCACTCACCTACGGAACACGGTCAGGCAGGGCGCAGTGCGGATCTGGCAGTGTCCACTCACCCACGGGAGAGGGGCAGGCAGGGCGCAGTGCGGATCTGGCTGTGTCCGCTCGCCCACGGGAGAGGGTCAGGCAGGGCGCAGTGCGGATCTGGCTGTGTCCATTCACCCACGGCAGACGGGGAGGCAGGGCGCAGTGTGGATCTGGCTGTGTCCACTCACCCACGGCATACGGGCAGGCAGGGCGCAGTGCGGATATGGCTGTGTCCACTCGCCCACGACAGACGGGCAGGCAGCGAGCAGTGCGGATCTGGCTGTTTCCACTCGCCCACGGGAGACGGGCAGGCAGAGCGCAGTGTGGATCTGGCTGTGTCCACTCACCCACGGCAGACGGTCAGGCAGGGCGCAGTGCGGATCTGGCTGTGTCCACTCACCCACGGCAGACGGTCAGGCAGGGCGTAGTGTGGATCTGGCTGTGTCCACTCACCCACGGGAGAGGGGCAGGCAGGGCGCAGTGCGGATCTGGATGTGTCCACTCACACACGGCAGGCGGTTAGGCAGGGCGCAGTGCGGATTTGGCTGTGTCCACTCACCCACGGCAGATGGTCAGTCAGGGCGCAGTGCGGATCTGGCTATGTCCACTCGCCCACGGCAGACGGGCAGGCAGGGCGCAGTGTGGATCGGACTGTGTCCACTGACCCACGGCAGACGGTCAGGCAGGGCGCAGTGCGGATCTGGCTGTGTCCACTCGCCCACGGCAGAAGGGCAGGCAGGGCGCAGTGCGGATCTGGCTGTGTCCACTCGCCCACGGGAGATGGGCAGGCAGGGCGCAGTGCGGATCTGGCTGTGTCCACTCACCCACGGGAGACGGGCAGGCAGGGCGCAGTTCGGATATGGCTGTGTCCACTCACTGACGGGAGACGGGCAGGCAAGGCACAGTGCGGATCTGGCTGTGTCCACTCACCCACGGGAGACGGGCATGCAGGGCGCAGTGCGGATCTGGCTGTGTCCACTCACCCACGGCAGACAGTCAGGCAGGGCGCAGTGCCGATCTGGCTGTGTCCACTCACCCACTGGAGACGGGCAGGCAGGGCTAAGTGCGGATCTGGCTGTGTCCACTCACCCAGGGGAGAAGGGCAGGCAGGGCGCAGTGCGGTTCTGGCTGTGTCCACTCACCCACGGCAGACGGGTAGGCAGGGCACAGTGCGGATCTGGCTGTGTCCACCCGCCCACGGCATACGGGCAGGAAGGGCGGAGTGCGGATCTGGCTGTGTCCACTCACTTACGGGAGACGGGCAGGCAGGGCGCAGTGCGGATCTGGCTGTGTCCACTCACCCACGGCAGAAGGGCAGGCAGGGCGCAGTGCGGATCTGGCTGTGTCCACTCGCCCACGGGAGACGGGCAGGCAGGGCGCGGTGCGGATATGGCTGTGTCCACTCACCCACGGCAGGCGGTCAGGCAGGGCGCAGTGTGGATCTGGCTGTGTCCACTCGCCCACGGGAGACGGGCAGGCAGGGCGCAGTGCGGATCTGGCTGTGTCCACTCACCCACGGCAGGCGGTCAGGCAGGGCGCAGTGCGGATCTGGCTGTGTCCACTCGCCCACGGGAGACGGGCAGGCAGGGCGCAGTGCGGATCTGGCTGTGTCCACTCACCGACGGCAGGCGATCAGAAAGGGCGCAGTGCGGATCTGGCTGTGTCAACTCACCCACGGCAGACGGGCAGGCAGCGCGTATTGCGGATCTGGCTGTGTCCAATCGCCCACGGCAGACGGGCAGGCAGGGCGCAGTGTGGATCTGGATGTGTCCACTCACCCACAGCAGACGGTCAGGCAGGGCGCAGTGCGGATCTGGCTGTGTCCACTCGCCCACGGCAGACGGTCAGGCAGTGCGCAGTGTGGATCTGGCTGTGTCCACTCACACACGGGAGACGGTCAGGCACGGCGCAGTGCGGATCTGCTGTGTCCACTTGCCCACGGGAGACGGGCAGGCAGGGCGCAGTGCGGATCTGGCTGTGTCCACTCACCCACGGGAGACGGGCAGACAGGGCGCAGTGCGGATCTGGCTGTGTCCACTCACTGACGGGAGACGGGCAGGCAGTGCGCAGTGCGGATCTGGCTGTGTCCACTCACCCACGGCAGAAGGGCAGGCAGGGCGCAGTGCGGATCTGGCTGTGTCCACTCACCCACGGCTGACGGTCAGGCAGGGCGCAGTGCGGATCTGGCTGTGTCCACTCACCCACGGGAAACAGGCAGGCAGGGCGCAGTGCGGATCCGGCTGTGTCCACTCACCCACTTGAGATGGGCAGAGACGGTGCTGTGTGGATCTGGCTATGTCCACTCACCCACGGGAGACGGGCAGGCAGGGCGCAGTACGGATCTGGCTGTGTCCACTCACCCACGGCAGACGGTCAGGCAGGGCGCAGTGCGGATCTGGCTGTGTCCACTCACCCACAGGAGACAGGCAGGCAGGGCGCAGTGCGGATCCGGCTGTGTCCACTCACCCACTTGAGATGGGCAGAGACGGTGCTGTGTGGATCTGGCTATGTCCACTCACCCACGGGAGACGGGCAGGCAGTGCGCAGTGCGGATCTGGCTGTGTCCACTCACCCACGGCAGAAGGGCAGGCAGGGCGCAGTGCGGATCTGGCTGTGTCCACTCACCCACGGCTGACGGTCAGGCAGGGCGCAGTGCGGATCTGGCTGTGTCCACTCACCCACGGGAGACAGGCAGGCAGGGCGCAGTGCGGATCCGGCTGTGTCCACTCACCCACTTGAGATGGGCAGAGACGGTGCTGTGTGGATCTGGCTATGTCCACTCACCCACGGGAGACAGGCAGGCAGGGCGCAGTACGGATCTGGCTGTGTCCACTCACACACGGCAGACGGTCAGGCAGGGCGCAGTGCGGATCTGGCTGTGTCCACTCACCCACAGGAGACAGGCAGGCAGGGCGCAGTGCGGATCCGGCTGTGTCCACTCACCCACGGGAGATGGGCAGACGGTGCTGTGTGGATCTGGCTATGTCCACTGACCCACGGCAGACGGGCAGGCAGGGCGCAGTACGCATCTGGCTGTGTCCACTCAGCCACGACAGACGGGCAGGCAGGGCGCAGTGCGGATCTGGCTGTGTCCACTCGCCCACGGGAGACGGGCAGGCAGTGCGCAGTGCGGATCTGGCTGTGTCCACTCACCCATGGCAGACGGGCAGGCAGGGCGCAGTGTGGATCTTTCTTTGTCCACTCACCGACGGCAGTCGGTCAGGCAGTGCGCAGTGCGGATCTAGCTGTGTCCACTCGCCCACGACAGACGGGCAGGCAGGGCGCAGTGCGGATCTGGCTGTGTCCACTCACCCACGGCAAACGGTCAGGCAGGGCAAAGTGCGGATCTGGCTGTTTCCACTCGCCCACGGCAGAGGGGCAGGCAGGGCGCTGTGTGGATCTGGCTGTGTCCACTCACCCACGTCAGACGGTCAGGCAGGGCGCAGTGCGGATCTGGCTGTGTCCACTCGCCCACGGCAGACGGTCAGGCAGGGCGCAGTGCGGATCTGGCTGTGTCCACTCACCCACGAAGGACGGTCAGGCAGGGTAGAGTGCGGATCTGGCTGTGTCCACTCACCCACGGGAGACGGGCAGGCAGGGCGCAGTGCGGATCAGGCTGTGTCCACTCACCGACGGGAGACCGGCAGGCAAGGCGCAGTGCGGATCTGGCTGTGTCCACTCACCCACGGCAGAAGGGCAGGCAGGGCGCAGTGCGGATCTGGCTGTGTCCTCTCGCCCACGGGAGACGGGCAGGCAGGGCGCAGTGCGGATCTGGCTGTGTCCACTCACCCACGGCAGGAGGTCAGGCAGGGCGCAGTGCGGATCTGGCTGTGTCCACTCACTCACGGCAGACGGTCAGGCAGGACGCAGTGCGGATCTGGCTGTGTCCTCTCGCCCACGGCACACGGACAGGCAGGGCGCAGTGTGGATCCGGCTGTGTCCACTCACCGACGGCAGAAGGTCAGGCAGGGCGCAGTGCGGAACTGGCTGTGTCCACTCAGCCACGACAGATGGGCAGGCAGGGCGCAGTGCGGATCTGGCTGTGTCCACTCGCCCACGGGAGACGGGCAGGCAGTGCGCAGTGCGGATCTGGCTGTGTCCACTCACCCACGGAAGACGGGCAGGCAGGGCGCAGTGCGGATCTGGCTGTGTCCACTCACTGACGGGGGACGGGCAGGCAGGGCGAAGTGCGGATCTGGCTGTGTCCACTCACCCACGGGAGACGGGCTGGCAGGGCGCCGTGCGGATCTGGCGGTGTCCACTCACCCACGAAGGACGGTCAGGCAGGGCGCAGTGCGGATCTGGCTGTGTCCACTCACCCACGGGAGACGGGCAGGTAGGGCGCAGTGTGGATCTGGCTGTGTCCACTCACCCACGGCAGACGGGCAGGCAGGGCGCAGTGCGGATCTGGCTGTGTCCACTCGCCCACGGCAGAGGGGCAGGCAGGGCGCAGTGTGGATCTGGCTGTGTCCACTCACCCACGGCTGACGGTCAGGCAGGGCGCAGTGCGGATCTAGCTGTGTCCACTCACCCACGGCAGGCGGTCAGGCAGGGCGCAGTGCGGATCTGGCTGTGTCCACTCACCCACGGCAGACGGGCAGGCAGGGCGCAGTGCGGATCTGGCTGTGTCCACTCGCCCACGGCAGACGGGCAGGCAGGGCGCAGTGCGGATATGGCTGTGTCCACTCACCTACGGGACACGGTCAGGCAGGGCGCAGTGCGGATCTGGCAGTGTCCACTCGCCCACGGGAGACGGGCAGGCAGGGCGCAGTGCGGATCTGGCTGTGTCCACTCACCCACGGGAGACGGGCAGGCAGGGCGCAGTGCGGATCTGGCTGTGTCCACTCACCGACGGGAGACGGCAGGCAGGGAGCAGTGCGGATCTGGCTGTGTCCACTCACCCACGGCAGAAGGGCAGGCAGGGCGCAGTGTGGATCTGGCTGTGTCCACTCACCCACGGGAGACGGGCAGGCAGGGCGCAGTGCGGATCTGGCTGTGTCCACTCACCCACGGCAGGCGGTCAGGCAGGGCGCAGTGCGGATCTGGCTGTGTCCACTCACCCACGGCAGACGGTCAGGCAGGGCGCAGTGCGGATCTGGCTGTGTCCACTCGCCCACGGCAGACGGACAGGCAGGGCGCAGTGTGGATCTGGCTGTGTCCACTCACCGACGGCAGACGGTCAGGCAGGGCGCAGTGCGGAACTGGCTGTGTCCACTCAGCCACGGGAGACGGGCAGGCAGGGCGCAGTGCGGATCTGGCTGTGTCCACTCACCCACGGCAGACAGTCAGGCAGGGCGCAGTGCCGATCTGGCTGTGTCCACTCACCCACTGGAGACGGGCAGGCAGGGCTAAGTGCGGATCTGGCTGTGTCCACTCACCCAGGGGAGAAGGGCAGGCAGGGCGCAGTGCGGTTCTAGCTGTGTCCACTCGCCCATGGCAGACGGGCAGGCAGGGCGCAGTGTGGATCTGGCTTTGTCCACTCACCGACGGCAGTCGGTCAGGCAGTGCGCAGTGCGGATCTAGCTGTGTCCACTCGCCCACGACAGACGGGCAGGCAGGGCGCAGTGCGGATCTGGCTGTGTCCACTCACACACGGCAGACGGTCAGGCAGGGCAAAGTGCGGATCTGGCTGTTTCCACTCGCCCACGGCAGAGGGGCAGGCAGGGCGCTGTGTGGATCTGGCTGTGTCCACTCACCCACGTCAGACGGTCAGGCAGGGCGCAGTGCGGATCTGGCTGTGTCCACTCGCCCACGGCAGACGGTCAGGCAGGGCGCAGTGCGGATCTGGCTGTGTCCACTCACCCACGAAGGACGGTCAGGCAGGGTAGATTGCGGATCTGGCTGTGTCCACTCACCCACGGGAGACGGGCAGGCAGGGCGCAGTGCGGATCAGGCTGTGTCCACTCACCGACGGGAGACCGGCAGGCAAGGCGCAGTGCGGATCTGGCTGTGTCCACTCACCCACGGCAGAAGGGCAGGCAGGGCGCAGTGCGGATCTGGCTGTGTCCTCTCGCCCACAGGAGACGGGCAGGCAGGGCGCAGTGCGGATCTGGCTGTGTCCACTCACTCACGGCAGACGGTCAGGCAGGACGCAGTGCGGATCTGGCTGTGTCCACTCGCCCACGGCACACGGACAGGCAGGGCGCAGTGTGGATCCGGCTGTGTCCACTCACCGACGGCAGACGGTCAGGCAGGGCGCAGTGCGGAACTGGCTGTGTCCACTCAGCCACGACAGACGGGCAGGCAGAGCGCAGTGCGGATCTGGCTGTGTCCACTCGCCCACGGGAGACGGGCAGGCAGTGCGCAGTGCGGATCTGGCTGTGTCCACTCACCCACGGAAGACGGGCAGGCAGGGCGCAGTGCGGATCTGGCTGTGTCCACTCACTGACGGGAGACGGGCAGGCAAGGTGCAGTGCGGATCTGGCTGTGTCCACTCACCCACGGGAGACGGGCAGGCAGGGCGAAGTGCGGATCTGGCTTTGTCCACTCACCCACGGGAGACGGTCAGGCAGGGCGCATTGCGGATCTGGATGTGTCCACTCACCCACGGCAGACGGGCAGGCAGGGCGCAGTGTGGATCTGGCTGTGTCCACTCACCAATGGCAGACGGTCAGGCAGGGAGCAGTGCGGATCTGGCTGTGTCCACTCACTCACGGCAGATGGGAAGGCAGTGCGCAGTGCGGATCTGGCTGTGTCCACTCGCCCAGGGGAGACGGTCAGGCAGGGAGCAGTGCGGATCTGGCTGTGTCCACTCACCCACGGCAGACGGGCAGGCAGTGTGCAGTGCGGATCTGGCTGTGTCCACTCACCCACGGCAGACGGGCAGGCAGTGTGCAGTGCGGATCTGGCTGTGTCCACTCGCCCATGGCAGACGGGCAGGCAGGGCGCAGTGCGGATCTGGCTGTATCCACTCACCCACGGGAGACCGGCAGGCAGGGCGCAGTGCGGATCTGGCTGTGTCCACTCACCCACGAAGACGGGCAGGCAGGGCGCAGTGCGGATCTGGCTGTGTCCACTCACTGACGGGAGACGGGCAGGCAGGGCGAAGTGCGGATCTGGCTGTGTCCACTCACCCACGGGAGACGGGAAGGCAGGGCGCAGTGCGGATCTGGCGGTGTCCACTCACCAACGAAGGACGGTCAGGCAGGGTGCATGCGGATCTGGCTGTGTCCACTCACCCACGGGAGACTCTCAGGCAGGGCACAGTGCGGATCTGGCTGTGTCCACTCACCCACGGCAGACGGGCAGGCAGGGCGCAGTGTGGATCTGGCTGTGTCCACTCACCCACGGCAGACGGTCAGGCCGGGCGCAGTGCGGATCTGGCTGTGTCCACTCACCCACGACAGGCGGTCAGGCAGGGCGCAGTGCGGATCTGGCTGTGTCCACTCACCCACGGCAGATGGTCAGGCAGTGCGCAGTGCGGATCTGGCTGTGTCCGCTAGCCCACGGGAGACGGGCAGGCAGGGCGCAGTGCGGATCTGGCTGTGTCCACTCACCCACGGGAGACGGGCAGGCAGGGCGCAGTGCGGATCTGGCTGTGTCCACTCACCCACGGGAGAGGGTCAGGCAGGGCGCAGTGCGGATCTTGCTGTGTCCATTCACCCACGGCAGACGGGCAGGCAGGGCGCAGTGTGGGTCTGGCTGTGTCCACTCACCCACGGCATACGGGCAGGCAGGGCGCAGTGCGGATATGGCTGTGTCCACTCGCACACGACAGACGGGCAGGGAGCGAGCAGTGCGGATCTGGCTGTTTCCACTCGCCCACGGGAGACGGGCAGGCAGCGCGCAGTGCGGATCTGGCTGTGTCCACTCGCCCAGGGGAGACGGGCAGGCAGTGCGCAGTGCGGATCTGGCTGTGTCCACTCGCCCAGGGGAGACGGGCAGGCAGGGCGCAGTGTGGATCTGGCTGTGTCCACTCACCCACGGCAGACGGGCAGGCAGTGTGCAGTGCGGATCTGGCTGTGTCCACTCGCCCACGGCAGACGGGCAGGCAGGGCGCAGTGCGGATCTGGCTGTATCCACTCACCCACGGGAGACCGGCAGGCAGGGCGCAGTGCGGATCTGGCTGTGTCCACTCGCCAACGGGAGACGGGCAGGCAGGGCGCAGTGCGGATCTGGCTGTGTCCACTCACCCACGGGAGACGGGCAGGCAGGGCGCAGTGCAGAACTGGCTGTGTCCACTCACCCACGGCAGACGGTCAGGCAGGGCGCAGTGCGGATCTGGCTCTGTCCACTCACCTACGGGAGATGGCAGGCAGGGCGCCGTGCGGATCTGGCTGTGTCCACTCACCCATGGGAGATGGGCAGGCAGGGCGCAGTGCGGATCTGGTTGTTTCCACTCGCCCACGGCAGACGGGCAGGCAGGGCGCAGTGCGGATCTGGCTGTGTCCACTCACCCACGGCAGACGGTCAGGCAGGGGGCAGTGCGGATCGAGCTGTGTCCACTCACCCACGGCAGACGGGTAGGCAGGTCGCAGTGTGGATCTGGCTGTGTCCACTCACCCACGGCAGACGGTCAGGCAGGGCGCAGTGCGGATCTGGCTGTGTCCACTCACCCACGGCAGAAGGGCAGGCAGGGCGCAGTGCGGATCTGGCTGTGTCCACTCGCCCACGGGAGACGGGCAGGCAGGGCGCAGTGCGGATCTGGCTGTGTCCACTCACCCACGGCAGGCGGTCAGGCAGGGCGCAGTGCGGATCTGGCTGTGTCCACTCACACACGGCAGACGGTCAGGCAGGGCGCAGTGCTGATCTGGCTGTGTCCACTCGCCCACGGCAGACGGGCAGGCAGGGCGCAGTGTGGATCTGGCTGTGTCCACTCACCCACGGCAGACGGTCAGGCAGGGCGCAGTGCGGATCTGGCTGTGTCCACTCACCCACAGCAGACGGTCAGGCAGGGCGCAGTGCGGATCGGGCTGTGTCCACTCACCCACGGCATATGGGCAGGCAGAGCGCAGTGTGGATCTGGCTGTGTCCACTCACCCACGGCAGACGGTCAGGCGGGGCGCAGTGCGGATCTGGCTGTGTCCACTCACCCACGGCAGAGGGGCACGCAGGGCGCAGTGCGGATCTGGCTGAGTCCACTCGCCCACGGGAGACGGGCAGGCAGGGCGCAGTGCGGATCTGGCTGTGTCCACTCACCCACGGCAGGCGGTCAGGCAGGGCGCAGTGCGGATCTGGCTGTGTCCACTCACCCACGGCAGACGGTCAGGCAGGGCGCAGTGCGGATCTGGCTGAGTCCACTCGCCCACGGGAGACGGGCAGGCAGGGCGCAGTGCGGATCTGGCTGTGTCCACTCGCCCACGGCAGACGGGCAGGCAGGGCGCAGTGCGGATCTGGCTGTGTCCACTCACCCATGGGAGACGGCTAGGCAGGTCGCAGTGCGGATCTGGTTGTGTCCACTCGCCCACGGCAGACGGGCAGGCAGGGCGCAGTGCGGATCTGGCTGTGTCCACTCACCCACGGCAGACGGTCAGGTAGGGGGCAGTGCGGATCGAGCTGTGTCCACTCACCCACGGCAGACGGGCAGGCATGTCGCAGTGTGGATCTGGCTGTGTCCACTCACCCACGGCAGACGGTCAGGCAGGGCGCAGTGCGGATCTGGCTGTGTCCACTCACCCACGGCAGAAGGGCAGGCAGGGCGCAGTGCGGATCTGGCTGTGTCCACTCGCCCACGGGAGACGGGCAGGCAGGGCGCAGTGCGGATCTGGCTGTGTCCACTCACCCACGGCAGGCGGTCAGGCAGGGCGCAGTGCGGATCTGGCTGTGTCCACTCACCCACGGCAGACGGTCAGGCAGGGCGCAGTGCTGATCTGGCTGTGTCCACTCGCCCACGGCAGACGGGCAGGCAGGGCGCAGTGTGGATCTGGCTGTGTCCACTCACCCACGGCAGACGGTCAGGCAGGGCGCAGTGCGGATCTGGCTGTGTCCACTCACCCACGGCAGACGGTCAGGCAGGGCGCAGTGCGGATCGGGCTGTGTCCACTCACCCACGGCCGACGGGCAGGCAGAGCGCAGTGTGGATCTGGCTGTGTCCACTCACCCACGGCAGACGGTCAGGCAGGGCGCAGTGCGGATCTGGCTGTGTCCACTAACCCACGGCAGAAGGGCAGGCAGGGCGCAGTGCGGATCTGGCTGTGTCCACTCGCCCACGGGAGACGGGCAGGCAGGGCGCAGTGCGGATCTGGCTGTGTCCACTCACCCACGGCAGGCGGTCAGGCAGGGCGCAGTGCGGATCTGGCTGTGTCCACTCACCCACGGCAGACGGTCAGGCAGGGCGCAGTGCGGATCTGGCTGTGTCCACTCGCCCACGGCAGACGGGCAGGCAGGGCGCAGTGCGGATCTGGCTGTGTCCATTCACCCACGGAAGACGGTCAGGCAGGGCGCAGTGCGGATCTGGCTGTGTCCACTCACCCACGGCAGGCAGTCAGGCAGGGCGCAGTGTGGATCTGGCTGTATCCACTCACCCACGGCAGACGGTCAGGCAGTGCGCAGTGCGGATCTGGCTGTGTCCACTAGCCCATGGCATACGGGCCGGCAGGGTGCAGTGTGGATCTGGCTGTGTCCACTCACCGATGGCAGACGGTCAGGCAGGGCGCAGTGCGGATCTGACTGTGTCCACTCGCCCACGGCAGAAGGGCAGGCAGTGCGCAGTGCGGATCTGGCTGTGTCCACTCGCCCACGGGAGACGGGCAGGCAGGGCGCAGTTCGGATCTGGCTGTGTCCACTCACTGACGGGAGACGGGCAGGCAAGGTGCAGTGCGGATCTGGCTGTGTCCACTCACCCACGGGAGACGGGCAGGCAGGGCGCAGTGCGGATCTGCCTGTGTCCACTCGCCCACGGCATACGGGCAGGAAGGGCGGAGTGCGGATCTGGCTGTGTCCACTCACTTACGGGAGACGAGCAGGCAGGGCGCAGTGCGGATCTGGCTGTGTCCACTCACCCACGGCAGAAGGGCAGGCAGGGCGCAGTGCGGATCTGGCTGTGTCCACTCGCCCAGGGGAGACAGGCAGGCAGGGCGCAGTGCGGATATGGCTGTGTCCACTCTCCCACGGCAGGCGGTCAGGTAGGGCGCAGTGCGGATCTGGCTGTGTCCACTCGCCCACGGGAGACGGGCAGGCAGGGCGCAGTGCGGATCTGGCTGTGTCCACTCACCCACGGCAGAGGGGCAGGCAGGGCGCAGTGCGGATCTGGCTGTGTCCACTCGCCCACGGGAGACGGGCAGGCAGGGCGCAGTGCGGATCTGGCTGTGTCCACTCACCCACGGCAGGCGGTCAGGCAGGGCGCAGTGCGGATCTGGCTGTGTCCACTCACCCACGGCAGACGGTCAGGCAGGGCGCAGTGCGGATCTGGCTGTGTCCACTCGCCCACGGCAGACGGGCAGGCAGGGCGCAGTGTGGATCTGGCTGTGTCCACTCACCCACGGCAGACGGTCAGGCAGGGCGCAGTGCGGATCTGGCTGTGTCCACTCACCCACGGCAGGCGGTCAGGCAGGGCGCAGTGCGGATCTGGCTGTGTCCACTCACCCACGGCAGACGGTCAGGCAGTGCGCAGTGCGGATCTGGCTGTGTCCACACGCCCACGGCAGACGGGCAGGCAGGGCGCAGTGCGGATCTGGCTGTGTCCACTCGCCCACGGCAGACGGACATGCAGGGTGCAGTGCGGATCTGGCTGTGTCCACTCACCCACGGCAGAAGGGCAGGCAGGGCGCAGTGCGGATGTGGCTGTGTCCACTCACCCACGCAGACGGTCAGGCAGTGCGCAGTGCGGATCTGGCTGTGTCCACTCGCCTACGGCAGACGGGCAGGCAGGGCGCAGTGTGGATCTGGCTGTGTCCACTCAAAGATGGCAAACGATCAGGCAGGGCGCAGTGCGGATCTGGCTGTGTCCACTCGCCCACGGCAGACGGGCAGGCAGGGCGCAGTGCGTATCTGGCGGTGTCCACTCACCCACGAAGGACGGTCAGGCAGGGTGCAGTGCGGATCTGGCTGTGTCCACTCACCCACGGGAGACGGGCAGGTAGGGCGCAGTGCGGATCTGGCAGTGTCCACTCACCCACGTGAGACGGGCAGGCAAGGCGCAGTGCGGATCTGGCTGTGTCCACTCACCCACGGGAGACGGTCAGGCAGGGCGCAGTGCGCATCTGGCTGTGTCCACTAACCCACGACAGACGGGAAGGCAGGGTGCAGTGTGGATCTGGCTGTGTCCACACACCCACGGCAGACGGTCAGGCAGGGCGCAGTGCGGATCTGGCTTTGTCCACTCACCCACGGCAGACGGTCAGGCAGTGCTCAATGCGGATCTGGCTGTGTCCGCTCGCCCACGGCAGACGGGCAGGCAGGGCGCAGTGTGGATCTGGCTGTGTCCGCTCACCCACGGGAGACGGGCAGGCAGGGTGCAGTGCGGATCTGGCTATGTCCACTCACTGACGGGAGATGGGCAGGCAAGGTGCAGTGCGGATCTGGCTGTGTCCACTCACCCACGGGAGACGGGCAGGCAGGGCGCATTGCGGATCTGGCTGTGTCCACTCACCCACGGGAGACGGTCAGGCAGGGCGCAGTGCGGATCTGGCTGTGTCCACTCACCCACGGCAGACGGTCAGGCAGTGCGCAGTGCGGATCTGGCTGTGTCCAATCACCCACGGGAGACGGTCAGGCATGGCGCAGTGCGGATCTAGCTGTGTCCACTTGCCCACGGGAGACGGGCAGTCAGGGCGCAGTGCGGATCTGTCTGTGTCCACTCACCCACGGGAGACCGGCAGGCAGGGCGCAATGCGGATCTGGCTGTGTCCACTCACTGACGGGAGACGGGCAGGCAGGGCGCAGTGCGGATCTTGCTGTGTCCACCCACCCACGGCAGAAGGGCAGGCAGGGCGCAGTGCGGATCTGGCTGTGTCCACTCACCCACGGCAGACGGTCAGACAGGGTGCAGTGCGTATCTGGCTGTGTCCACTCACCCACGGGAGACAGGCAGGCAGGACGCAGTGCGGATCCGGCTGTGTCCACTCACCCACGGGAGATGGGCAGAGACGGTGCTGTGTGGATCTGGCTATGTCCACTCACCCACGGGAGACGGGCAGGCAGGGCGCAGTGCGGATCTGGCTGTGTCCACTCACCCACGGCAGACGGTCAAGCAGGGCGCAGTGCGGATCTGGCTGTGTCCACTCACCCACGGGAGATGGGCAGAGACGGTGCTGTGTGGATCTGGCTATGTCCACTGACCCACGGCAGACGGGCAGGCAGGGCGCAGTACGGATCTGGCTGTGACCACTCACCCACGACAGGCGGTAAGGCAGGGCGCAGTGCGGATCTGGCTGTGTCCACTCACCCACGGCAGACTGTCAGGCAGGGCGAAGTGCGGATCTGGCTGTGTCCACTCACCACGGCAGACGGGCAGGCAGGGCGCAGTGTGGATCTGGCTGTGTCCACTCACCCACGGCAGACGGTCAGGCAGGGCGCAGTGCGGATCTGGCTGTGTCCACTCGCCCACGGCAGACGGGCATTCAGGGCGCAGTGAGGATCTGGATGTGTCCACTCACCCACGGCAGACGGTAAGGCAGGGTGCAGTGCAGTTCTGGCTGTGTCCACTCACCCACGGCAGGCGGTCAGGCAGGGCGCAGTGCGGATATTGCTGTGTCCACTCACCCACGGCAGACGGTCAGGCAGTGCGCAGTGCGGATCTGGCTGTTTCCACTCGCCCATGGCAGACGGTCAGGCAGGGTGCAGTGTGTATCTGGCTGTGTCCAATCACCCACGGCAGGCGGTCAGGCAGGGCGCAGTGCGGATCTTGCTGTGTCCACTCACCCACGGCAGACGGTCAGGCAGTGCGCAGTGCGGATCTGGCTGTGTCCACTCGCCCACGGGAGACGGGCAGGCAGGGCGCAGTGCGAATCTGGCTGTGTCCACTCACTGACGGGAGACGGGCAGGCAGGGCGCAGTGCGGATCTGGCTGTGTCCACTCACCCACGGCAGAAGGGCAGGCAGGGCGCAGTGCGGATCTGGCTGTGTCCCCTCGCCTACGGGAGACGGGCAGGCAGGGCGCAGTGCGGATCTGGCTGTGTCCACTCACCCACAGCAGGCGGTGAGGCAGGGCACAGTGCGGATCTGGCTGTGTCCACTCACCCACGGCAGACGGTCAAGCAGGGCGCAGTGCGGATCTGGCTGTGTCCACTCACCCACGGCAGACGGTCAGGCAGGGCGCAGTGCGGATCTGGCTGTGTCCACTCACCCACGGGAGACGGGCAGGCAGGGCTCAGTGCGGATCTGGCTGTTTCCACTCGCCCACGGGAGACGGGCAGGCAGCGCGCAGTGCGGATCTGGCTGTGTCCACTCACCCACGGGAGACGGGCAGGCAGGGCGCAGTGCGGATCTGGCTATGTCCACTCACTGACGGGAGATGGGCAGGCAAGGTGCAGTGCGGATCTGGCTGTGTCCACTCACCCACGGGAGACAGGCAGGCAGGGCGCAGTTCGGATCTGGCTGTGTCCACTCACACACGGCAGGCGGTCAAGCAGGGCGCAGTGCGGATCTGGCTGTGTCCCCTCACCCACGGCAGACGGTCAGGCAGTGCGCAGTGCGGATCTGGCTGTGTCCACTCACCCACGGGAGACGGTCAGGCACGGCGCAGTGCGGATCTGGCTGTGTCCACTTGCCCCCGGGAGACGGGCAGGCAGGGCGCAGTGCGGATCTGGCTGTGTCCACTCACCCACGGGAGACGGGCAGGCAGGGCGCAGTGCGGATCTGGCTGTGTCCACACACTGACGGGGGACGGGCAGGCAGGGCGCAGTGCGGATCTGGCTGTGTCCACACACCCACGGCAAAAGGGCAGGCAGGGCGCAGTGCGGATCTTGCTGTGTCCACCAAACCACGGCAGGCGGTTAGGCAGGGCGCAGTGCGGATCTGGCTGTGTCCACTCACCCACGGCAGATGGGCAGACAGGGCGCAGTGCGGATCTGGCTGTGTCCACTCACCCACGGCAGACGGGCAGGCAGGGCGCAGTGCGGATCTGGCTGTGTCCACTCGCCCACGGGAGACGGGCAGGCAGGGCGCAGTGCGGATCTGGCTGTGTCCACTCACTGACGGGAGACGGGCAGGCAGGGCGCAGTGCGGATCTGGCTGTGTCCACTCACCCACGGGAGATGGGCAGGCAGGGCGCAGTGCGGATCTGGCTGTGTCCACTCACCCACGAAGGACGGTCAGGCAGGGTGCAGTGCGGATCTGGCTGTGTCCACTCACCCACGGGAGACGGGCAGGTAGGGTGCAGTGCGGATCTGGCTATGTCCACTCACCCACGTGAGACGGGCAGTCAAGGCGCAGTGCGGATCTGGCTGTGTCCACTCACCCACGGGAGATGGTCAGGCAGGGCGCAGTGCGGATCTGGCTGTGTCCACTCGCCCACGGGAGACGGGCAGGCAGGGCGCAGTGTGGATATGGCTGTGTGCACTCGCCCACGGCAGACGGGCAGACAGGGCGCAGTGCGGATCTGGCTGTGTCCACTCACCCACGGCAGACGGTCAGGTAGGGGGCAGTGCGGATCGAGCTGTGTCCACTCACCCACGGCAGACGGTCAGGCAGTGCGCAGTGCGGATCTGGCTGTGTCCACTCGCCTACGGCAGACGGGCAGGCAGGGCGCAGTGTGGATCTGGCTGTGTCCACTCACCGATGGCAAACGATCAGGCAGGGCGCAGTGCGGATCTGGCTGTGTCCACTCGCCCACGGCAGACGGGCAGGCAGGGAGCAGTGCGGATCTGGCGGTGTCCACTCACCCACGAAGGACGGTCAGGCAGGGTGCAGTGCGGATCTGGCTGTGTCCACTCACCCACGGGAGACGGGCAGGTAGGGCGCAGTGCGGATCTGGCTGTGTCCACTCACCCACGACAGACGGGAAGGCAGGGTGCAGTGTGGATCTGGCTGTGTCCACTCACCCCGGGCAGACTGTCAGGCAGGGCGCAGTGCGGATCTGGCTTTGTCCACTCACCCACGGCAGACGGTCAGGCAGTGCTCAATGCGGATCTGGCTGTGTCCGCTCGCCCACGGCAGACGGGCAGGCAGGGCGCAGTGTGGATCTGGCTGTGTCCGCTCACCCACGGCAGACGGTCAGGCAGGGCGTAGTGCGGATATGGCTGTGTCCACTCGCCCACGACAGACGGGCAGTCAGGGTGCAGTGTGGATCTGGCTGTGTCCACTCACCCACGGGAGACGGGCAGGCAGGGTGCAGTGCGGATCTGGCTATGTCCACTCACTGACGGGAGATGGGCAGGCAAGGTGCAGTGCGGATCTGGCTGTGTCCACTCACCCACGGGAGACGGGCAGGCAGGGCGCATTGCGGATCTGGCTGTGTCCACTCACCCACGGGAGACGGTCAGGCAGGGCGCAGTGCGGATCTGGCTGTGTCCACTCACCCACGGCAGACGGTCAGGCAGTGCGCAGTGCGGATCTGGCTGTGTTCAATCACCCACGGGAGACGGTCAGGCATGGCGCAGTGCGGATCTGGCTGGGTCCACTTGCCCACGGGAGACGGGCAGGCAGGGCGCAGTGCGGATCTGGCTGTGTCCACTCACCCACGGGAGACGGGCAGGCAGGGGGCAATGCGGATCTGGCTGTGTCCACTCACTGACGGGAGACGGGCAGGCAGGGCGCAGTGCGGATCTGGCTGTGTCCACTCACTGACGGGAGACGGGCAGGCAGGGCGCAGTGCGGATCTTGCTGTTTCCACCCACCCACGGCAGAAGGGCAGGCAGGGCGCAGTGCGGATCTGGCTGTGTCCACTCACCCACGGCAGACGGTCAGACAGGGCGCAGTGCCGATCTGGCTGTGTCCACTCACCCACGGGAGACAGGCAGGCAGGGCGCAGTGCGGATCCGGCTGTGTCCACTCACCCACGGGAGATGGGCAGAGACGGTGCTGTGTGGATCT